>NW_026880582.1:0-320868 GCF_032173495.1 Musca vetustissima
ACTATCCAGTGTGCTGTGCAAACGATTGTAGCCAATGGTCATTGACATTATTGGACCATACCAATGCGGCTTCTGACCTGCCAAATCCACCATTGACCAGGTTTTCACTCTGTGCCAAATCCTGGAAAAGACCCACGAAAAACAAATCGACACATTCCACCTTTTCGTCGACTATAAAGCATTTTACAGCCCTATCCGTTCAGAGGTGTTTAAAGCGTTGGACATTACTTCAAAATCAATACGGCTATGCAGAATAACTTTAAGTGGCACAAGGTCAGCAGTTAAAGTCGGAAAGAACATATCTGAGCCCTTCAATACCGAACGAGGATTCAGACAAGGTGACAGTTTGTCGTATGCTCTTTTTAACATCCTGCTGGAAAGGGCCATACGAGACGCAAAGGTGAACAGAAATGACACTCTGTACACCAAACAACACATGTTACTCGCCTATGAAGATGACATCGATATAATGGGTCGAACACCTTTGAACAAGACAAGCTGATGGTATCAACGCACAAGACGATAGATCGAACCAGCTGTGGAACTTGAGAACTACAGCTTCGAGGTAGTTAAAGATTTGATATACCTTGGTACCCGCATATATATGACGAATGACATCAGTTTTGAAATTCGGAGAATGATTGTGATGTCCAACAGATGTTACTATGGTCTAAATAAGCAGTATAGAACGTGGTCTTTCAAATGGGAGGAGATGCGCACGAGAGCGTCGCGCTTGAAAATCTTTTTTAAGCTCGGCTTATGGAACAACCGTTCTGTAGTGGAGGTGATGCAAATGTGGTATAGGTTGGTAATGTGGTATAGTCACTTTTTTTGTAAACTGAAAATTTTAGAATAACTGAAACATGTTCTGTAGTTTGCTGCTCTCAAAAAAATAAGATAGCAATGATCTATTTAATTTATTTCAATCACGTTGAGAACCAGTACCAAAAATTAAATTTTTCATGAAAATGACATTTTTTCGGTTCAAGTTTAAAAATAATTTTTTGTTTTACGGATGTAATTTAATCGTTATTACTAAAGTATTAAAATAATTAGTATGAACTACAAAAACTAATAATATGCGCGATTGCACCACATAATTACCAATTTAGGAAAAAAACTAAACATTTCTTCAGTAAAGACAAGTGCAGGTAATGTGGTATACCTTGAGTCTGCATGAAAAAAGCCAGCAATAGACAAAATCTCATTACTATTTGAAACATTTATACTCTACGAGAGTCTACCACGAACCACAAGGATGAAAAACAAAGGCTATGAGTTTTAACGACTTCTCCATACAAAAATTAAATATTGCCATGTGTAGACATGATTACATATTAAAAATTAAAGTTCCACTCAACCTATCCGTTCAAAATCTTAACAGACATAAATCTGGTGCTAATTCGCATTCATTATAAACAATAAATTTTATATGATATCAATTGGAAGTGAAAATTATACTATACCACATTAACATCATGTGGTATACCACATTACCTTCACTTTTTTTAAAACCACTTTTAATGGAATTTCAAATATTTTCTCAAATATCTCTTAAATTGTTAGAATATTTTTTTTTTTCAAATTAATACATGGAAAGACAACACATGTAGCATGTTATGTGCTAAATTTCAATTTAAGCGGATAAAAAATAAAAATTTGGCAATCTAAAAACAAATGGGTATACCACATTTGCATCACTTCCTATAACAAGCCAGCTAAGTAAGTATTTATAGGCGTGGATTTTTTAACAGTATGGTTAAAGGTATATTTATAGTCGTTGCTTATTAAATAATATTTTTGTCAAGTTATATTTCGGATGTGGATTTTTAAAGAATATTTTTTCTAAGGCATATTTAAAGGCGTGGATTTTTAAATATTATTTTTATGAATATTTTTCAATGTAAATTTAGATCAACACACTGTAAACCAAAATCGTGACAACAATATTTTGGATATTCAAAATATGTAAAATTTTCTAAGAATATTTAGTTGAATACCTTAGGAAATGTTATATACAATTTAGTAAAATGGGTGCATACCCATTTAGATATTTTCCAAACCAAATACAACTACGCTCAAAATCTATGAAGCACACGCTTTTAGCTTGGTGGGGGACAAAAATATTGTTGACGACAATGCCATCCTGGCAGCTGAGCATGCAAATTACATGAGCTACGAATTCACTTGACATCATTGTAGTGATCACGTATGGAACACGTACAACTCTTCATCATAGATTTTATTTCTTTTGACAGGATGCAGAAGACACAATATTTAGCTAAGAGGTTTTCTATTTGGTGATGGAGAAAAATTTATTTAAGAAATTAGTAAATATTTTTTGGGTTGAAAAATCTTTGAAAGATGCTGTAAGGTGATTGTTTGCTTTTACCAAGCCTCCAAATATTTTTCTCATATTACATGCTAATATAAAAAATAAAGATGAGTTAAGAAAATATTTTAAAAATATTTGTAAATTATGTTAACCTTTTTCGAAAACAATGTCCAGTGTAATTATGTAAAATAAGCTTACAAAATGAATTGCCAAAACAAACCCTTCATTTGTATTTTTCATTACACCAAAATGCCTCCACGTGTTAAAGTCAATGGTCAATAAACCAAAAAAATATTCCGGCATTTAGTTCAAAAATTTAAAATGTAATAAAATGGGAGAAAAATAAAACAAATTCAAAATACAACAGAAGCTCTGTAAAATTCCGACAGACAAAAAACCACCATTGAACACACACTCGCGCACACATACATAGCCCCCACACAGTCCATGAAATAACTCCAATTTATTCGATATGATTAATTTTCACAACTAAGTGTTAATTAAGTCACACACAAATGAATAAAAAAACATAAAATACACAAATACACAGACAGAGACAGTTTCAGTACTGAATTTAATGTTTACTTTAGTGGATTTTGTTAAAAAGTGTTTATTTTTGTTGTGTGTGTGTGTTTTTATCATGGGCTTCAGTGTGACGTGTTTTGGAAAAAAAATAACAACAACTGGATGAGTTTTTAAAAGCTCTTACCTCACAAAAAAAAAAAAAAACATAAATCGTTCATACCTTTTAAGCCTTCTGTAGGGAGTGTAATTTAATTTACAAATATGAAGGTATGCAGGTACACTGAGGGAAAAAAATCGAAGATGAGCCAAAAAAAAAAAAAAAACATTTTGGAGCTACACTTTAAGGCTTCACTTTTTAAGCTATACATTTCCAAGGAATAGTATAGAGAGTATACTAATAGGTATCAATTTAAAAAATATTTTTAGAGGTATATTTATAGGTGCGGATTTTTAAAGAATATTTTTCGAAGCTATATTTATAGGCGTGGATTTATAAAGAATATTTTTCGAACGTATATTTATAGGCGTGGATTTATAAAGAATATTTTCGGGAGCTATATTTATAGGCGTGAATTTATAAAGAATATTTTTCGAAGCTATATTTATAGGCGTGGATTTATAAAGAATATTTTTCGAAGCTATATTTATAGGCGTGGATTTATAAAGAATATTTTTCGAAGCTATATTTATAGGCGTGGATTTATAAAGAATATTTTTCGAACGTATATTTATAGGCGTGGATTTATAAAGAATGTTTTTCGAAGCTATATTTATAGGCGTGGATTTATAAAGAATGTTTTTCGAAGCTATATTTATAGGCGTGGATTTATAAAGAATATTTTTCGAACGTATATTTATAGGCGTGGATTTATAAAGAATATTTTCGGGAGCTATATTTATAGGCGTGAATTTATAAAGAATATTTTTCGAAGCTATATTTATAGGCGTGGATTTATAAATAATATTTTTCGAAGCTATATTTATAGGCGTGGATTTATAAAGAATATTTTTCGAAGCTATATTTATAGGCGTGGATTTATAAAGAATATTTTTCGAAGCTATATTTATAGGCGTGGATTTATAAAGAATATTTTTCGAACGTATATTTATAGGCGTGGATTTATAAAGAATGTTTTTCGAAGCTATATTTATAGGCGTGGATTTATAAAGAATGTTTTTCGAAGCTATATTTATAGGCGTGGATTTATAAAGAATATTTTTCGAACGTATATTTATAGGCGTGGATTTATAAAGAATATTTTCGGGAGCTATATTTATAGGCGTGAATTTATAAAGAATATTTTTCGAAGCTATATTTATAGGCGTGGATTTATAAATAATATTTTTCGAAGCTATATTTATAGGCGTGGATTTATAAAGAATATTTTTCGAAGCTATATTTATAGGCGTGGATTTATAAAGAATATTTTTCGAAGCTATATTTATAGGCGTGGATTTATAAAGAATATTTTTCGAACGTATATTTATAGGCGTGGATTTATAAAGAATGTTTTTCGAAGCTATATTTATAGGCGTGGATTTATAAAGAATATTTTTCGAAGCTATATTTATAGGCGTGGATTTATAAAGAATATTTTTCGAAGCTATATTTATAGGCGTGGATTTATAAAGAATATTTTTCGAAGCTATATTTATAGGCGTGGATTTATAAAGAATATTTTTCGAAGCTATATTTATATGCGTGGATTTATAAAGAATATTTTTCGAAGCTATATTTATAGGCGTGGATTTATAAAGAATTTTTTTCGAAGCTATATTTATAGGCGTGGATTTATAAAGAATATTTTTCGAAGCTATATTTATAGGCGTGGATTTATAAAGAATATTTTTCGAAGCTATATTTATAGGCGTGGATTTATAAAGAATATTTTTCGAAGCTATATTTATAGGCGTGGATTTATAAAGAATATTTTTCGAAGCTATATTTATAGGCGTGGATTTATAAAGAATATTTTTCGAAGCTATATTTATAGGCGTGGATTTATAAAGAATATTTTTCGAAGCTATATTTATAGGCGTGGATTTATAAAGAATATTTTTCGAAGCTATATTTATAGGCGTGGATTTATAAAGAATATTTTTCGAAGCTATATTTATAGGCGTGGATTTATAAAGAATATTTTTCGAAGCTATATTTATAGGCGTGGATTTATAAAGAATATTTTTCGAAGTTATATTTATAGGCGTGGATTTATAAAGAATATTTTTCGAAGGTATATTTATAGGCGTGGATTTATAAAGAATATTTTTCAAGGGCCAACTGAGGCGTGGATTTATAAAGAATATTTTTCAAGGGCCAACTGAGGCGTGGATTTATTAAAGAATATTTTTGAAGGGCCAACTGAGGCGTGGATTTATAAAGAATATTTTTCGAAGCTATATTCATAGGCGTGGATTTATAAAGAATATTTTTCGAAGCTATATTTATAGGCGTGGATTTATAAAGAATATTTTTCGAAGCTATATTTATAGGCGTGGATTTATAAAGAATATTTTTCGAAGCTATATTTATAGGCGTGGATTTATAAAGAATATTTTTCGAACGTATATTTATAGGCGTGGATTTATAAAGAATATTTTTCGAAGCTATATTTATAGGCGTGGATTTATAAAGAATATTTTTTCAAGGACCATCCAACAAGGCGTGGATTTATAAAGAATATTATTTCAAGGACCTATACAAGGCGTGGATTTATAAAGAATATTATTTCAAGGACCTATACAAGGCGTGGATTTATAAAGAATATTATTTCAAGGACCTATACAAGGCGTGGATTTATAAAGAATATTTTTCGAAGCTATATTTATAGGCGTGGATTTATAAAGAATATTTTTCGAAGCTATATTTATAGGCGTGGATTTATAAAGAATATTTTTCGAAGCTATATTTATAGGCGTGGATTTATAAAGAATATTTTTCGAAGCTATATTTATAGGCGTGGATTTATAAAGAATATTTTTCGAAGCTATATTTATAGGCGTGGATTTATAAAGAATATTTTTCGTATATTTATAGGCGTGGATTTATAAAGAATATTTTTCGAAGCTATATTTATAGGCGTGGATTTATAAAGAATATTTTTCGAAGCTATATTTATAGGCGTGGATTTATAAAGAATATTTTTCGAAGCTATATTTATAGGCGTGGATTTATAAAGAATATTTTTCGAAGCTATATTTATAGGCGTGGATTTATAAAGAATATTTTTCGAAGCTATATTTATAGGCGTGGATTTATAAAGAATATTTTTCGAAGCTATATTTATAGGCGTGGATTTATAAAGAATATTTTTCGAAGCTATATTTATAGGCGTGGATTTATAAAGAATATTTTTCGAAGCTATATTTATAGGCGTGGATTTATAAAGAATATTTTTCGAAGCTATATTTATAGGCGTGGATTTATAAAGAATATTTTTCGAAGCTATATTTATAGGCGTGGATTTATAAAGAATATTTTTCGAAGCTATATTTATAGGCGTGGATTTTAGGCGTGGATTTATAAAGAATATTTTTCGAAGCTATATTTATAGGCGTGGATTTATAAAGAATATTTTTCGAAGCTATATTTATAGGCGTGGATTTATAAAGAATATTTTTCGAAGCTATATTTATAGGCGTGGATTTATAAAGAATATTTTTCGAAGCTATATTTATAGGCGTGGATTTATAAAGAATATTTTTCGAATATATTTATAGGCGTGGATTTATAAAGAATATTTTTCGAAGCTATATTTATAGGCGTGGATTTATAAAGAATATTTTTCGAAGCTATATTTATAGGCGTGGATTTATAAAGAATATTTTTCGAAGGTATATTTATAGGCGTGGATTTATAAAGAATATTTTTCGAAGGTATAATTATAGGCGTGGATTTATAAAGAATATTTTTCGAAGGTATAATTATAGGCGTGGATTTATAAAGAATATTTTTCGAAGGTATATTTATAGGCGTGGATTTATAAAGAATATTTTTCGAGGGTATATTTATAGGCGTGGATTTGGAAAGAATTTTTTTCAACGGTATATTTATAGGCGTGGATTTAGAAAGAAAATGTTTGAAGGTATATTTAAGCTATATTCATAGGCGTGGATTTATAAAGAATATTTTTCGAAGCTATATTCATAGGCGTGGATTTATAATAGAATATTTTTCGAAGTTATATTTATAGGCGTGGATTTATAAAGAATATTTTTCGAAGGTATATTTATGGGCGAGGATTTTAAAAGAATAATTTTCGAAGGTATATTTATAGGCGTGGATTTATAAAGAATATTTTTCGAAGGTATATTTATGGGCGAGGATTTTAAAAGAATAATTTTCGAAGGTATATTTATATGCGAGGATTTTAAAAGAAGATTTTTAGGCAAATTAAAGGTATTTTTCGTTTTTTTTTATACAAATACTGAAGCTAGTCTGTAAAAGTAAGCACAAGTGGGCCTATATTTAGGAGCTGAAAAAAGTCTTTATGGAAGAACTGGAGGGGTTTTTTTATATGATTGACGAGCTGAAGGGAGGCTATGTAGACGAGTTGAATGGAGGTTTTGTAGACGAGTAGGGAGGATAGTTTATAGGCTAGCTGAAGGGAGTCTATAAAGGTGGCTTGAAGGGTTCCTTATTAGAAGAGAGGAATGAAGTCTTTAGATACGAGCTGATATGAGTGTTCAGAAGTGAGGTTTGGGGGCCACCGAGTTTATATCTAAACGAGCATAAGAGCTATATTTATAGGCGTGGATTTATAAAGAATATTTTTCGAACGTATATTTATAGGCGTGGATTTATAAAGAATATTTTTCGAACGTATATTTATAGGCGTGGATTTATAAAGAATGTTTTTCGAAGCTATATTTATAGGCGTGGATTTATAAAGAATATTTTTGGGAGCTAAATTTATAGGCGCGGCTTTATAAAGAATATTTTCGGGAGCTATATTTATAGGCGTGAATTTATAAAGAATATTTTTCGAAGCTATATTTATAGGCGTGGATTTATAAATAATATTTTTCGAAGCTATATTTATAGGCGTGGATTTATAAAGAATATTTTTCGAAGCTATATTTATAGGCGTGGATTTATAAAGAATATTTTTCGAAGCTATATTTATAGGCGTGGATTTATAAAGAATATTTTTCGAAGCTATATTTATAGGCGTGGATTTATAAAGAATATTTTTCGAACGTATATTTATAGGCGTGGATTTATAAAGAATATTTTTCGAACGTATATTTATAGGCGTGGATTTATAAAGAATGTTTTTCGAAGCTATATTTATAGGCGTGGATTTATAAAGAATATTTTTCGAAGCTATATTTATAGGCGTGGATTTATAAAGAATATTTTTCGAAGCTATATTTATAGGCGTGGATTTATAAAGAATATTTTTCGAACGTATATTTATAGGCGTGGATTTATAAAGAATATTTTTCGAAGCTATATTTATAGGCGTGGATTTATAAAGAATATTTTTCGAAGCTATATTTATAGGCGTGGATTTATAAAGAATATTTTTCGAAGCTATATTTATAGGCGTGGATTTATAAAGAATATTTTTCGAAGCTATATTTATAGGCGTGGATTTATAAAGAATATTTTTCGAAGCTATATTTATAGGCGTGGATTTATAAAGAATATTTTTCGAAGCTATATTTATAGGCGTGGATTTATAATAGAATATTTTTCGAAGCTATATTTATAGGCGTGGATTTATAAAGAATATTTTTCGAAGCTATATTTATAGGCGTGGATTTATAAAGAATATTTTTCGGTATATTTATAGGCGTGGATTTATAAAGAATATTTTTCGAAGCTATATTTATAGGCGTGGATTTATGGGTATATTTATAGGCGTGGATTTATAAAGAATATTTTTCGAAGCTATATTTATAGGCGTGGATTTATAAAGAATATTTTTCGAAGCTATATTTATAGGCGTGGATTTATAAAGAATATTTTTCGAAGCTATATTTATAGGCGTGGATTTATAAAGAATATTTTTCGAAGCTATATTTATAGGCGTGGATTTATAAAGAATATTTTTCGAAGCTATATTTATAGGCGTGGATTTATAAAGAATATTTTTCGAAGCTATATTTATAGGCGTGGATTTATAAAGAATATTTTTCGAAGCTATATTTATAGGCGTGGATTTATAAAGAATATTTTTCGAAGCTATATTTATAGGCGTGGATTTATAAAGAATATTTTTCGAAGCTATATTTATAGGCGTGGATTTATAAAGAATATTTTTCGAAGGTATATTTATAGGCGTGGATTTATAAAGAATATTTTTCGAAGGTATATTTATAGGCGTGGATTTTTATAGGCGTGGATTTATAAAGAATATTTTTCGAAGGTATATTTATAGGCGTGGATTTATAAAGAATATTTTTCGAGGGTATATTTATAGGCGTGGATTTGGAAAGAATTTTTTTCAAAGGTATATTTATAGGCGTGACTTTGTAAAGAATATTTTTCGACGGTATATTTATAGACGTGGATTTAGAAAGAAAATGTTTGAAGGTATATTTAAGCTATATTCATAGGCGTGGATTTATAAAGAATATTTTTCGAAGCTATATTCATAGGCGTGGATTTATAAAGAATATTTTTCGAAGTTATATTTATAGGCGTGGATTTATAAAGAATATTTTTCGAAGGTATATTTATGGGCGAGGATTTTAAAAGAATAATTTTCGAAGGTATATTTATATGCGAGGATTTTAAAAGAAGATTTTTAGGCAAATTAAAGGTATTTTTCGTTTTTTTTTTATACAAATACTGAAGCTAGTCTGTAAAAGTAAGCACAAGTGGGCCTATATTTAGGAGCTGAAAAAAGTCTTTATGGAAGAACTGGAGGGGTTTTTTTAGATGATTGACGAGCTGAAGGGAGGCTATGTAGACGAGTTGAATGGAGGTTTTGTAGACGAGTAGGGAGGATAGTTTATAGGCTAGCTGAAGGGAGTCTATAAAGGTGGCTTGAAGGGTTCCTTATTAGAAGAGAGGAATGAAGTCTTTAGATACGAGCTGATATGAGTGTTCAGAAGTGAGGTTTGGGGGCCACCGAGTTTATATCTAAACGAGCATAAGAGCCTCTGAATCTACATAAAGACGAACTGAAGAGCCATGGAGCCTATATAGAAGATATGAAGAGCCAATGAGTCGATAAATAGACGAGCTGAAGAGCCAGTGAGTCTTTATATAGACGAGCTGAAGAGCTAGAAAAACTAAAGGGCCAGGAAGTAATTATAGTCAAGATGAAGACCAGATTTCTCAGAGATGGTCTCAAGGCGAGAGGGTTTTAATATATGAGCTGAAGACCAGAGAGTTGTTATAAATGAATTTAAAGGACAGTGATTCGATATGGACGAGCTCAAGAGCCAAGGAATCTATTTGGATCAGCTAAATGCCGAGTGGGTATATATATGAGCTAAACAGACGGGTAGTAATTATAGACGACATGATGGTCAGATATTCCTTGTAAACGAGTTGAAGGCAAGATGTTTATTATAGAAGATCTTATGAGGGTCATAGGATATGAGCTGAAGACCAGAGAGTCTTTATAAATGAGCTAAAGGGCAAATGTGTCTATATAGACGAGCTGAAGGGCCTGTTAATTTTTACAAACCATCTGAAGGGCGAGTGTGTATATATAGATGAGCTAAAGGGACAGGGAGTAATTAAAGATGTGATGGAGATCAGATATTTCTTGTCAACGAGCTGAAGGCCACAGATGAGCTACAAGTCAGAGTACCACAGAGTCTTAATAACCGTGCTGTGGGACCAATGCGTTTATATGAACGAGCTGAAGTGCCAGTCAGTCTCTTTGAATAAGCTGAAGGACGAGTGAGTATATATAGACGAGCTGAAGAGCCAGTCAGTCTCTTTGAATCAGCTGAAGGGCGAGTGAGTATATATAGACGAGATAGAGACCAAGAATGCCTTGTAAACGAGCTGTAGGCCATAGATTCCAGATAGATGAGTTCAAGACCAAAGGGTCTTAATATATGAGCTGAAGAGAGAGTGTGTCTATATAGTAGAGCTGAAGGGCGAGTGCCCCTATATAGGCGAACTGGAAGCCTAGAGAGTCTATATAGACAGATGAAGGGACATTAGTCACAGTTAGCAAAAGTTATCAATATCATAGAGTATGACCACCCAATTTTCGGTATTTTGGTGGTACTTTTATACTTTGGATACTCATTGGGTAGAAACTAATTTTACCCAAATTGTTTTATATTGACCCAATTTTCAGGTTGGCTTCATGGTAGGTAGGATATAGGTTCTCATTTGTGGCAAATCTTCATATCAATGAGGGTCAGTATCGGTTATTGTTCCAGCATAGTCCCTATATATAACTCAGCCCGAAATTTCGATATTTTGGTGATATCAGTCATGTTTACGAACCATCACACGTCATTTTCGGTATGTTTAAGGTCCTTGCCAATCATCAGTGTCTGTAGTTTGGTATTTCCTTTTTCCCTGGGCCCAATTTACCACGTCATAGCCGCCATATCCAGATCGATTTTAGGTGTTTTGCCCCCCTCATGGTGGAGAGTAAACATAGTTCTGCTTTATCTTTCATCCCCAAAATTGTACCTCTCAGTGTACAATTTTAACATTGATGGCTGGTTAGGAGGCCAATTTTTTTAATGCATTCGACCAAATTGTTTTTTTTGTTTTGCTTTGTTATTGTTGTGTTTTTATTTTTTGTTAACACTTATAGAGTTACCTGTAATTCAGTCATGTGCGTGAGTAAATTAAGCAGACACATAAAGCTGAACTCACACACACACGTACACACTTTTGCAAATATATGTACTTATACATATGTATGTACTTCGGTTCATGTGTGTGAATACTGAACATGGCTTAGTGTATATTTATTTAATAACCACATGTTGTTCGTTTGCACTTGTTTTTTCTTTTGCTTTTTTCAGAGTTTTGTTTGATTGTCTCATTTCGTATTTCATTATTGTCGACTTTAGTTCGGTTTTTTATTATTGTCATTGTATTTTTTTTTCTTTTGAGACCCCTTGTGTTGTCTGTTCTGAACTTATTGACCAAAGTCACCTGTATGAAAAAATAAATACGTACACATAAACGTATTTTTTTGTTTATATAATAGAATAAAATAATCAAATGTATTGCATAAATAAAGAAAAAAAACACATACGCTTTGCAAACAATAATGAGACACTTGGAAATTTTTTTACCTTGAAAAATGGAAGTTAAATAAAGTCAAGACAAAAAAACACATATTGTTATGCGGCATTTAGTCGATCGATCAATTTAAAAGGTTTTATAAAGAGGGCCGCATTTTTCGTTGGAGGTGAAGAGCATGAAAAAATATTTTTGGAAAATCTACGCCTATTGAAGAGCACGAAAAAAGATCAAGAAGAGAATCAAAAAATATTTTTTGTACAAAATCAACAGCTATCGTAGACTATGAAAAATATTTTTTTAAATCCACCCCTGTAGCAGTGCTACATTATTTTTTAAAATATTTACACATCTAGAAGATCGTAGAAAATATTTTTTAAATATCTACGACTCTCGATGAGGATGAAAATATATATATTTTTAAAATCTGCGCCTCTGGTATAAACGGACAAGAATGAGGTTTTATAGACGAGCTGTATGAAGGTCTATATTGAGGAGCTGAAGGATGTATTTATATAAACGGACAAGAGGGAGATTTTATAGACGAACTGGAGGGCGTCTTTATAGATGAGTAGAACAGAGTCTTTGTAGACGAAAGGCCAGTGAGTCTATATATAGACGAGCTGAAAAGCCAATGAATTTATATATAGACGAGCTGCAAGGCCAGCGATTCTATATATAGAATCCTGAAGGTCCACTAAGTCTCTGTAGACCAGCTGAAGGGCGAATGAGTACATATAGACGATCTAAAGGGTCAGGGAGTAATTATAGTTGAGATGAAGACCATATATTCATTGTAGTTGAACTGAAGGCCTGTGATTCCTTAGAGATGGGCTCAAGACCAGAGGTATTTAATATATGAGCTGAAGACCAGAGAGCCCTTCAAAACGAACTGAGTCTATATAGATGATCTAAAGAGCCAGTGAGTCTCTTTGGACCAGCTATAGTAGAGTATGAAAATAAATATATTTATACCCTACACAACTATGTTGTCAGGGTATTATAGCTTTGTGCAGCTCCAAAAGTTTGTAACGCCGCGAAATATTGGTCCTAGACCCACTTTTAAGTATACCTATCGTCATATCTCGACTAGCTGAGTCGATCTAGATATGTGTGTCCGTCCGTCCGTCTGTCCGTCTGTCCATTATAATTTGTAAACACGATACAGGCCACAGTTATGGACCAATCTTTACGAAATTTTGCTTGTAGAATGGGTTCTGGCCAATGAAGACCCCTATTGACAAAATTTGTATTCTATGGCGTATATATTTGCCCCTGAAGGACCAAGACCCAAGAAGTTTATAATGTGTTCAGGAGGAGTGGTTGACCTTTAAATTATTTAGTAACGCAATACCACACTGGAGGGCGGAAATATAGCGCTGATCGCTTTGAAATGTTCCATGAGGTTCCAGTTATGGTCAAGGACAACGCCTATAATTTTCGTTGATGATCAGATAATAATTTTTGGATGAAGTGGACCGAAAAGCTTTTTTTTTTTGGTTTTTTCGAGTCGATCTATAGGCCACAGGTATAAGCCGAACATAACAACACATCCCAAGGTGAAGGGAGTATAGACAAGTAGTTAGAAGGACTGTGCTGAATATTAGTAATATTCGGAAAATATGTCAGTCTAAGTAAAAGCTATTGACCTCTAATCGGGCAAGAGGGTGCAACTATCACGAAATATTGCCCAGGCCCGAAATAAAAAATTGTGAACAAAGTACAGGTCGCATTTATCATCCGAATTGGATGAAATTTGGCACAGGTCTCTTATTTGGCTCTATTGAAATTGGGGAAAAATCGGTTCAGATTTGGATATAGCTCCCAAATATATTTTTGTCCGATTTAATATAAATGGTGTACCAAAGTCCCTATATATCTTTAGATTTTCACGAAATTTGCCATAGCGTAATGAATTAGGTATAGAGTGATGTGTGTTAAGTTTCATGAAAATGGATCCAGATTTAGATATGGCTCCCAGATATATTTTCGTCCGATTTAATGTAAATGGTGTACCAATGTACCTATATATCTTTCGATTTGCACGAAATTTGGCACACCGTACTATATAAAGTATAGAATGATGTGTGTTGAGTTTCGTGAAAATCGGTTACGATTTAGATATAGCTCCCATATATATTTTCGTCTGATTTAAGGTAAATGGTGCACTAAAATCCCTAAATGACTTTCGATTTGCACGAAATTTAGTACAGCTTACTGAATTAAGCCTAGAATGACGTTAGTGGGATTTGTTGAAATTGGTGCAGATCCAGCCAGAGCTTCCATATGTATTTCGAAAGGGTGTCTGCTTGGGATTAATTTTTTAACAGTGCGTCGTACCGAATAGCGTGTATCAATTTTGCTATAAATCATTTTCCATAAATTTGTCCCATGCTACGCAGACGACTCTAAATCCGCCCGAATTAAATTTTTCATAGGTTGCAGAAAGACATTATTATGTTCCTTCGAGGGAACATTGGCATGCAATTGTAAGGATACATATGTTCAATATACCCAAAGTGGTGAAGTGTATCATATAGTCGGTCCAGTCCGACTTTACTACTTTCCTTACTGGTTAAAGCTGAGTTAGCCAATACTTATAACATGTACGTATAGTAGTTCCTTCTAATTGTATTTAAAATCGCATTTATAACTGCGGGTTTGTAGCCCCTGTCACTATAAGGTGATTGACCTCGCTGTCATAGCTCTGTACGTCACCTATTAAAATATTCATTCAAATTGTGTCATTTATCAGACTAATGCACTACAGTTTGCCATAAAAAACGACTAATACAATTTCATTTTATACACAATTTTCAAAACGTAAAACATAGTTCCGACATTAGCATAAAAATAATTTACATATATAAACAACAGTGATACGAAGTTGATGTTGTTGTTGTTATTTTGTGATATGTTTTTAGTGTTTATGGCCCCCGTGAGTACTAATAAAGTGTTATCAATTTGTTTGTTAAAATTATTTCGATGCAACTTTGTCATAGGTTAGTGTTGTTGTTGTTGCTGTTGTTACTGTTTTTATCAAAGTTTTAAACAACAACAACTTGTGTATGTTGTTAGTGAGTTAGCTTGTTATTTCGAAGCTCATACTACACACTTGTGTTGATGTTGTTGTTAATTCTGGCCTTTGCCATCATCGTCATCATTTAGGCCTTTTGTTTAAAAACATTGTTGTCGTAACATTGTTTAGTTTTGTTGTTATTGTTGTAGCATGGGTATGTTGTGGTACGTGCTTACCCTGTTCGATATATATATATTATGATGATGATGACTATGACCCTTTCCCAACCCCGGCCAACAACAAATGGATCAACAAGCGAATGGAAAGAGGTAAGAAGGTGTATCGGATACATTGTTCACAGAGAATTGTAGCTAATTTGAATTTTTCAAATAAATTCATGTTACACTGTAAACTCTACTCCCTGGTAGAGGGAGGAGGTGAACTAACTTTGGCACCAGAAATTACAAAATTTAAAGCAAAAATTTATCCGAATAAAGGAAATTTGGCAATGGAAATTTATCCATGCTTATAGTGAACCTTGAACAATAATTAAAAAAAACCACGCTTATAGTAGACTATGAAAAAATATGTATAAATAAATCGGACAATATATATGGGAGCTATTTCTAAATCTGAACCGATTTTTACGAAACTTTGCACACATCATTCTAGACTTAATTCTGTACGCTATGCCAAAATTCGTGTCAATCGAATGATTTTTAGGGACTTAGGAGCACATATTACCTAAAATTGGGCGAAACTATATACAGGAGCTATATCCAAATCTGAACCAATTTCCACGAAACTTAGCACACATTATTCTAGACTCAATTCAGTAAACTATGCCAAAATTCGTGCAAATCAAAAGATTTACACCATTTACCTTAAATCGGACGAAAATATATATGGGAGCTATATCCAAATCTGAACCGATTTTCAGGAAACTTGATACACATAATACTAGACTCAATTCGTTATGTTATGCCAAATTTCGTGCAAATCGAAAGATATATAGAGACTATTTATATAAAATCGGGGGAAACTATATATGAGAGCTATATCTAAATCTGAACCGATTTTTACGAAACTTACCACACATAATTCTGGACCTAATTAAGTTCACTGTGCCAAATTTCGTGCAAATCGAAAGATATATAGGGACTTTGGTGCAGCATTCACCATAAATCGGACGAAATATATATGGGAGCTATATCTAAATCTGAAGCGATTTTCAGGAAACTTGACACACATAATTCTAGACCTAATTATGTACACAGTGCCAAATTTCGTGCAAATCAAAAGATTTTCAGGGACTTCGGTGTACCATTTACCAAAAATCGGACGGAAATATATATGGGAGCTATATCTAAATCTGAACCGATTCAATTCAGTACGCTGTGCCAAATTTCGTGCAAATCGAAAGATATATAGGGACTTTGGTGCAGCATTTACCATAAATCGGACGAAATATATATGGGAGCTATATCTAAATCTGAAGCGATTTTCAGGAAACTTGACACACATAATTCTAGACTTAATTAAGTACACAGTGCCTAATTTCGTGCAAATCAAAAGATTTTCAGGGACTTCGGTGTACCATTTACCAAAAATCGGACGAAAATATATATGGGAGCTATATCTAAATCTGAACCGATATTCAGGAAACTTGACACACATAATTCTAGACTCAATTCAGTACGATGTGCCAAATTTCGTGCAAATCGAAAGATATATAGGGACTTTGGTGCACTATTTACAAAAAATCGGACGAAAATATATATGGGAGCTATATCTAAATCTGAACCGATGTTTACGAAACTTAGCACACGTTATTCTAGACTTAATTCAATACCCTAAGCCGAATTTCGTGCAAATCGAATGATTTTCAGGGACTTTGGTGCACCATTTACCTAAAATCGGACGAAAATATATATGGGAGCTATATATAAATCTGAACCGATTTTCAGGAAATTTGACACACATAATACTAGACCTAATTAAGTACACTGTGCTAAATTTCGTGCAAATCGAAAGTTATTTAGGGATTTTGGTACACTATTTACCGTAAATCGGACGAATATATATATGGAAGCTATATCTTAATCTGAACCGATTTTTCCCTATTTCAATGGGGTTTGTGCTTGGACCAAACAAATGAGCTATGCCAAATTTCATCCAATTCGGATCATAAATGCGACCTGTACTTTATTCACAAAAATAAATGGACGGATGTCGGTCTGTCCATTATAATTTTTAAACACGATACAGGCCACAGTTATGGACCAATCTTCACGAAATTTTGCACGTAGGATGGGTTCTGCCCAATGAAGACCCGTATTGTTTTTGGTATAGATCGGTTAATATTTAAGGGACGAAAAACTTCATTGGACCAAAAACTTTATTTTTTTCTGATTTTCTGGTCGCAGGAAGGTCATAAATGCGACCTGTACTTTGTTCACAAAAATACATGGACGGATGGACGGACATGCATAAATCGACTTAGAAAGTGATTCGAGGCATATTATCAAAAGGAACCATAGACTTTCTCGATTCCTTTTGTCTGTTACAAACATATGCACAAAGATATAATACCCTGTACCACAGTGTGGTGAAGGGTATAAAAATAAAAAGTCCGAACAATTCGTTAATCGGAATTAATGAGGTTGGCCAGCCCTTACGCCCGCTTCAAATTGATCAAATGTCAAATTGTCTCCATCGGACAGATATCCAAATACAATATGTGGTGTTTAATCATTGTTTTATCACAATCACACACCAATGCAGTTACACGCACACTAATACTCAAACACACATACACACGCTGACATAAAACACACAATTCATGCAAAAAACCAATAGACAACATTTCAATTGCAATACAAATTGTGTTCATGTCGTCATCGTTTTGTTGTTCCTTTGACATGTTGTTGTTGTCGCTTCTGTTGTGACTCCGGAACATGTGATTTAGTCCCCAATGAGACGAAAAAATTTAATTTCGACGCGACACCATAACAAAACATACAGAATATTTAATCAATTGTTTTAGGCCTATCTGGTTCTGGGTCCATAACATATATAATATGGACATGGACACCAACACATACCAACAAACATGTGTACATACACATGAACACACATATATTCATATATGAATTTATTGATATACAACACATAAAATTCATATTGAATTTTTATGTGCATCTGTGTGTGTCTGTGATCACGTTTATTGTTCAATGAAATCCCAAACATGTCTCCTGAGAGGAGTAAAACTCATACACACACACACACTTAAACATATACCCACATCGAAGTACATTTTATTGCATTGTGTACTGTAGAATAGAACCAATAATATCAATTCTATGGATATAGTAAAATATTTGCATTTGTTGTTGTGGTTGTTATTGTTGTTGCTGTGAGTGTATGATTTTTGGACACTGTTGAGATAGGTCTTTCATATTCGTTGTTATTGTATATTGCTATAAAATGTATTTAATAAAATGTGTGTGTGTGCTTTATTCAATTTATGAATATTAAATAGAGAGAACTGGTATGTGATTTTGTACGAAGCGTGGCATAGATATTTAGAGGGTGGAATAGGATGGCGTACATGTGATAAGTTGGTATCGGAAATATTAGAACTGGGGCACTGAGAAAATTAATCCAAATATACCTAGCAATCTTTTTTTATATATTTGAAATATTAGACATAAGTTTAATTGTGTGACAATTTATACTAATTATTTTCATTATTAGTATAGGTTGTTGGTTTTTTTTCTTTAATAAATTCTTATTATTAGCCTTTAATTTGTGTAAAAAAATATATGTGTATAAGTGTGTGTGTTTGTTATTCTTTATTAAATTGACTGCAATTAACATTACGATTTTTAATGAAGTAAATATTTATTCAAGTTCAACTTGTTCGCTATACTGTATGTACTATATATACTGTATCAATGCTAATAGGGACAGAGATGGGACGTTAAGAATTAAAGGCCTTTGAAAAGTAGTTTTAACCAGTAAGGAAAGTAGTAAAGTCGGACTGGATCCACTATATGATACCCTTCACCACTTTGGATATATTCTACATATGTATCCTAACAGACGTCGCGTTTTTGATCTATACCTATATCTGAACAGATTTCAGGGAAACTTGCCAGAGACTTATTTATATTATTTCAGTATGTTGTGTCAATCGTCCTAGCTATGTATATTTGCTCGAAGCTTAGCAGACATCATTCTAGGCTAAATCCAGTAACCTGTACCAAAATTCGTGCAAATCGAAAGATATATATAAGGATTTTGGTGCACCAATTACATAAAATCGGACGAAAATATATATGGGAGCTATTTCTAAATCTGAACCGATTTTCACGAAACTAAACACATTCTAGACTCAATTCAGTATGCTATGTCAAATTTCCAGCAAATCTGAAGATATATAAGGACTTAGGTGCACCATTTCCATAAAATCGGACGAAACTATATAAGGGAGCTACATCTAAATCTGGACCAATTTTCACAAAACTCAACAAACATAATTGTAGATTGAATTGAGTACGCTATGCCAAATTTCTTTGGTGCACCAACTACCTTAAATCGGATAAATATATACATGGGAGCTATATCTAAATCTGAGCCGATTTTCACGAAACATTGCAAATATCATTCTAGACTTAATTCAATACGCTATGCCAAATTTCGTGCAAATCCAAGGATATA
Organism: Musca vetustissima; assembly: GCF_032173495.1. NCBI lineage: Eukaryota > Metazoa > Arthropoda > Insecta > Diptera > Muscidae > Musca > Musca vetustissima. The sequence continues at coordinate 19,783 of NW_026880582.1, forward strand.
TAGGGACTTTGGTGCACCATTTACATAAAATCGTTCGAAACTATATATGGGAGCTATATCTAAATCTAAACCGATTTTAACGAAACTTGGCACACATCAGTCTGCACCTAATTCCAGCCTCTATACCAAATTTCAAGCAAATCGAATGATGTATAGGGACTTTGGTGCACCATTTACCTTAAATCGGACGAAACTATATATGGGAGCTATATCTAAATCTGAACCAATTTTTCCTAATTTCAATAGGGTTCGTCCTTGGGCTGAATAAGTGACTTGTGCCAAATTTCATCCAAATCGGATCATAAATGAGACCTGTACTTTGTTCACAAAAATACGGACAGACGGACGGACGGACAGACGGACTTGCGTATATCGACTCAGAAAGTGATTTTGTGCATATTCTCAAAAGGAACCATGTGTCTATCTTGTTTCCTTTTGCCTGTTACAAACATATGCACAAAGACATAATATCCTGTACCACAGTGTGGTGAAGGGTATAAAAATTACATGTGTCCTTCAGGGGTAAATATATACGCTATATAATATAAATGTTGAAATTGTTCACACAAAAGTCTGGGTCCATTTGACCCTCTAAATTTTGACCGATCTTTATCAAAATAGGCATACTTATTTTTTGGCCCAATTCCCTTCTCCATGTAAAATTTCAGGATGTTCGGGCCATAATTGCGTTCTCTGTAGCGACCAGAAAAAAATGAAAAAATTAAGTATTTGGTCCATTTCATCCACTAAATATTAATCGATGTTTACCAAAAACAATAGGGGTCTTCATTGCAAAATTTCGTGGAGATTGGTTCATAACTGTGTAACGTATTTACAAATTATAATGGATGGACGGACGGATACACATGTCTATATCGACTCAGCAAGTCTAGTTATGACGATCGGTATACTTAAAGGTGGGTCTATGACCAATATTTCGCGGCGTTATAAACTCTTGGGGTTGCACAAAGCTGTATTACCCTGACAACATAGTTGTGTAGGATAGAAGGTAGAAGGAGGACTATGAAGGTGGGATTTTAATAAAATTCAAAAATATATTGTAATTAAATCCCTATCTCTTGGCGTCCTTAACGAATAATTCCCACAAGTACTCCAATAGTTTTTCAATATGCATTTATATGTATATCTATCAAAAGTTACAAATCTTCCAGTATATAAATATATATTGGGATTTTCTATATTTCGGAATTAAATATTTGAGTTTTTAGGAACATTTTAAATTTTACATCCCATCTCTGTTAGTCACCTATTTTATAGTACTTAGTATATGTATGTGCGAGTGTAGTATTTGTATTTTATTGAGCTGATCAAAAGTTTTAAAGTAAATAAACTAAAGATAATGTGTACTTTTAGTACACTATGGCCGGAATATAAACGCGTTTGTATATAATCCACAACAAGTGAGGAATATAAAGCGTTTTCAATAAAGCGATGGTACAATTATCGGAATAAATATGCAGTGAGAGTTTGCATTTGTATATTTTGTTTACAAATTATATGATAATATTGGAAAATCATTTGGAACTTTGGAAATAACAAAAATGTTTTGAATCTTACTAACAGCAAATACATTTTATTTTATCCTGTTACAAATGTGAATAACACAACTTACCGTTACCATAAGGAAAGTTTAATAATCAGATGCTTACCTGCAAATAAATAATAAAAAAATAATTCATTAGGTTGTATTTAAATAAAAACTACTTTCAATTTAAATATGTTCGAACAATTTATTAAATGTAAATCAAGTCTGGGTAGTCAACAATATTATAATTTTAAAATTTCAGGTTTTTAAATTTGGCTGTGAACATGTTTTTATTTTGTACTAGTAATCTTGAAGGTCAAATTATTAATTAATTATTACTGTCAAACGAAAAAATTCTACCGGGCCGAACTTAATCACTTTTTACAACATTTTTTTCACTTAGAAAATTAAATACCAAACTGCATGCGCTTATCGGGACTTCCATATGTATTTACAAACCTCGCATATATGTAACATATATTTACCAAGTACCTGAAACGGTAAATTACAGCCTTTTGGTTACAAAATACGCCTAAAACCTTTTATATATCGGATCCAAAATTATCATTTTCTGCACAGAAAAAAATTAATGAATATTTTTATAATTTCATTCATAGCTTATTTTTTTCAATATTGTAGATATACTTCGCTTAGAATAAAAGTAAAACGTGAGAAAGCCCTTAGTTTTTTTTTCCAAAAATGTAAATTATTCATTAATTTCAAAATAATTTTCCTACTTTCATCTACATTACCACTATTTGCGCTAATTTATCCTTTTTCTCTTGTTGGCAAAAACAAATGTATTCCTCCCAAGAAAAAAATAAACACCACCACTACTTATTGTTCGGCGTTCGTTGTTTTTTATCGTCCTCCACCTCTCCCCTCACTTGCTGGTTGTTAGTTTTGCAACCGTTAGACTATTGTGCAAACAACCACCGTCTCTCTCTCTCACTCGATTGTGTGATTAGTTTTGTTTACCGACCATTGCATTGGTGTTACAAAATTCGCATATGTATTTTCCAAATTATTTCGATATAAATGTCAAATACAATATATCAAACAATTGTTGATACGAACAACAAACCCAACCGATTGTTTAACAATGTATATGATATTTTAATGATGCAAGACAAGAACATGTAAGGTGCATAAAACCAAAATAGAAAAATTAAAACACCAAAGTTTGTTTGTCATAGAAACCCGCGATGAAGATATAAAGAATGTTATTCTGATCAATAATATTGTGCGGTCTCCCTTGAAAATTTCGAGACATTCCATTCGGAATGACAATTTCAATGTATACATCATCATATGGTTGATGGTATCCACAAATTCGAATTTCACTCTACGAATTTCTTTGATTGTCATTGCAATAAAAATACAAAATATTCACAGAACGTTTGCATTCCATAGAATGTGAGGCGATATGTCGGTCTCGAATTTCTCTATGAATTTCTACAACGACCGTCATAATATTGTGTGTATAGACCCTGCCGTTTCCAAAGTAGACATTTGTCCAAAATCATTATGAATTCCGTTAACGAAAGATGGATGGCGCCACAAGTTATGAATTATATGAATATTGACTTTTTTACGATACACATTCTGACTCTGCCTAAAAGTCGTCTATAAAGACTCTCTTCAGATCGTCAATGAAAGAATCCCCTTTTCGCTATGTTTATTTTTATACTCTTCACCACACTGTGGTACAGGGTATTATGTCTTTGTGCATATGTTTGTAACAGGCAAAGGGAATCGTGATAGAACCATGGCTCCTTTTGAGAATATGCATAGAATCACTTTTTAAGTCGATTTATGCATGTCCGTCTGTCTGTTCATGTTAAATTGTAAACAAAGTACAGGTCGCATTTATGATCCGAATTGGATGAAATTTGGTATAGGTCACTTATTTGGGCCAAGGACGAACCCTATTGAAATTGGGAAAAATCTGTTCAGATTTAGATATAGCTCCATTATATATTTTTGTCCGATTTAAAGTAAATGGTGCACCAACGTCCCTATCGATTTGCACGAAATTTGGTATAGCGTACGGAATTAGGTCTAGAACTATGTGTGTTAAATTTTGTGAAAATCGGTCCAGATTTAGATATTGCTCCCATATATATTTTCGTTTGATTTTATGTAAATGGAGTACCAATTTTCCTAAATATCTTTCGATTTGCACGAAATTTGCCTCAGCGTACTGAATTATGTCTAGAAAGATGTGTGTTAAATTTCGTGAAAATCGGTTCAGATTTAGATATAGCTCCCATATATATTTTCGTCCGATTTTATGTAAATGGTGCACCAAAATCCCTATATATCCTTCGATTTGCACGAAATTTGGCATAGCGTACTGAATTAGGTCTAGAACGATGTGTGTTAAATTTCGTGAAAATCGGTCCAGATTTTGATATAGCTTCCATATATATTTTCGTCCGATTTTTTAAATATTTACCAACGTCACAATATATCATTCGATTTGCACGAAATTTGGCATAGCCGAATGAATTAGGTCTAGAATGACGTGTGTTAAGTGTCCTTAAAGTCGGTCCAGATTCTATATATAGCTCCTATATACATTTGCTTCCGATTTTATGCAAATTGCCGCACAATTTTGTACAATGAACTGTAGTAAATCTCTGGCAAGTCTCATTGAAATCGGGTTAGTATAACCAAGAGGTTGGATATAAATGTTTCAGCAAGGTGGGTCCAATCGGCACAATATATATATATATATATATATATATATATGTATATATTTGCTTTAAATTTATTTACATAATTTTGTCCCATTTTATGAAGCAACCCTATATCTGACCAAATGAAAAATTTAGTGTAGGTGGCAGAATGACATGTTTATGAATCCATTTTAATGGTCCTTCAAAACTTCCACGTCTGTTAGCATTCATCTGTTGAATATGCCAAAGTGGTGAAGGGTATCATATAGTCGGCCCCGTCGGACTTTACTACTTTCCTTACTGGTTTTTGTTATATTAGGTTGGGCAAAAATAAATTCGGTGAAATGATTGAAGTTGACCGGCACGTTAGCAGTCGTAACATCGCTCAGGAGCTAAAAATCGGTGAAGCACCTCAAACGGTGGCGAAAACAAGGAGTAACGGCCTGGAAGGTTCTGCTATGCATTTGGTGGGAGTTGCTTCCATATGGCCAAACGCTAAATTCTGATTTTTACAGTCAACAACTAAACGATTTGAAGATACCAATTGACCAGAAACGGCCAGAATTGGCCAATAGGAGAGGTGTTGTGTTCAACCAGGACAACGCTAAGCCACACACATCAACAGTGACTCGCTAGAAACTCCGGTTGGGAAGTTTTAATGCCTCCGCCATACAGTCCGAATTTGCCACCAAGGGATTTTCTTGAATTGCAAAATTTATTTAATGAAAATCGACTACTAGAGTTTTTTGCAAATAGAGTGCCGGACTTCTATGAGAGAGACATTATGATGTTACCTTTAAAATGGTAACAAAACCGTGCATATCCAAATCGGACCTTCCGAAACATGTTAAGTAAAGTCCTATAGTTCATATAAAAATAATGGATTTTTTTCCCCAACCTAATATATCGATAGATTTATTCTAAGATCCCGCTCTGTACCCCTTCGAAAAAAATTATCTTAAAATGTAATAGATCGATAGATTTATTCCCAGATCCTGCTCTGTACCCCTTCGAAAAAAATTATCTTATAGCAAAAACTATAAAACTAGTTTAATTTAAACTATCAACCAGACGAAATCCATTATAATTTCCTGGCAGAAAAAAACAAACCTCTCCGCTTCATATCCTTAATTAACATTCAAAGCTTTATTGAAAAGGTATTTTTGTTCATTAAGCTTGTTTTGTTTTTTGTTTTTGTATTTGTTGTTGTTGTTTTCCTGGACAACCCATTCGCAGGACCATAATACACACACGGTAATGACAACACTACTGCTAATTTAAGCAGTAGAAAATAATACCAACGTTAGAGTGTGTGTGTGTTTCCTACCTATTGGTATAATTCAGGTGTCATACAAGTATTTGTGTCCACCATATGCTTGTTGTTTACCTATGGTGGAGAAGGGGAGGTGTTGTGAATGGAAGGCTAGCATATAATTTCGCTTCAGTTCATAAGAGTTAATGGGATTGTAGTTCTTGTTGTTGTTGTTGTTACTAATTACCTGGAACTAAATACGGGGCTGGATTTGGAGCCGGTTGCCAATATGTTGGTGTTATCGATGGATACAATTGCTGTTGATGATTCTGCAGTGGTGGTGGCTGGCTTGTAGAATGTTGTTGTTGGTGCTGACGATGCTGAGAATGATGGTGCTGTTGCTGATGAGAAGGAGGCGGATGCTGTTGATGATGGCCATTTGTGGTTACACCTTGCAGGCTTGAAGGTGAATTGGTTGTATTGGTTGATTTGTTTGTTGCTATTGTGGTTATCGAGGAGGTATGCTGTTGTTGTTGTTGCTGATGTTCAATTGCTGTTGCCGAAGGCTGGCTGGCCAGTGACGTAGATACAGCAGAGCTGGAATAAGAGCCTGTCGATGAGGCTGACGATGTGGCCATTATTGAATTTGTAGAATTTGAGGATAATGTTAATGTAGTGGACATGCTACTGTTGTTGTTGCTATTGCCATTGCTATAGACCATTGTGGATGTTAGGTTTTTATTGCTGCTACTGTTGATCAGACTTTCGTTAACATTTCCGTTTCCGTTATAGGCAATGGCTGCCGAACTAATGGTATTACCATTGATAAAGTTGTTTTTGTTGCTGTTGGAATTGATTATGCTAATATGATCAGTTGAATTGGGAGTGTTGTTGTTGTTGATACTGCCACTATTGTTGTTGTTACTGCTGCTGTGGTTACTGTAATTTGCATTATTTACTGCCAAACATTGTCCAGCTCCCACTGCCACTCCGACCGTAGCAACAGCAGCATTGCATTTACTTGATGCCATTGAATAATCCACAAAATTGTGATTTTTCATTGTATGTGTGAAAACAATTGTTGTTGTATGTGTTGTTGTATTTTTTGCAATGTCACTCTATATATTGTTTTTATAAATTTTAATTTAGTTTTTTTGTTGTTGTTTCACTCTTTGTAATTTATTTCCGCTTGTTTTAATTCTTCTATTTGTTTTTTTTTTGTTTTTTTGATTGGAAAAAAATATTTCTAATTATAGCTTGTTTTTATTTTATTCAGTCCATATCATTTGATTTAATCTAAATTGTATAAAAAAAATTATAACATTTTATTATGCCATGACATTAAATTTCCACCATTTTTAAAAACAAATTCCACATGAATTGTAGATTTCGATGATTATGCACATATATTTTGTTGTTGTTGATTTGAAAATTAGAGACAGTGTCAGTGTGTGTGAGTGTGTGTGCTTTTGCATTCTATTGACTGATTGACATTGAAAAGGGTGTACACTTTTTGGAATATATATTTTTTTTACTTTCGAAATTACTTTTAAAATCAGTGACCGGAGCAGCATAGCCGGACGGGGCTGACCATATGATACCCTACACAACTACCACGAAACTATAACTTCCCTTTACGGAGGATTGTGTTGTGATTTTTGGCTTATAATTGCTGCTTATAGACCAACTCGAAAAAAAAACACCAAAAAAAAAAATCGGTCCAAAATTATTATCTGATCATCATCGAAAATTATTGGCGTCGTCCTTGACCATACCTGGAACCTCATGGAAAATTTCAAATCAAACAGCGCTATATTTCCGCCCTCTAGTGTGGTAATGGGTTTCTAAATAATATCTGAATACGAAAGCACCTGTAAATATTTAATTGTAACGTCCACATCCGAGTACATACGATAATAAAATTGGTACCAATCCTCCTCTTGGACATACTATCAACTTCTCCGGTCCATGTCCTTTAGGGGCAAATGTATACGCCATAGTATAGACATTTCGTAATTTTTCCCACAAAGGCTGGGTCCATTTGACCCGCTAAATATTGACCGATCTTTATTAAAACTGGCATGCTTATTCTTTGGCCCGATACCGTTGTCCATGTAAAAATTCGCGATGTTTGGACTATAATTGCGGCCTCTGGAGCGGCAAGAAAATCAGACAAAAATAAAGTTTTTGGTCCATTTCACACCCTAAATATTAACCGATCTTTACCAAAAACAATAGGGGTCTTCACTGGGCAAAACCCATCCTACATGGAAAATTTCGTTAAGATTGGTCTATAACTTTAGCCTGTATAGTGTTTATATTTTATAATGGACAGACGGACGGACGGGCGGACACATATGTCTAGATCGACTCAGCTAGTCGAGATATGACCATCGGTATACTTAAAGGTGGGTCTAGGACTGATATTTCGCGGCGTTACAAACTCTGGGACCTGCACAAAGCTAGAATACCCTGACGACATAGTTGTCTAGGGTATAAATATAAACAGGACCTAATTTAGTAGTATTGGAATTTTGGTGCACCATCTACATAAAATAGGACGAAACTATATATAGAAGCTATATCGAAATCTGAACCGATTTTCACGAAACTTAGAACACACAATTCTTCACTCAGTTCAGTACCCTATGCCAAATTTCGTGCAAATCGAAAGATATATAGGGACTTTGGTGCACCATTTACATAAAATCGGACGAAGCTATATATGGGAGTTAAATCTAAATCTGAACCGATTTTCACGAAACTTAGCACAGATCTTTCTGGACCTAACTTAGTACCATATGACAAATTTCGTGCAAATCGAAATATACATAGGGACTTTGGAACCCCATTTACCTTAAATCGGACGAAAATATATATGTGTGTTATATATAAATCTGAACCGATATTCATGAAACTTAACACACCTCATTCTAGACCTAATTGAATACGCTATGACAAATTTCGTGCAAATCGAAAGATATATAGAGACTTTGATACCCCATTTACCTTAAATCGGACGAAAATATATATGGGAGCTATATCCAAATCTGAACCGATCTTCTCGAAACTTGACACACTTCATTCTAGACATAATTCCGTATATTATGCTAAATTTCGTGCAAATCGAAAGATATATAGGGACTTTGGTGTCCCATTTACCTTATATCGGACGAAAATATATATGGGAGCTATATCTAAATCTGAACCGATCTTGTCGAAACTTGACGCACATCCTTCTAGACATAATTCAATATACTATGCAAAATTTCGTGCAAATCCGAAGGATATAAGGGACATTGTTGCACCATTTACATTAAATCGGACGAAAATATATATGGGAGCTATATCTAAATCTGAACCGATTTTCAAGAAACTTAAGACACATCATTCTAGACCTAATTCAGTACGTTATGCCAAATTTCGTGCAAAACGAAAGATATACAGCTACTTTGGTGGACCATTTACATAAAATCGGACGAAACTATATATGAGAGCTATATCTAAATCTAATCCGATTTTTCCCAATTTCAATAGGGTCCGTCCTTGGGTCAAATAAGTGAACTGTGCTAAATTTCTTCCAATTCGGATCATAAATGCGACCTTTGCTTTGTTTACATGGACGGACAGACAAACGGACGGACATGCATAAATCGATTCCATTCTCAAGAGGAACCATGTGTTTATCTCGTTTCCTTTTGCCCGTTACAAACATATGTACAAAGACATAATACCCTGTACCACAGTGTGGTAAAGGGTATAAAAATCCACGCCTGTGCATGGCCTCATAAAAAATATTGTTTTGAAAAATTCGAGCTTATAGGTGATCACTAAAAAATATAATTTTTATTATTAAAAAAAAAATCACGCGATCACTAAAAAATATAATTTTTATTATTAAAAAAAAAAAAATCACGCGATAGGTGACCTTTAAAAATATTTTTTTCAGTTTTCCATTTTCTTTGAAGTATGTATTAATTTATCTGGCACCCCACTTTGAGTTACACCCTTTTTACATTTTCTACATTTTTCAAATGGTGTCAATTTTCATAATTAGAAAAAAATTCTATATCACACACAAAAAGACACAACAATTATTTTTCACCTCGTGATTTTTGTATTATTTATTTTTAGATATTTTGTTATTAATTTTTGTGTTTAAAATATCACTTTTCACTTCTATACGAAAAAATATTCAGTTACCAATATAAACAGATATTTTATTGTAAGATTTGAGACATTTACAAGTGAAGTGTTTTGTGAGGGGTAAACAACACGTGTAAAGGATTATTTCGATAAAGATTTTTAAGGGTAGGGGATACAATTATTTATAATGAAAATAAATATTATCGGATTCTGACAAGGGATGACAATTTTTTGAAGCAATGGGTTTGTATTTTTTATTCAAAATGTCAGCTTTAGTAGGCTTTTTTTTTAATATTTTCTTAGAACTATCTAATGACGGGGTTCATTTTATAAAATATGGAATATAATCAATTTAAAGATCTATAGTCTGATTTTTTCAAAAATATTTTTAATGATAAACTATAAGTGCGCTATAGACCATTTAATGGGTGGATTTGTAAAAATATTTTTAAGAACCATATAGAGGCGAGGATTAAAAAAATCGGGATTTATTTTATTTTTATTTTAAAAATAATATTTTTTCGATGGACCTGGATTACAAAAATATTTATGAAGGTCATATATAGGCCTGGATTACAAAACAAAATATTCTTAAGGAACATCTGTAGACCTTCATTAAAAACATATTTTTATGGAACGTTTACAAGCGTGGATTTCATAAAAATAATAAAAGGACCAATATATGCCTCGATTAATAAATATTTTATATTCTATAGGATTGGCATTTTAAAAGCGTATTTTTACGAGGGTATGGATTCTTTTCATGCACCATCTACATACAGGGATTTTTTAAAATAATTTTGTAACGGCCCTTTTTTATTTTCCAATGCTTTTATTTAAAAAAAATACAAAATATTTGTTTGATCTCCCATTAAGGTTTTGAAACACGTGGATTTTGTTTTCAATTTTATTTCGGTACATTTTTTTAATTTTTCGGCTCTTATCCAAAATTTGTTTCATGTTGTTTTTTTTTTCTATTTTATTTGACATACGATCAAAGATCGCATTTCATGTCTATATTTAAATGGACAGATGTCAATCAAATGCATTGTTTTGTATTAACATATGAATGGATGAATGTATACATGCGACATACGACACATTGAACATGGATATACGTATTTCCAAAATTTAACAAAACATCTAAAAAAACATGTGTAAATATTCATTTAATGTCGACCTTCATTAGATGTGTATATGATATGAAGCATACATAGGTACAAATGTTGGTATGAATTTCTAAATTTAAAGCAAAGACAAAGTATTTTTTTTTTTGTTTCATTTCAAATAATGTAATTGATATCCTGAGGGGATGGGGCCGAGGTATTGGGAAAGAATTTTGACATGATGTTATTAAATTTAAAACAAGCTACTACATGTTGTCAACAAACTTTTATGTGTTTTTAAGAGTTTTGGATAAAAAGGAAAGGATAAAAATAAATAAAAAAAAAACATAAGAAGGGGTTTCTAAAAAAATTGAAATAAAATAAATAAATAATAATTTTAATATGTATTAAAAATTTAGAAATTTGTCAGTAAAAACCAGTGAAAATGCGTTAAGTCCCCTATATGGGGACAACCCCAACATACGGAACATATCATCTAACTATTTTAATATAAAAAGGTAACTATATGGGAACTACCCTAAAAAGGGCATATATTAATAATTTTTGGTAGGGAGATTTCTTACCATATGCGGGGGGGTACCGTTATATGGGGGCTAACAGAAAAAGTGGGCCGATATTTATAATTTTTAGTGGAGACATTTGGTACCCAAAAAGAACTCAATGTACCAAATTTAAGCGAATTCGGTTTAAAAACGCACCCAAGAACCCCAAAATATGGAAAATTGGGCGGTACCCTTATATGAGAGCTATACCTAAACGTGAACCGATATAACCCATCTTCGAATAGAAAATCAGTTAAAAAAATGTCTAAAACGTTTACCAAATATTTTTGTTTGAATTAATGTGTGAAGATTTATTAAATTTAACAAGTGTTTAGCACATTCCATTCCATTGATAGGCTTCAATGCTGATTAACGCCTATGTGTCGAAATTTACCTGAATATGTATTCAAGGTTATATACACCACTTCGTTTTATCTACTACATAAGCTTCACATAATTGTGTGAAAAAGGTATTCGATAAATAAACACAGTTAAAAGAAAGCTACGATTCGTAACGAAATTGGGTGCTCTTTAATCGTTTGATTTTTTAGGCCTCGGAAAAAATATTATAAAATATTATATGGTCGACAGGTATTAAATTTAGACTGTTTAAAGCATCCGCAATTTAAACCGTTTTCTATTCACGGGATAAAAACATCGTTTCAATAAAAATTTAAAAGTTTGATGAGCGTTCTTGCCGTTGCATGAAGCCTCTAACATAAATCGACTATAACTTAAGGGGACCCCGCCATTCTCGGGGTCAAAAATTTTGTTGATATAATTCGAATCTACACTAATTAAAGAATGTCCCTACAAAATTTCAAATAAAAATCTCAAGAAGTATTGAAGATATAGCCGATTTATTGTGTCAGCATCAAGTGACGGCTGAAGGGCTTCTCAAACTTTAAACGTGTTTTTCTCTAAACATTTTTTTGTGAATGGCGGGCACTTTTTACACGTTTCTCTGTGAGTGTGTAGCTATCGTTTGAACTAAGATAAAGCCAATCGGTGAAGATCTTCCTTATTTTTTGACATGGGTTTTTGTAAAAAATCGGCGATTTTCCAAAAATATTTTTTCAAAGGTCCACCATTTTGTTAATTTTAGAGCGAAATCAATAATCCTAGTTCATACGAGAGCCAGACATGTACTCTTTCTAACACCGTTGGAATTTTCGGATTCCGATGTTCCAGTGAGGAGTTATCATGCCCGCCATCGAAAATAAGGACTTTTCTTTAATTACAAAAAAAACAACAACAAAACAATAACAATTTTTTTTGTAAATTATTTTTCTTCTCTTTTAAATCTTCAATTATATATGTGTAAAGTTACAAACCTTTACAAGCATTGGTATTGATTGGTATTTGACAAGGATCGGTCAATATTTAGCGGATGAAATGGACCCTGATTTTTGTGTAAAAAATTACAAAATTTGTATACTATGGCGTATATATTTACCCCTGAAAGACATAGACCCGAGATATTGATAGTATATCCAAGAGGATTGGTTGACCTTTAAATTGATACCAAGTATATTACCGTATGTACTCGGATGTGGGGGTTACACTTAAATGTTTACAGGTACTTACGTACTCAGATATTATTTAGTAACTCATTTATAATTATGGGATGAAGTGGACCGAATACTTAATTTTTGGTGTTTTTTCGATTCGATGCCAATAATAGACCGAAAATCACAACACAACCCACGGTGAAGGGAATATGGACAAGTAATTAAAAGGGCTGTACTGAATATGAATAGTAATATTCGGAAAATATGTCAGTGTAAAGAAGAGGTGCTATTGACCTCTAATCAGGCTAGAGGGACGAAATATTGCCCAGACTCGGAATAAACATCCGCAGAAAGTTAGAGTTCAGTGGTAGTTGTGTAGGGTATCGTATGGTCGGCCCCGTCCGACTATACTGCTCCGCTCACTGATTTTTCTTGAAACTGTAAAGGACAATTCTTGTAAAAGTTTTGATACCCTCAATATCGAAATTTTGGAGACTTTGGGAACGCTTTTCAGTCGACTTGATTGTAATTTTATAGTTTGTATTCTCTTTGAGTGTCATATCTTTGGTTTACCCCCTAATAGAATTGAACTAAAAATCGGGCTAACACACAAATATTGACTGTTTTTTTTATAGAAATGAAAGAAAATATTTGTTTGTAATTATTGTGTTGAACCTAAACACTTCGTCTTTATGGTGAAAAAACTCACAAATATTGAGAAACTGCAAACAAAACTATTACCAGCACTAAGTCATTGCTTTGGAACTGATATACTATCACGGGGCCGCCGAAAAAACACCAACAATACTAACGAAAAATATTAAATGAGGCCACAAATTATTGTCGGCATGGAGGTCAACAAATATTTCTTAAAACAAACTGAAATTGACAATTTTGAATGTTTGTTTTTCTGGGAAGGGCCAGAAATCTGTTTCGAATGAAATTATGTTTATATCTCTAAAAACCTATATAAATGGGTATGTATGTATATGTGTAAAAGTTCAAAAAGCATTTAAGGCTTATAAGTAGGTTAAACCGAAAGAAGTGAATGCTTCATATTCATATTTGCCGAAAATTAACACTACGAGAGCAGATCAATAATTCGGGGCCATAGATTTGTATAGTCTCCACAGTAAGATGGAGTGGATATTAAATGTGTTATTCCGTTTGCCACACCTCGAATTAATCGTCAGAGACCCCATATGATACATATATTCTTGATAAGAATAAAATTTGTACTTCGATTTAGATATGTCCGTCCATTGAAGATTGAGATCGCAATATTTAAGAAAAAGCTTTTCAATTTTGCACAAACTTTGCCACCACTCCTGTGTTGTTTCGAGTTGTAAATAGGATATATTGGTCCACGTTCTGATATGGCTCGCATATAATGGCACCGCCCATTGTTCGGCCTTCATCGCCCTACCCACTCTTGCCGCAATAATCTACGTCGATTCTCGATATGTAGTACATATTTTTTCCTAGAGGAAGTCAAACTCTTTAGGACGTCTTCAATTCAGATCTAGTTTTCCCATATCCATATACATATTTTAAAGTGATTTAATCATGAAGAATATGTTTCAACAAACATTCAATACTCGGCACACACACACATCGATACATGTCATTATGCCCATCACCCATAAATAATAAATTTTTATTGCAATTTTCACTTTATTAATATTTACATAAATTGAGAATAATGTTCGCATTTTTCACAACCAGCTTTTTCTCACATGTCGAACTTTTTCAAAATTTAATTATTAAATGTCATAAAAATTAATAGTTTTCATAAATTTTATGCGCGCCGGTCTCCTAGGAGGGTGTGTGTGCTTGCCTGACTGCCACACATAAAACAATTTCAATATATTTTTTAACAACAATTGCTAACGATTCGCATATGTTCGCATAGAATGGGTTCTTATGTTTTTTGCGGAATTAAAAAATATATTTTTCAAGGGTCTGAATTTTTATAAAATATTTTTTTCAAGGACCAACTGAGGCGTGGATTTAAAAAAAATATTATTTCAAGGACCAGCAGAGGCGTAGATAAAAAATATTTTTATCAACGATTTTTTAAAGAATATTTTCTCAAGGCTCTATAGAAGGCGTGGATTTTTTAAAGAATATTTTTTCAAAGACTATAAAAGGCGTGGATTTTTTTGAAGAATAGTTTTTCAGGGACTATAAAAGGCGTGGATTTTTTAAAGAATATTTTTTTCAGGAACTTTTAAAAGCGTGAATTTATTTTATAGAATAGTCTTTCAGGGACTATAACAGTCGTGGATTTTTTGAAGAATAGTTTTTCAGGGACTGTAAAAGTCGTGGATTTTTTGAAGAATAGTTTTTCAGGGACTGTAAAAGTCGTGGATTTTTTAAAGAATAGGTTTTCACGGACATCGATTATTTAAAGAATAGTTTTTGAACTACGTCGATTTTTTAAAGAATAGTTTTTTAAGTACATCGATTTTTTAAAGAATAGTTTTTGAACTACGTCGATTTTTTAAAAAAATATTTTGATAAGGACGTCGATTTTTAAGGAATAGTTTTTTAAGGGCGTCGATTATTTAAAGAATAGTTTTTTTAATATTTTCTCAGGGACCAACTAAGGCGTGGTTCTAAAAAAATATTTTCTCAGGCGTCGATTAAAAAAATATTTTCTCAGGGACCAACGCCTCTGGATTTAAAAAAATATTTTTTCAGGAACTTTCTTAAATATATTTTTTAAGGACTATCAAAGGCATGGACATTTTAAAATATATTTTTTCAAGAACTGTAAATTGAAATTATTGTTTAAAGATATTTTTAAGGTCTATAAAATGCATAGATTTAAAATTTCCTAGGTCTATAAATGACGTAGTTTTTTTTAAAGAATATTTTTTCAATGGCATGGATTTTTAAAGAATATTTTTTTAAGAATTTCAATGGCATTTTTTCAAGGTCCAACAGAGTGTGGATTTATTAAATATTACTTTTTTGAAGGTCCTACAGAACGTGGGTTTATTAAAAATATTTTTCGTACGGAGGCCTGGATTTTTAAAAAATATTTTTTCGGGAGGCCTGGAGCCCTTTAAGGGTATTTTTGAAGCATTCTACAGAGTCCTGGATTTTTTAAAGAATATTTTTCCAAGGGCCAAAAGAGGTGTTTTATAAAGATTATTTTTCTCAGGGGCAACAGGGGCATGGATTTTTCTGTGAGTATTTTTTCCAGGGCAACAGAGGCATAGATTACATACAAAAAAAATTTTTTCATGGACCAACAAATGCGTGGATTTCTAATTTTCCAAGTATAATAAACTCCGAATTTTGTATACGCCATTAAATGTAAATTAACCGATATTCAAATATCAAATTCATTTTCAATTCTCCAATCCAAATCAACAGGAAATATTGTAATTCAAATTCAGTTTAGATATTTTTGCCACTTCACACAAAATTTAGCCAAGAAATTCTACAACAAAAAATCCAAATACCTGAATATTGTATTTTGTTGTCGTTCCGCCACCATTTTTCCATACAAAAAAATTTAAATGGCCACACCACAAAACGCAAATTCTTCAAAAATTTTGTGTATGATTTAAATTTTATTTGATTTTGATTTAGTAGAGCATGGCACCGTTGACTAAATAACAGACTGATTGCTATTTTTTTCGGCAGCATCGGAAATTCATTGCGTTGTGAAAATATGTGTCTGTGTATTTATATGCGAGACGTCATTAAGTCATCTCTTCTCCATCGTCTATACATAGATATACGTACGTATATGATGTATGCAAAATTGTATTGTACAAATTGAAAAAATGCGTATTTTTCATACAATTTTTGAATATTTGATGAGCTGTTGACACTCTGTGGCAGCCAGCCTCAGATGTTTTTTTTTTTTTGTTTTTTGCCAGCCAGCTAAGAGCACATGACGTTTACTTTTATTGTTTGTTCTACTGCTGATCTGATGCTGTTCGAGTTTTTTTCTGCAATGTGCACATTTATGTTTAAAAACTCAATATTTGCAATGTGGCCAACAAAAAATATGGTAATAAAATAAAGAATAAGAAGGGAAGGTTAAAACAAATTTAAGGTACCCTAGGGTTGAATCTTCAAGTTTTTATATAGAAGAATAGAAGGTCTTATTTATATAAAGAGCAGAGTTTTCGTTATCTCAGACCAGAAGGTTTTCTTCTTAGAAGGGCTGCAAATTTTCTTCACAAAAGGTGAACATCACCGTAACCAGAAGTTTTTCACTGAGGACCAGAAGTTCTTCATTACAGAAGACAGTATAATCTTTATCGTAGAATACCTGAAATATTCTTCATGGAAGCTCACAATGTTTTCTTCATAGAAGAATGGAAGATCGGCTTCATAGAAGAGCAAAAGGTTGCTTTCCTAGAAAAAACAGAAGGTCTTCTGCAATGGAGTCCAGACGGTCTTCTTATTAGAAGAGCAGCAGATTTTCTTCACAGAAGACCAGAAGATCTTTATCGTAGAAATCCGGAAGTTCCTTACTGAGGACCAGAAGTTCTTCTTTACAGAAGACAGAGGAATTTTCAACGTATAAGACCAGAGATAATTTTTATGGAAGCTTACAAGTGTTTCTTCGAAGAAGAGCAGTAGATCGCCTATATAGAAGCGCAAAAGGTCGCTTTTACAGAAGTACAGAAGATCGTCTTCATAGAAGAGCAGAAGGACTTCCTCAATGGAGTTCAGTGGGTATTCTCCAATGGAGACCAGAGGGATTTCTCCAGCGGATGCAGTATGGCTTTTTTAATGGCAACCAGAAGATATAGAGAATACCGGAAGGTATCCTCCATAGAAGACCATAATGTCTCTTCCATAGAACACCCGAAGGTCATCTTCATAGAAGAACAAAAGGTCTTCTTCATGGCAAAGCAGAAGGGTTTTTTCATAGAAGAACATACGGTCTTCTTCATTGAAGTGCATATAGTATTCCTCATAGAATACCAAAGGGTTTTCGTAGAACAGTAGATGGTATTTTTCCAAATGTTTTTCCCCATAGAAGCCTAAAATGTTTTCTTCAATGGAGACCAGAACATTTTCTTCATGGTCTTCCCCATTGACCTTAATGTTTTCTTGATAGAAAACCAAATGGTTTTGTTTAAAGGAGATGGAAGGTTTCATGGATTCGGACCAGAGTACCTTCTTTAATTGAGACCAGAAGACCATAGAACAGCATGTGGTATTTTTCGTAGTAGTCCTGGAAGACCAAACAAATATTCAAGGTGTTCTTTATAGAGGACTAGATGACATCTACGGTCTTCTTCATAAAATTGAGGCTATTATTCTAGAAATAGTGGAACTCTTGGGGGTCTTTTATCTATTAGCCTTCTATATTTAGAATTCCTCAAATGGATTCTCAGACCTTCTTGTACCTTCTATATTTAGAAGATCTCCAATGAACTCCTATTGATGTCCTATATTTCGAATGATGTCTTTGAGTTTGAGACCGACGGGTTTTCTTGAATTCAGACCAGAGTATCTTCTTTAATTGAGATCATAGAACAGCATATGGTATTTTTCATAGAAGACCTGGCCTTCAGAAGGTCTTTTTCAGGGAAGACCAAAAAATATTCAATGTTTTCTTTATAGAATACCAGAAGGCATCTATGGTGTTCTTCACAAAATATAAACCATTTTACTCGAAAAATTGATGATTCCCATGGGCCTTCTACATTTTGAATACCTCCAGACTACTTGTGCCTTTCATATTTAGATTTCCTATGAACACCTTTTGATGTTCTATATTTCGAAGGCTATCTTAGGGTCTTCCTTCTACTAGACATGTTTTATAAAAGACCAGAAGGTCTTCTTCATAGAATACAGGCTATTTTTCTCGGCTTAGAAGAACTCTTAGGGGTCTTTTAAATATGGGCTTTCTATATTTAGAATACCTCCAATGGATTCCCAAACTCTTCTTGTTGCTTCTATATTTAGAAGATCTTCTATGAACCTTCAATATCTGAATGACCACACTTTTTATTTTCCAAAAAGCGAAAATTACAGTTACTTCGGTTGGGCAGTTATGGAAAAAACTCATCAGGATGTAGTTTTTCCACCGAGAAGCCTAAATGAGAAATTAATGATAAGTATGGTGGAAAATGAGTCTCGAAATTTATAGGTGGGCTGTGTCAAAACAGACAAAATTCACAGTCTACAAGACGCTGATACTACCCGTGATACTTGGGCAAGCAGATGATACAGCTCTTGGAGTGTTTGAGAGAAAAATTCCCCGAAAGATCTATGGGCCATGAGTTGTACCATCTATTCTCGGACATCGGTATTGTCAGACGCATCGAGCTGCAGCGACTACGTTGGCTAGGTTATGTTGTGGGAATGCATGAAGATGCCCTAGCTCAAAAGGCATATAAAAGCGAGCCAGCTGATGGCTCAGGCAGAAGGCGAAGACCGCGAGTTAGATGGAAAGATCAAATGGAAGAGAACATTTCGAGACATGGTCTTTCAAATTGGAAGATCTGCGAGCAAACCCGACGCGTCTTATTTTTTTAAGTTCAGCTTATGGAACAAATGTTGTGTCATAAGCCAGTGAAGTAAGTATGTCAAAACATGGCCCTATATTGACCCAAATTTTTGTGATAAAGTATTTTACGCCCTGTTAACCTGAAATGACAAATAGACACAAGTCCTAAATGTGAAGGCTTTGCCAATACATGGATCTACATTGAACATGTTCTGCCAGGAGATAGTTTTGATACACTGCGAGAAACTGAAATGCTAACTTTCAGTCACTTTGATTAGAAAATACATCTGGGACATAAAATATAAAAAATTCGGATGTCCCAAATTCATCTAACATCGATTTCGAAAAGGGCCTCGGATTTTTAACATATATAAAATGTTCAGGACCTGTTTATGGAAGCTATGTAAAATCTGGCATATATATCAGATTATTTCTGCCAATTACGTCGGTTGGAAAATGAGGGGAGAACATTTGAAATACGAAATTCTATTTTAAAACAATCGACTATATTAATAATTTTCTACAAGGAGGACTCCTATGCTCTGAGAGCCTGAAAAGCCTAATAACAGCCACTTCGTTTATAAAGTGAGATTGAGGTGTTGCCTTTATGTGGGAGCTATACCAAAATATTGAAAATTTTTGTAAAGAAAAATTCTATATTCCATATAAAAGGTAACTCTGAATGAAAATTCTATAAAAGACTTCAAAATTCCGAAGATGGGACTACATCATTAAATAGGGTATTTACCAAAAATCACAGCAATGTAATGATAAAATTAATATACCCATCATACTTACGGCGAATGGCACCACTATTAATGCGTCACAAAAATTCGAATATCATATTTAAATTGTCATTTTGATATATTTACTCTCATACAAAACCCAAAAGCACACACATCTGTAGCTAAAAGTCATGTTACACGTTCGAACCAAATCAACTATGAAATGAGCCTCACTTCATATTTCCACGTGAGTTCAGTTCAAATTATGAAGCTCAAATTTTGAGTTATTATAACACTCATGATCTCCACACAGCTCCACATCATCTGAATATCCCAATAATTCTTGGAATAAATTACATATTTTTTTAGGTAAGATCACATGTAATAAATGTTAGATAAGCTTTTTTGCTAACCAACCCGAAAATAGTAATGCTAACAAAGCCTACAAATAAACCAAAAACACATACGAAAAACGAAAAACATATCAAAACCTCAAGACATGTGCGACGGCGAACATCAACGTCTGTAGAAATATCATTATTTTCAATATGAATTACGTGTTATAATTTTTTCGCCATGCCGTGTTAATTCACGTTTGTCAGCTGTAATTACGATGGATATTTTTTGGCAAAGAAAACATTTTTTTGTTGGCCTTCTTGATACATTTATGGGGTGGAGAGAGAGAGAGGGAGGTTTGTGATATTGAAACTATATAAGGTCAACATTTTCGATACATATTAAAACAGGGTTTTTTGTAAAATAATTTTAATAATATTCAAAATTTTAAATTTCCTCAATTATTCCTTGATCTTGACTATTTTAAAACCCCTATATCTGATGCCACCTCCCATTCTTGTTAATAAATTTAATTTGCCATTTGAAATTCAACGCCTTCACCTCTTTATACGTATGTATGTATCTCAATGATATATTTTTGAAAAAAAAAAATCTAACCGTGTGTTGCATAGGAAATGCATGCACAGCTCATGCAGCAGGAGCCATTATCACATATTCGAATACTGCAGCCTAATATGACAATACAACATATAGATAAAACAATAAACAACACATGAATAACAGTCTCTTCTTCCAATGCTATTCGCAATCGTAATTGTTTTATACACTTTTTTATTGTTTTTTTTCAGTACTTTTTGTTTTTAATTTTCTAGTTAAAAAGCTAAAACCTACTCCCCCACCCCCGAAAAATCACAACTATTTTTTTCTAAAATTGTTTTTAATGGCTTGGGTTTTTGTGGTTGTTATTGTTTTCGTTCGAGTCGTCATCGTTTTAGGTTTGCGTGATTTTGCAAATTAATTTGCAATCGAATCGGGCGATTGCTTGACATTTTCTTTGTCGTTTGTTGTTGTCTATTTGGATAGGCAAAGTGAACAAAACAAAACAATAAAAATAACAGAAGAAAAAAATAAACCTAAAAAAATTGGCTACGATAGTGATATATGAGTAGAACGAAACCTAAATGCAGGTTCAGGTATTTGCAGTTAAAATATGTGTGCAATGAATGCTGTCTTTGTCTTTGAGTAGGCCCTGATTTAGCAGCTAATTAAAAATGCAACGTCATTGGCCTCAAACACATAGAGACGGTACCTTCATTACCGGTTGAATGATGGGATTTCGAATTTATTAGGTTTAATCGAAGAGGTGCCAATGTAGTGATAGTTTAAAGAAATCAATTGAAAATGAGTATTTATAGTAAAACGGTAGGCCACCAACCGACAATTTATTATGCCCTACAAAACTATGTTGTCAGGGTATTATACCTTTATTTGGCCCCAGAGTTTCTAACGCCGCGAAATAAAGGTCCTAGACCCACCTTACCGCTCGTCATGTCTTGACTAGCTGAGTCGATCTAGCTATATGTGTCCGTCCGTTCGTCTATCCATTATAATTTGTAAACACGATAAGGCCACATTTATGACCCATCGCCACGAAATTTTGGATGCAGTTCGGGTTTCAGTCAAAGAATTTTTGGTAATGATCGATTAATATTTATGGCATGAAAAGGATCAACAACTTTATTTCTGTCTATTTTTCTGGTCTCTCGAGACCCGAACATCACGAAATTGTACACGGAGAATGTGAATAAACGTGGATCTTTTTATGATAATCGGTCAATATTTAGCAAATCAAATGGGCCCATACTTTCGCGTGACAAATTACAAAATTCGTATTTTATAGCATATATATTTACACTTGGAGGACATAGACCCGAGAAGTTGACGGTATATTTAAATGGTTGATCTTTAAATTGATACCAATTATATTCCTGTAGGTACTTGGGTGTAGGAGGTTTTCTTAAATACTACGAATACACCCACGTATTCTGATATTGTTTAGTGTTTCCATTACCAAATTTGACATACATTTTGCCCTGGTGGCTATGATATTTTGCATAAGGATCCGATTATGGTCAAGGAAGACGCCTATAATTTTCGATGATTATCAGAAGATATTTCGGGGATGTTATGGATCGAAAACGCCATTTTGTCTGGATATCTAATCGCTCTAGACGTCACAATTACATGCCGGACATCAAAAAATTTCCCAAGGGTAAGGCGATCTGATTAACTAATTTCAATGGCTGTCATGATAAGCAATAGCTAATATTTAGAGGATCAAATGAGCCAAAATTTTTGTGTGTTAGATAATAAGAAATGATTCGGAAAATGTGCCACTGAGGAGCTGTTATCTAATTGTGTAGGGTTTTATATAATCGACCCTGTCCGGTTATACTGCTACTGGGTTTTAAATACATAAGTCACTTAGGGTTCTCACAGATAAGAAATCGTATCCAAAATGTGGCAATGATAGGACGTGTTTTTTCGTAGCCTCCATACAAGGGTCCCGACCCAGTTTTTGGTGTGCTAAGGGTGCTAACCGCATTTTCTACAGGAAACTATTTCGAATTACCATATAAAGTTCTCAGAGCATAAATTATATTTTGGCAGAAAATATTCAATGTTTATTAACTTTTTTCATAGGGCCTTCATATGAGGCTCCCGTACGATATTGGGCATTTTAAAGGTCCAAGCTCAATTTCCCAAACCAAATAATTATAGTTTCAAAGAAAAATACCATATTGATCCATGTTCTGTCCTAGCCTTCATTATATACATCAGGGCCTACGAAATTATTATTTTTTGTTTTTTCATTGAATGGAATTTTTTCTGCAATGAAAATTTGCGTATTGTACCCAATGACCCCCGAAATGGAATCCCGTTTACAAGCCTGTCTTCTATGGTGACTACATTTCAATATTCTACAAAAGTTCGAAGGTGTTATAATCATGTATGGAGAAATGTCTTTTGGCTTCCCTATAAATAAGAGATGTTTGTTACCTACAAATTTTTCTTGGATACCAAACCCTTCAGATCTTCTATGGAAGAAGTATTTCTGGACTTTTATGGAAAAAGAAATTCTACCCTTCTTTGGAGATTACCCCCAGGTCATGTGGTAAGAAGAAATTTTGGTCAAGTATGAAAATATTTTGGTCTTCTAACTCTTGTTTTTATATCCTTCACCACACTGAGGTACAGGGTATAATGTCTTTGTACATATGTTTGTAACAGGCAAAAGGAATCAAGATAGAATCGTGGTTCCTTTCCGAGTCGATTTATTCATGCCCGTCCGTCTGTTGATGTTAAATAGTAAACAAAGTACAGGTCGCATTTATAATCCGCATTTTCTTCAAGAAGACAGGGTCAAAAGAGATTGCCAAATATGAATGATGATTTATGATAGCAATGATTGTGTATGATAGCATGTGGTCGACCCCGTACGACTATACTGCTTTGCTTACTTTCAATATAGGCTTCCATTTTCCAATTGAAGTTAATGGCTATACGACACCCTCTCAATATATGGACCTTGATTATACCCTTCACCACACTGTGGTACAGGGTATTATGTCTTTGTGCATATGTTTGTAACAGGCAAAAGGAAACGAGATAGACACATGGTTCCTTTTGGTGAATAGAATCACTTTCTGAGTCGATTTATGCATGTCCGTCCGTCTGTCCCTCTGTAGATGTTAAATTGTAAACAAAGTACAGGTCGCATTTATGATCCGATTTGGATGAAATTTGGCACAAGTCACTTATTTGGCACAAGGATGAACCCTATTGAAATTGGGAAAAAATCGGTTCAGATTTAGATATAGCTCCCATATATATTTTCGTCCGATTTCATGTAAATGGTGTACCAAAGTCCCTATATATGTTCCGATCAGCACGAAATTTGGCATATCGCACTGAATTGAAGCTAGAATGATGTGTGTAAAATTTCTTGAAAATTGGTTCCGATTTAGATATAGCTCCCATATATATTTTCGTCCGGATTCATGTAAATGGTGTACCAAAGTCCCTTTATATCTTCCGATCTGCACGAAATTTGGCATATCGTACTGAATTGAAGCTAGAATGATGTGTGTAAAATTTCTTAAAAATTGGTTCCGATTTAGATATAGCTCCCATATATATTTTCGTCCGGTTTCATGTAAATGGTGTACCAAAGTCCCTATATATCTTCCGATTTGCACGATATTTGGCAGAGCATACTGAATTGAGTCTAGAATGATGTGTGCTAATTTTTGTGAAAATCGGTTCAGATTTAGATATAGCTCACATATATATTTTTATCCGATTTTTGGTAAATGGTGCACCAAAGACCCTGAAAATCTTTCGATTTGCACGAATTTTGGCATAGCGTACTGGATTATGTCCAGAATGATGTGTGCTAAGTTTCGACAAAATCGGTTTAGATTTAGATATAGCACCCATAGATAGTTTCGTCCGATTTAAGGTAAATGGTGTACCAAAGTCCCTATATATCATTCGATTTGCACGAAATTTAGCATAGAGTACTGAATTAGGTCCAGAATGATGTGTGCTTAGTTTCGTGAAAATCAGTTCAGATTTAGATGGGAGCTATATCTAAATCCTTTGTGCCCTTAAACATGATAAAATATATAACGTAATATGTTTTACAAACATTTCCAGAAAACCAAAATTTGTATCAGAATCGTAAATGAACCTCTTTCAAAATAATCGACTCATTTGTAGGATTCAAGAAAACTTCTTCTTCGTTGACATGTGGGTTTATATTAATTTGTCGGGTCGCTTAGCTACAGAAACTGTGATTATAATTAGCGTCATAAAATCGTTCTTCGTGACGAATATTAAATAAAAAAAAAATAAATAAAAACTTTTGTGGTTTGAGGCTTTTTTATATCTAAAGCCATTTTAAGGTTATATTGAAACCATACCCTGTGTTAAATAATGCGGAGCATTCAGAACAAATGGATAATACGACAAAACGCTGGACATCATAGCAGACCTTAATAAGAAATAAGGAATATAAAGTGTTCAACATTTCTTAAACTGTAAATAGACAGGCTTCTGCTAGATTATATGGATGTCTATTAAA
The DNA here is from genome assembly GCF_032173495.1 of Musca vetustissima. Taxonomy (NCBI): domain Eukaryota; kingdom Metazoa; phylum Arthropoda; class Insecta; order Diptera; family Muscidae; genus Musca; species Musca vetustissima. The sequence continues at coordinate 45,246 of NW_026880582.1, forward strand.
ATTCAAACTTATTAAAATAATGTTGAATTGTTTCTATATATTTCTAAACTGATCTAGAATCCTATTCTGCATAGCAATATCATGCAGTAATTTAAAATCTCTCACAAAAACAATTACCTCATACATTTTGTGGTAGACTTTTGTTTTCAACAAAATACTCAGATTACCCAGCAAAAAAATTTGACACTTTTGTTATTATTGTATTACTATTTTCGTTTTCTTTCTGTTTGTTTTGCAAAGGTGGAAAATTTTTGCTGTTGTCGTCAACATTTTTTAATTCACGAGTTTTAATAGCTCGTTCATTGTACCTATGGCGTAAGGTGTACAAAAAAAGAACAAAAACTAAATATCAATGTATAGAATAAAGTTTATATAAAGAAAGTAAAAAAAAATCAATTCTTCAAGAGAAAAGCCATCATTGCATTTTTGAAGGATGTTTCGATCATTGTATTATAAAATTAAAATAATTTCAGATTTAATTTTGAAATCAATTGCATGTTTTGTTTTTGTCTTTTTTTATTACCAGTTCCTCCTCTGTGTTATCCATGTGTCAATCAAATTAATTGTTTTGTCGTGCGAATTGTCAGTCTCGCTTTGACTGGGATTGTCATTGAAAATAATGTTTGACATTCATGATTTATTCGAACATTTATAGAGTAGAGTAATGACAATGAATGAATAAATGCAGGAATTTCAAAATGTGTGTTTTTGTATCATATATTTGTCATCTGTATAAAATTCGAACAACAACAACAAAATGTAAACAATGATATTGGGATTCATGAAACATGTTTGATTTCGGTAATATAATTCAAGGGGAAATAGCAGGGAAAACAAGATCTTCTAAATTGAGAAAAATCGGAAATGACCCTAAACCAAAAGTAGGGTTATTTATGGTATTTTTATACCCTTTACCACACTGTGGTACAGTGTATTATGTCTTTGTGGATATGTTTGTAACAGGCAAAAGGAAACAAGATAGACACATGGTTCCTTTTGAGAATACGCATAGAATCACTTTTAAAGTCGATTTATGCATGTCCGTCCCTCTGTCCATGTTAAATTGTAAACAAAGTACAGGTCGCATTTTCGATTCGAATTGGATGAAATTTGGCAAAAATCGGTTCAGATTTAGATATATCTCCCATTTATAGTTTCGTCTGATTTTATGTAAATGGTGCACCAAACTCCCAATATTGGTCCGATTAAGACAAAAGTTAGCACAGATTACTAAATTAGGTCAAGATTGATATATACCAAGGTTTGTTAAAATCTTTTCAGATTGAGATATAGCTCCCATATATAGATAGTTTCGTCCGATTTTATGTAAATGGAGTACCATACTGTCAATATTGGTTCGATTGATATAACATTTTGAACAGCGAACGGAAATTAATCCAGTTTTACGTCTGTGAAGTTTTGTTGTAATCGATCAAGATTTAGATATAGCTCACATATATAGTTTCGTCCGATTTTAGGTAAATGATACACCAAACTTCCAGTATTGTTCCGATTTAGACAAAATTTTGGACAGCGTACTGAATTCAGTCTAGTTTGACATATGTGATTTTTGTCTTGAAATCGGTCCAGATTTATATATAGCTCTCATATATATGTTCGTCCGATTTTAGGTAAATGATGCACCAAACTCTCAATATTAATCCGATTGAGACAAAATTTTGCACAGCATAATGAATTAAGTCAAGTTTGATGTGTGCCAAGTTTTGTTGAAATCGGTTCAGATTTACATAATTCTACACCAAAAGTTCAAGTCTGCCCGATTGACATGCAATTTTTTTTATAAATTTCAGAATGGTATGTGTATGTTTTTTTATTGGTTCAAATATTTGTATATTTGTTCTTCATCCGATTCCATGTCAATGATCATCCAAAGATGCTATGTCTCTTCTATCAACAGGATATTGTACACGTTATCATCTCTTTCATGTACCCAAAGTGGTGAAGGGTATCATATAGTCGGCCCTGTCCGACTTTTGAACTTTCCTTACTGGTTTTTATTACACTGCTGATAATTTTTGAAAACAAAAAATTAAAAAAATATGTTTGTAACTCTACTTAAAAATAAAATTCTAATTCGGCAATAATCGTTGAACATTTTTTTTAAATTCTACGCCTTCGATATCGTTGATTTTTTTAAATCGATGTTTTGATAATCTTTGTAAAAAAAAAAATAATTTAAAAACTTCATGGCACGACTTCAAACAATATTTGGACAACTTACAATCCATGATACATAGCATGGATTGTGAGAGGCGTGGATTTTAAAGAAATATTTTGAAAATAATATCTCAGACTATGATAGTATTTTTTGCAGGTTATGGATTCTATCTAAGGACCTTCGTGACAATTTTATTTGAGCAACAGATAAAATAAAACACTTTACAAAATTTCCCAGACATAACGGTTATTGTCAAATGGCGCCCAATTTGTACACCAAAATCGCACATAACCTCGTCATGTTCGTATGGTCAAATTCCTTCTTGAAAATCAGATTTAGATGGTACGAAAAGTTATCCGCTACATCAGTTTACACTTTTTTTTTTATTTTTTTGATTCGTTAGGAGACTAATAATCACTATCAAATTTCTTGGAATGAATATTGGAATTTAATTATCATAAATTTAGGAATAACATTCGCTTATTAGATTTAGTTTTACGCCATTAAAATATTTTATTGCATTTTTGGCACCTTCAGTTGTTTTGAAAAAAAATTGTTGTTGTTCTTTTTTAATTTACTTGTATAATTTTTCAACAAAATTTTTTGGACGTGTGTTTTTTGTAATTCTCCGAGAACGTTTAGATATTCTAAAAATTCATTTGTTACTATATTGTGGTTAATATTTTATTTTTTATTTGTGGATTTACTTTTTTGTGGTTTCTGACATTTATATTATTTTTGAACATGGGAATTGCCACTTTTTTATTTTTTGTGTTTTATTTAATTTAATTTTTGTTTCTGAGGATCATGGTATTTTTATATTATTTTAATTTTTATATATTTTTTTCTTTATTGAAATAAAAATATTTTTGTTGCAATAAATATTATTATTTATTTTCTCTTGTTAGAATTCATCATTTGAGTATATTTATATTCCAAAATTTATTTATTATTATTTTTTTTTTTTGAAATTCACTAATATTTTTTTATTTTAGTTTTCGTTTATATACTTTTTTGTTACATATTTTTTTCGTTTGTTTTTGTTTTCAAATATATTTCTTCAAATTTTTTACTTATAATTATTTAATTTTCCAACCTACACCTGTTGTTTCAAAGATTATTTCATTTAATTCTTCTTTTTCACACACACACACACTGAAAATATTAATTCCAAATCGATATTAATTTCAATTAAAAAATTTACCAATTAATTCAATTAAAAGCACATTGGAAAAAAAACACAACAGTAACCGATTAAGCGTTCACGTTAACTTTCTGGGTTCCGACGAAGGAGAGACGTATTCTTTGATGGTTCTATTACTTAAAGCAACAACGACTATGACGACGACAACGACGATGAACACGGTGGCGAACGGAGACGACAACTACAAGCGATCGCTGGGTTGGTTGATTGCTCAGCCGCTGATGTTGCTTATTGTGCACTTCGCGATATTGGGGGCTTTTGTTTTCGCTGATATCGAACTTTAAAACCCTGACTTGGAAATGCCACAGAAAAAAAAACAGAAATAATACCACAAAAAATCTATATATTTTCGTTTTAAAACCGCGCTGCTATTCGCTCACAGTCATATGCGGCGCACACACGTGAAATGTTCCCAACCCAAGCAAACCAACAATGATCGGTGGCGGTTCGTTCCAAACAAATGAAATAATAGTAAATAGAAAATAAATAATACAATGACAAAATACCGCCAGCAATAATAACAACAACAGCAATAACACAACTCAGCACAAGCACAGCACTTGTGACTAAATATTTTTGTTTGTTGTTGCTGTTGTTTTTGTTGTTAAAGAGTACAGAATGAACTGTTGTTTCTGAGCAATGTGAGTGATTGAGTGAGTGTGCATGGAGGAGACTATTGAAAACAAACAATGAGAACGAACATGAGTAAAATAGCAGTCCAAAGAAAACAACAATAAAAACAAAACAAACATCAACGATCGACACAACAAGTGACGACGACGACGATTTCAGGTAATAACTACATAGAATTGTGTGCCCCGTGTGTTGGCCCTCCCCCACTCCAACACCGTTAAACGTTTGACGTTTAACCGAACGTCGCTGCCGAGTACTTAGTTTAAGCACGACTTCGATGTACTTCGTAGCCCTACTCAGTTGTCGTCGTTCACTTGTTTAATTGCACACACACATAAATTGCAGCAACAACAATTTGTATTTCCTCCCCAACAGTTGTGGTTAACATGGAGTGTGTGTGTTTGAGAGAGGGATACTTTGGATAAGAGAAAGAGAGTTGGGATTGGATCAAAATCGGATATGTGAAAATGAGCTTTGCACGTTTTATTGTTGTTGCTGTTGCTGTCGTTGGTGTTCATCGATTGCCGGTATTTGGGGGCTGATTGATTGTAGTTATTATTGGTTAGGCGTATTTTTTTTTAACAAAGTCTTTAGCACTATCCAAAATAAAAGGGAGCACTGTGGTGTAAGAGAGGTGACAGAGGCGTAAACCTATTAAAGGAAAATGACTTTTACAGCAATATAATGGAATACAAATTAATATTTTGAAGGAAACTTTGGAGCTAAAATCGATTTCTTAAAGAATATTTTTTCAAGAAATCCCCGAGCTATAAGCGTGGATTTTTAAAGATTATTTTTTTCAAAAAATCCCTGAGCTATAAGCGTGGACTTTTTAAAGAATATTTATTCAAAAAACCTTTGAGTAATAAGCTTGGATTTTTAAACCATTTTTTTAAATATCTTTGAGCTATAAGCGTGGATTTTTTAAAGAAAATTTCTTAGGGTGGATTTTTTAAAGAAAATTTATAAGCGTGGATTTTTTAAAGAAAATTTCTTAGCGTGGATTTTTTAAAGAAAATTTCTTATCGTGGATTTTTTAAAGATTTTTTTTTTTGATCACAACCAAAAGTTGTGGATTTTTTAAAGAATATTTTGAAGGCTGATCACAGCCACAAGGCGTGAATTTTTTAACGAATGTTTTTGAAGGCTGAACACAGCCAAAAGGCGGGAATTTTTTAAAGAAAAGTTCTTAGTGTGGATTCTTTAAAGAATATTTTTAAAGTCTGATCAGAGCCAAAAGGCGGGGATTTTTTAAAGAATATTTTTGAAGGCTGATCACAGACAAAGGCGGGGATTTTTTAAAGAATGTTTTTGAAGGCTGATCACAGACAAAAGGCGTGGATTTTTTAAAGAATATTTTTGAAGGCTGATCACAGACAAAATGTGTGGATTTTTAAAGAATATTTTTGACGGCTGATCACAGCCAAAAGACGGGAATTTTTTAAAGAAAATTTCTTAGCGTGGATTCTTTAAAGAATATTTTTAAAGTCTGATAAGAGCCAAAAGGCGGAGATTTTTTAAAGAATATTTTTGAAGGATCATCACAGCCAAAAGGCGTGAATTTTTTAAGGAATATTTTTGAAGGCTCATCACAGCCAAAAGGCGTGGATTTTTTAAGGAATATTTTTGAAGGCTCATCACAGCCAAAAGGCGTGGATTTTTTAAGGAATATTTTTGAAGGCTCATCACAGCCAAAAGGCGTGGATTTTTTAAGGAATATTTTTGAAGGCTCATCACAGCCAAAAGGCGTGAATTTTTTAAGGAATATTTTTGAAGGCTCATCACAGCCAAAAGGCGTGGATTTTTTAAGGAATATTTTTGAAGGCTCATCACAGCCAAAAGGCGTGGATTTTTTAAGGAATATTTTTGAAGGCTCGTCACAGCCAAAAGGCGTGGATTTTTTAAGGAATATTTTTGAAGGCTCATCACAGCCAAAAGGCGTGGATTTTTTAAGGAATATTTTTGAAGGCTCATCACAGCCAAAAGGCGTGAATTTTTTAAGGAATATTTTTGAAGGCTCATCACAGCCAAAGGGCGTGGATTTTTTAAATAATTTTTTGAAGGCCGATAACAGCCAAAAGGTGTGGAGTTTTTCAAGAATATTTTTGAAGGCTCATCACAGCCAAAAGGCGTGGATTTTTTAAGGAATATTTTTGAAGGCTCATCACAGCCAAAAGGCGTGGATTTTTTAAATAATTTTTTGAAGGCCGATAACAGCCAAAAGGTGTGGAGTTTTTCAAGAATATTTTTGAAGGCTGATCACAGCCACAAGGCGTGAATTTTTTAAAGAATATTTTGAAGGCTGATCACAGCCAAAAGGCGGGAATTTTTTAAAGAAAATTTCTTAGCGTGGATTCTTTAAAGAATATTTTTAAAGGCTGATCACAGCCAAAAGGCGTGGACTTTTTAAAGGATATTTTTGAAGGCTCATCACAGCCAGAAGGCGTGGATTTTTTAAAGGATATTTTTGAAGGCTCATCACAGCCAAAAGGCGTCGGTTTTTTAAAGGATATTTTTGAAGGCTCATCACAGCCAAAAGGCGTCGGTTTTTAAAGGATATTTTTGAAGGCTCATCACAGCCAAAAGGCGTAGATTTTTAAGGAACATTTTTGAGGGCTCATCAGGGCAATAGGCGTATATATTTTAAAGGATATTTTTAAAGGCTGATCAGGGTAATAGGCGTGATATTTTAAATAATATTTTTAAAGGCTGATCAGGGTAATTGGCGTCGATTTTTTAAAGAATATTTTTTGATCAAAGCAAAAGGCGTCGATTTTTTAAAGAATATTTTTGAAGGTTGATCAAAGCAAAGGGAGTGGATTTTTAAAGAATATTTTTTTGAAGGCAGATCAAAGCAAAAGGCGTGAAAGCTGTTCAAGGGAAAAAGCGTGGATTTTTTACGATTTCTTTTATGTGTGATCAAGGGAAAAGGCGTCGATTTTTAAAGAATATTTTTTCTCCACCCAAACCACTGTATTTATGCTGCAGCAGCGAACATATATATAAAAATAAAATAGGTACATGTATCCAAGAGATACGTATACTTTAATTGTTTCGTATTTTTTCTTAAGCAGCATCGGTAGTAGTATTTTTAATTTGTTGACAAAAAAAATATTTTTTGACAAAAATACATTTGTTCAAATACTAAGCAGCGTTGTTTTGGGCGCATATCCCCAAAAACACACACATTCACATACATACCCCAACAACAACTATATAAACAACTACACACGGCAAAAACGAAAAAACAAAATATTGTATTGAGTTATTTTCACACATATTTCATGCGATTCGGCTCTTCACACCTTCTCAACTAAATCAAAAAACCGAAAATCTTGTTCGCATTCTCTTTGGAGGTTTTGTTTTTTTGAAAAATTCATTTGAAACGTTTGACGAATGACACACTGAAAGTAAAGTACAAACAGACAAACAAACCGACTGACGGACTGACATACATACACAGTAAGTATGTACCCACCTCATCTAACCATATGCGACATGTGATGTATGATGCCAACATAGATATTTTTCGAAAAAAAAATAAAAGAAACATTGTGACGTTTTGAGGGATTTCGTAAAAAAGGGGTATGCTTTTGTTGTTGTTCTTACTCTGACGAATATATTATGTATGTCAACCTCACATGGTTCAATAGCTTCCAAAAATACGAAAAAAAAAATACTAAAGATGCGTCGGTAAAGAAAAATAAACGCCATTGAAATTATGTCAACATTTTAATGCTAAAATGAAACGTACTTTCAGTTCATTTCGGTTTGGCATTGTTGGCCGAAGATCATTATGATCTTCAAGATCATTATGATTGGGGGAATACATCATAATTATGTTCCTGATGATTATTGGACAATGTCATACGGCTGCTGATCGCCAATATTTGGTGTTAATGGTTATTTGACATTTATTGTGTGCGTTGCCATTTGTTTCCCCCACCCCACGCGGATTTCCTAGGTTCAGTGAAATATGGGAAAAGTGAAATATGGGAAAACGGCAGATTCCGATAATGGACCTGAAATACACATTGAATATATAAGAGGAATTATAAAGCATTCAGTACTAAATTTCCACAAGTTTGGGGGTCTTCACTCCCTAAATGAGCCTAAAGCGTGGATTTATTAAAGAATGATTTTGAGAGTCTAACAGATCCATAAGCATAGAGTTTTTAAACAATTTTTTGCAAGGACTGCCATAGCTATAGGCGAGGATTTTTTTTTAAGAATTTTTATGAAGGACTATCATAGGTCTAGGCGTGGATTTTTTGAAGAATTTTTATGTAGGCCTATCAGAGGTCTAGGCATGGATTTTATAAAGAATTTGTATGAAGGACTTTCATAGCTCTAGGCGTGGATTTTTTAAAGAATTTTTTGCAAGGACTGTCATAGCTCTTGGCGAGGATTTTTTTAAAGAATTTTTTGCAAGGACTGTCATCGCTCTAGGCGTGGATTTTTTAAAGAATTTTTTTGCAAGGACTGTCATAGCTCTAGGCGTGGATTTTTTAAAGAATTTTTTGCAAGGACTGTCATAGCTCTAGGCGTGGATTTTTTAAAGAATTTTTTGCAAAAGTCATAGCTCTAGGCGTGGATTTTTTAAAGAATTTTTTGAAAGGACTGTCATAGCTCTAGGCGTGGATTTTTTAAATATTTTTTTTGCAAGGACTGTCATAGCTCTAGGCGTGGATTTTTTTAAGAATTTTTTGCAAGGACTGTCATAGCTCTAGGCGTGGATTTTTTAAAGAATTTTTTGCAAGGACTGTCATAGCTCTAGGCGTGGATTTTTTAAAGAATTTTTTGCAAGGACTGTCATAGCTCTAGGCGTGGATTTTTTAAAGAATTTTTTGCAAGGACTGTCATAGCTCTAGGCGTGGATTTTTTAAAGAATTTTTTGCAAGGACTGTCATAGCTCTAGGAGTGGATTTTTTAAAGAATTTTTTGCAAGGACTGTCATAGCTCTAGGCGTGGATTTTTTAAAGAATTTTTTGCAAGGACTGTCATAGCTCTAGGCGTGGATTTTTTAAAGAATTTTTTGCAAGGACTGTCATAACTCTAGGCGTGGATTTTTTAAAGAATTTTTTACAAGGACTGTCATAACTCTAGGCGTGGATTTTTTAAAGAATTTTTTACAAGGACTGTCATAGGCGTGGATTTTTAAAGAATTTTTAAGGACTGTCATAGGCGCGGATTTTTAAAGCATTTTTTGTAAGGACTGTCATAGGCGCGGATTTTTAAAGCATTTTTTGTAAGGACTGTCATAGGCGCGGATTTTTAAAGCGTTTTTTGTAAGGACTGTCATAGGCGCGGATGTTGAAAGCATTTTTTGTAAACCATCAACCGAATTTCCCTCCCCGAAAAGAGACAACTAAATTTCCCAAAAGACCTAGTCTGGCACTGTGAAGGTTGCACAAAGCCAAACAGCTAAACTGCCACCACGACTACTTGATAATAATTGTTATTCAGTTCAATGTGTCATTTTGGGTCTTGTCAAAGCGACAACACGTCAAACCATACATCGAGAATAGTACAACGTCGTAATGGAATTGTGTAGTTCGTTTTTGTTTTTCTTTTAGTTTTTTTTTTTCAAATATTGGCATGGACTTCTAAAAAGTCAGCGGGAGTGTATTTTTATTTGGCGTTCAGCACTGAACAATTACCGTTAGAATTGAAGGAAAACTAAAAAAAAAGAAAAAAACTTTGAACGCAAATTTTTTGCGGTTAATAGTTTTTTTTTGGTTTGAAATGGAAAAAGAAAATACATGTTGACGTTTTGAAAATATTTTTTTTTTGTAAAAAAATAAAAGAAAAATTATTTTACAGTGATGGAGAAAAGTGTGAGGCATTATAATGAAATTGTAATAAAGGTCAAAACATGAGGAAGTTTGAAGCCAACTTATAGCTACATTTGTTTTCAAACATTAGCAAAATAATCCCAATGTGATCTTGATCCCAGATCCCCCCTCAGAATATTATAAAGACATCCTCCTCTCCCCCCACAAAAACAACCTCCAATCACCACTGGTAGCTGGCCTAAGGCCTTAATATGCAGATTGTCTGCAACATGCGCCCTGAATACAAAACTCATGTTCGCATTTCTATTGAAGAAAAAAAAATATTTCAAATATAGAGCTGTCATTGCTATGCTAATCTTTATGAATATTCTACATTCAATTTTTTCATTACAAAGCAGAATATCGCAGAACAGCACTTGAAAAATGGCTGGCTGGCTGGGTTTTCTAGTGGCACTGATGACTGAGCGACACAAAGCGCCAGCAATTGTAAATTTTATTTTTTATATATTTTTCCAATTGTCTTCAAAATGGAGACGCCACAATACAAACACAACAAAAATTAAAAAAAAAAACAAAATTAAATAAAAAACTTTTTTATAATTAATTCCAAAACCATATGCCTTCAAACAGAATATGTACATATATTTAACCTAGCCAAACGATCGGTCGGCCCATCCATCCAACCAACAGAAAAATAAAGCAAAAAAGAAAATTAAGATAACAAAATCAATACACAACCAACAAAAAATAATTTATATTCGAAATTGAAAATACAATTTCAATAAATTAAAAAAAATGTATGGAAAAAGGCACAGGAAGAACGCCCCTTATTAAGTGAAACACTCACTGGTAGACGTCAAGCGACGGGCGGCGGCGGCGGCGACGCAAGCAGCGACAGCGTCAACAAACGGAAGAAGTCAACAAATTACCAAAGACTGGAAAAACAAAAGACATGCGAAGGAAGCATTGTTCCGCTATTGGTGGTTTATCTGTTTGTTGTTGTTGTTGTTTGGTATTTTTTTTTGGTAATAATGATGGTGGCACTTTTAAATTTACAAAATATATTCATTATTATCCATTGAAACGATACATTTGAATTGTAAGTGAGGTCAGACAGACAAACATACACACAGGCGCCGTGGACAGTGGTTTTCGGGAGTAAGACACGAACCGAATTTTAAATGATGGCAAATAAATAAAATCTGAGGGTCTTCAATATACTTTTTATGGTCATCTGTTATGATGTTTTCTATCCTTTAATTGAAAATAATAAATCAAGGACTAAACATCGGCTTATGTTGAATACTTTTTATGGGGAAGCCTGAATCGTGGTTCCTGTGGCATCTCAAATGCTTTTCTCCGCTTTAGAATTCAAAGCCATCTACTTAAATTCCGCAGATTGTAGCAGAGCTAACAGGTGTATATCAGAGGTAGACTGCCTGAAAAAATCCGTCCTAACAAGATGTCTTGTTATGGAACAGCTGGAGGTCTTCCTATAGAACAGGTGTTCTTATAGAAGAGCTGGAGGTCTTCTTATAGAAGAGGTGGAGGTCTTTTTATAGAAGAGCTGGAGGTCTTTTTATAGAAGAGCTGGAGGTCTTCTTATAGAAGAGCTTGAGGTCTTCTTATAGAAGAGCTTGAGGTCTTCTTATAGAAGAGCTTGAGGTCTTCTTATAGAAGAGCTTGAGGTCTTCTTATAGAAGAGCTTGAGGTCTTCTTATAGAAGAGCTTGAGGTCTTCGTATAGAAGAGCTGGAGGTCTTCTTATAGAAGAGCTGGAGGTCTTCTTATGGAAGAACTGGAGGTCTTCTTATAGAAGAGCTGGAGGTCTTCTTATAGAAGAGCTGGAGGTCTTCTTATAGAAGAGCTGGAGAAGAGCTGGAGGTCTTCTTATAGAAGAGCTGGAGGTCTTCTTATAGAAGAGCTGGAGGTCTTCTTATAGAAGAGCTGGAGGTCTTCTTATAGAAGAGCTGGAGGTCTTCTTATAGAAGAGCTGGAGGTCTTCTTATTGAAGAGCTGGAGGTCTTTTCAGAAAAGAGCTGGAGGTCTTCTTATAGAAGAGCTGGAGGTCTTTTCAGAAAAGAGCTGGAGATCTTCTTATAGAAGAGCCGGAAGTCTTCTTATAAAAGAACTGGAGGTCTGCTTATAGAAGAGCTGAAGGTCTTCTTATAAAAGAGCTGGAGGTCTTCTTAAATATTTGGCAGAACCCGTCTTACATGCAAATTTTAGTGATAATTGACTCCGTACTGTGGTCTATATCGTGTTTTCAAATGACGGACACACATGTCTAGATCGACTCAGTCGAGATATGACTATTGGTATATTAAAAAATGGGTCTAGGGTCAATATTTTGCTGCGTTACAAACTATCGCTGTAATACCCTAACAAGATCTTTATGGGGTATCCGAATAATATTTCGATGGAGGTTTTTAAAAAAACTATCATGGAACCAAATTCAACGAACTTTGAATGAAACTTGAAGAATGAAGCGTATGATCGTAGGTTTCTTCGGTAAAACAGGTCATGTGGCGTGTGTTCCCCTTGACCAACGGAGGACGGACTAAATAGTATCATATCATTCTTTATAACTTCCTCATTCTAGGGTGAGGAGAAACATTTAAAACGCCCTTAAATTCGGATGGGCTTAACACTTTATATCCCCCCCACCAAGAGGTGGGCATTAAAATAACTTAAATTGGTCGGAATTTTTATATGGGGCCTTGGTAAATCGCTACCAAGGAAAAAAAAAACAAATTTCAAACTACAGAAATTCATGTTCGAAAATCAGGCTCCGACTTGGAATACATGTAGAATCAGAGACATATATTGGAACTGTTCAATGAAACAGTTTTGTACCCTTCGAGGTCCCGGATTGCCAAATTAAAGCCACGTCGTAATGATAACATGAAGTCACTTCCGTTGGCAATTCCACCTCATTATCCAAAGATCGGTGTGAACTCACAATATTTGAAATGTGTTCCATCAATACCGAATAGTTTCGTTATATGCAGGCTACTACAAAACTTGGGTCAATGTTAATGATTGTTAGAAAAAAAATAGCAAATAATGGTGTTACCGTTATATGGGGGACTACCCTGAAACTTGAATGGGTAATGGTAATGATAATGGTTGAGTGGTCTGGGTAATGACAAACAAAGACGGTTAAAAGGGTAACAAAAACAATAGATATTGGAAGCTACGATTTCAGGGAGCTACACCGAAGCGTTGACCGAAATATATAATTTTCAGTATTAAACATCGAAAGCGCTATCTTAAATTTTGCGAGCTCTTTCACGATTTCCACAGCCAGCCGGACATGGCTAAATCGACATAAATTTGTTCTGATCAAAATAATCTATGGGTCTCCGAAATTTCGAGATGCTGAAAATTGAAAAACTATGATCGCAGCGCTTTAATATTTGTTCATAGGATCCTGTGCCCCCCTTGAAAACGTCGGAAAAATTCGAAAAACGACCAGGAGAAGACGAATTATCCGGCCGATTGGCCAAAACATTGAATTGATTGGTCATCGTTCTTGGAGCCTTAACTGGGTGTCTAAGGAATATGAGATTTGACAATCGATTTTTTTAGAAATCTATTTTAGGAATATCAGATATTTTCTTATAAGAAAAATATTTTGCTTTAAACCACTGTGCAAAGACGCACTTGAAATTATATATATAGGGCCAAAGAACATGAATGTTGCCTCTAATTGAAGACGATTTGTTGTTGTTGCTCATGTTGTTGTTTTGTTGGTTGGCTGGGTGAGTTGGTATAGATTTACTTTTTTGGATTTGTTGTTGTTGTTGTTTGGAATTTCAAGTAGAAGCGATTCTTTTTATTTATTATTTATTTTTTTGGTTTATTGCGTTAATTGAAAATAATAATTAAAATTCTGATTGAGCAGCAGTTTTTGCTGCTGATGATGATATACGTGAGCCTATATACATACATATATATATTTGTAAATATGGCAGAGGCATACAAACGCACAAAAATATAAATATCCATATTCGTCTTTGTCATCTATAGGGGAATATATTGATTGTGTCTTAATGGATATTATCTTTAAGGTTTTAGATGATCCACAGGGTAAGATTTTTTATGATTCAAACATTTACATTTGTATAAAAAGTAAAACTAAAACCAATTTTTGAAATTCCGGATCTGATTATAATAAATTACAATATTAAGCCTTAAAATGTTTTTTGACATTCCATCACTGATTCTCGGCTTCCAAGGAATTTGTTGAGTGGAGTAGATATTTTCCATAAAATTTGAATAACCAAGTCCGTATTGTTTAAAACGTTCGGTAAACATTCACAACACTGACAATGACACTTCGCTGACTAGCAATTGGACTTGACAGACAGACTGACAAACTGGCTGACTGATTGGCATCCATACCCCAGCAAACATTGTTTAAAAACTTCAATAAATCGCATTTGGGATACACTTTGTGTGAATATGAGTGTGTGTGTGTGCGTACCTATTGTATGTACTTCGTCTGTCAAGTCCGTCTTTAGCTGTTATTATTGTTGTTGTTTGCTTGCTTGCCGTTGTTTCATTTACCCATTTGCATCTGGAGGCATTTGTTTGGGAATTTGCCGTAGTCGTGGATAGGATATACATAAATACCGACAATTGTCAGTCATTAATATGCGTGTCACATTTTTTCAGAATAATTTCGTTTTGTTGTATCCTCTACAATAAGTCAACTTGTCCTACACCTTCTCACCACCACTCCACACCGCGGGTGCTGTGTGAGTGTGTGCAGGCGGATGAGTGCGAGTGAGCGGGGCAGCTCGATTCTCGGATTTGGGTTTGGTTTTTGCTGCATAAAGTAATTATTGTTGTATTTTTTATTGGTTTTTGTTTATTTTATTTCCATTTTGTTGTTATTGTTGTCGTATAACAATTATGACAATATTGTTGTGCATGATGATGAAGATGACAAAGATGATCGTCAGGTTGTTAATGATGATACTTCATTATTATCATTGTCGTCATCATCGACGACGACGTTTTGTCGCTCTATGATTTTGGAGGTTAAGTGTTTATATGTGACTTACTGTCATTTACATGTTCGGAACAAAAACAACACGCCTTTTACTGTCGCACCCAGAATTTTTGTGTTTAAGTTTTGAGTCTTTTTTTTAAGAGGAAACAAAAAGTAAACTAAACGGAAAAGAAAACACAACACGAACACACATAAATACACAGCATTGTTTATTAAGTTACAGCTGATGTCGAAGCTTAAGATGAGACTTAAACTTCAAAAATATCTCATTGAAGAAGCCTCAGGGAGGAGCTAAAGGGTCTTATCATAGAAGTAGGATTAGTATTCCCATATAAGACAGAGTGGTCTTCTTAAAGAAGACCTATGGTTATTTTTATAACAGACCGAGAGGTATTCCTATCGAGGACGAAGATGTCGTCCAAGAGAAGACCTAGAGGTCTTCTAATAGAACACCAACATAAATTTGCTTATATAATGCTAAAAGGTATTTTATTGAAAAACAGAAGAACTTATCATAAAAGACCAGGTTGTCTTCTTATAGAATGCCTGGAAATATTCCTCTAGAAGACTAGGAAATATTCTTGTTAAAGATTAGCATGTATATTTAGAGAAAACCAGGAGGTTTTCATGGAAGACCAGACGGTCTCTTATATAAGACCAAAAGAACTTTCTGTAGAATTCCTGGAAATATGTTTCTAGCAGACCAAGAAGTGTTTTATAGAATGCCATGAGATCTTCTTATAAGCGACCAAGAAGTCTTCTTATAGAAGACCAAGAGGACTTTTTATAGAAGACCAAGAGGTATTCTTATAGAGGACCAGGAGGTCTTCTTATAGAAGACCAAGAGGACTTCTTATAGAAGTCCAAAAGGTCTTCTTATAGAGGACCAGGAGGTCTTCTTATAGAGGACCAGGAGGTCTTCTTATAGAAGTCCAAAAGGTCTTCTTATAGAAGACCAAGAGGTCTTCTTTTAGAAGACCAAGAGGTCTTTTTATAAGCGACCAAGAGGTCTTCCTATGGAAGACCAAGAGGTATTCTTATAGAAGACCAGGAGATCTTCTTATAGAAGACCATGAGATCTTCTTATAGAAAACCAAGAGGTCTTCTTATAGAAGACCAAGAGGTCTTTTTATAGAAGACCAATAGGTCTTTTTATAGAAGACCAAGAGGTCTTCTTATAGAAGACCAAGAGGCCTTCTTATAAGCGACCAAGAGGTCTTCTTATAGAAGACCAAGAGGTCTTCTTATAGAAGACCAAGAGGTCTTCTTATAGAAGACCAAGAGGTCTTCTTATAGAAGACCAAGAGGTCTTCTTATAGAAGACCAAGATGTCTTCTTATAGAAGACTAAGAGGTCTTCGTATAGAAGACCAGGAGGTCTTCTTATATAAGACCAAGAGGTCTTCTTATATAAGACCAAGAGGTCTTCTTATAGAAGACCAAGAGGTCTTCTTATAGAAGACCAAGAGGTCTTCTTATAGAAGACCATAAGGTATTCTTATAGAAGACCATAAGGTATTCTTATAGGGGATCAAGAGGTCTTCCTAAGGAGACCAATAGGTCTTCTTATAGAAGAACAAAAGTTCTTCCTATAGAAGACCAAGAGGCCTTCCTACAGAAGACCAAGAAGTCTTCTTATAGACGACCAATATATCTTCTTATATTGAAGGCCATGAGATTTTCTGAGGGCTCCGGCATTTTTGTTACTTGTAGTTTCGATCGGGAATTTTTATGGGACAACACCGGTTGGGCGGTACGGTCCATATGAACATAATCTTTCAAATTATTTGATCAGATTGCCTTCCCTATGGACAATTTGTGATGTTCGGCTTATATATGTTGCGTCTAGAACGACTAGAAAACCGGACAAAAATAAAGTTTTCGGTCTAGTTCATCGTCGAAAAATGATCTGATAATCATCGAAAAATAACGGGCAACGTCCTTGACCATAATCGGAACCTTAAACCCTCTAATGGAATGTCTATAGATATGGGTTAATTTGAAGATTTTTCGAAGATGTTTCCAAATGTTCAATCTATCCTCGTATAAATATTGTCTTCTCTTATGAGGATATATATATATATATATAAGATATGTTCCTATTTTGTTCATTAAAAACCCTTTTTATTTAATTAACTCCCCAAAGGTCAATTATAAACAGCGGTCAACACCAAATAGAAAACAACAACATCAACAATAACTTATATCTCTCCGAACACAAAAACAACACCAGCAAAACGTATTTACATTTAACAAATAAGCAACAAAAAACCACTTAACAATAATAACTCATTAAATTAACAAACAAGGGAGAGAAAAACTTTAAACTCAACAGACAGACAAACAATGGTGACGTCGAATGGACAGACAGCCAGATAAACATAGCTAATGAAATTATGCAAAAGATGCCGGCAAAGAAGTGAAATAGGCAGAGAAAACACTACAACAGAATAACAATAATAACAAAAATGAAGAAACCCAACAATGTAAAATGTCCGATAAAAGGGAAATTGCAGAGTGGAGATGGAAACCAAAATCGTGGAAAAAGCGGGGAAAATTACATAAATACAAATGAAAATATGAATAATTGTATGCAAACAAGAAAATAACAAACTATGAAGAATTATTCAAAGACTATGTCATGTCGACTTAAGAATAAGCACCACAGTTACGCCACCACAATTATGAGCAACAACCACAAATACAATGGAAAATAATAATAATAAAAAAAATCGAAAAAAACAACAAAATTAACATTAACAAAAGCCAACAACCACAACAAATAATAACAACAAGTGTGAAGAACAATGTGTTGTGGGTGCAAAAGTACCAAGTAGCAGGCACAAGACCTTAAACCTTTGAGGAAAACCAGAATTTTTAAAAATAATACAATTGTGGCTGTGTAAGAAAAAAACTGCATAACCACAAGATTTAATAAAACGACAAGAAATATTTTCAAAACAATGACTTAAGTTAGTACTCGATAAGAAGATATTTTCTTGGCCTAGAGTAGGGCAGAAAATTCACGAAAACCAAACTATGAAGGACGATCAGTAATTATACCCTACACAACAATGTTGTCAGGGTATTATAGCTTTGTGCAGCCCCAAGAATTTGTAACGCCGCGAAATATTAGTTCTAGAACCACCTTTAAGTATACCGATCGTCATATATCGACTAGCTGATTCGATCTAGACATGCGTATCCGTCCGTCTGTCCATTAAAATTTGTAAACACGATATAGGCCACAGTTATGGGCCAATCCTCACGAAATTTTGCATGTAGGATGGTTTCTGGTCAATTAAGACCCCTATTGATAAAGATCGGTTAATATCTAGGATACGAAATGGACCAAATAATTAATTTGTATCGGGTTTTTTGGATGGTCGATTTTCTACATCTGCTGGTGGAAGATTCAAAAAACTCAACGCTTAGACCTACAGCTTTTTAAAAACCAGTAAGGAAAGCAGTAAAGTCGGACTGGGCCGACTATATAATACCCTTCACCACTTTGGGTATATTGTACATATGTATACCCTCCAAGGAACATACGCAAGTCTTTCTGCAGCCTATGATAAATTTAATTTCATCCTGGCAGATTTCAGACATCCATTCGAAATACATATGGAAGCTATGACAGCATCTACATCAATTTACATTTACGTTGAGCAAAAAATCGTGTTAATCGGACAAATATTAGAAGTTTGGTGCACCATTTATGTAAAATCGGACGAATATATCGAAACCAGAACCAATTTTTCCAAAACTTAGCACACATCATTCTAGACTTAATTCAGTACGCTGTGCCAAATTTCATGCAAATCGAAAGGTATATAGGATCTTTGGTGCGCCATTTACATAAAAAAACTATATATGGGAGCTATATCTAAATCTGAACCGATTTTCACTAAACTTAGCACACATCATTCTGGACAAAATTCAGTACTCTATGCCAAATTTCGTGCAAATCGAATGATATATAGGGACTTTGGTGCACCATTTTCCTTAAATCGGACGAAAATATATATGGAAGCTATATCTAAATCTGAACCGATTTTCACTAAACTTAGCACACATCATTCTGGACAAAATTCAGTACTCTATGCCAAATTTCGTGCAAATCGAATGATATATAGGGACTTTGGTGCACCATTTACCTTAAATCGGACGAAACTATTTATGGGAGCTATATCTAAATCTGAACCGATTTTCTCGAAACTTGGCGTACATCATTCTGCACCTAATTCAGTACTCTGTGCCAAATTTCGTGCATATCGAATGATATATAGGGACTTTGGTGCACTATTTTCCTTAAATCGGACGAAAATATATATGGAAGCTATATCTAAATCTGAACCGATTTTCACGAAACTTAGTACACATCATTCTGGACCTAATTCAGTACTCTATGCCAATTTTCATGCAAATCGAATGATATATAGGGACTTTGGTGCTATATTTACCTTAAATCGGACGAAACTATATATGGGAGTTATATCTAAATCTGAACCGATTTTCTCGAAACTTGGCACATATCGTTCTGCACCTAATTCAGTACTCTGTACCAAATGTCTTGCAAATCAAAGGATATAGAGGGACTCTGGTGCCCCATCTACCTTAAATCGGACGAATATATATATGGGAGCTATATCTAAATCTGAACCGATTTTTCCCAATTTCAATAGGGTTCGTCCTTGGGCCAAATAAGTGACTTATGCCAAATTTCATCCAAATCGGATCATAAATGCGACCTGTACTTTGTTTACAATTTAACATCTGCCGACGGACGGAAGGACGGACATGCATAAATCGACTCAGAAAGTGATTCTATGCATATTCTCAAAAGGAACCATGTGTCTATCTCGTTTTCTTTTGCCTGTTACAAACATATGCACAAGGACATAATACCCTGTACCACTGTGTGTTGAAGGGTATACAAATCCACGTTTGGAGTTGTGTAGGATATTTAAAAATTTCCACGATTTGAATCCTCTCTTGGTGTTCGAGAAAATATTTATTAAAATCCGCCTTTATTGAGGAGATATTTTACCAAAATTATTTTTAAACAATCCCAAGAGATTTCATTAAAAAATCCACCCATTATCAATCTAATTTTATTGATCTCCTCTCTATTCGATACTAAAAATAATCTAAATCAATGTATCTGTGTCATATCATCACCCTCATTTGATAATCATATTTTGTTGGGCTTTTATGTTCGTTCGGATCCCATGAGATTTGACACTATATTAGACTAAGTAAATTATCATAAATTACAGGCGCCACATTGAAAATTTTGTGATCTCTCAATAGATTTGACAACATCAACGAACAACAACAACAACGACGAACGGCAAGCACAGCAACAATCTGTCATCGGATAAATTAATTTGCATGAGAACCCCAGAGTGATGATGTGAATTTCGGGTGTTGGTGGTGGAGGAGGAGGGGATCGTAATATAACAAGTGTGCGTACTACTACCCCCAAACGAAGTGTGTTTAGTTTAAATGATATTAACTTGTGCGTAACATTGTTTATAATTTATGTATGTCAGATTATGATGGCGGGCTGGTTGTTGTTGCTGTTGGTTGGTTGGTTGTCGTAGTGTATGGGCCTATGATGTTGGCGGTGCTGGTTGGAGCTGCAAGGGGGGTTTCGTTTTTTTGATACATCGTTCATTTAATCAAAATATGCTGTAATATTTTACAAAATAGTCGGCGTTGTCGCATGCGACAATAACGAACGGTTGTTTAGTTCGTTGTCTGGCTGACTGCTCACATGTGTGGCAGGCAGTTGGTTTCATTGCATGCAACGAATGCCACACTTCAATATGTATCCATTCATACACAACACACAATATTATGAAATATTCATTATTTGTGATTGTTATAATTTGTGCGCAGATTATGTTGTAGAGAGATTGTTTCACTAGAAAACAATAATATTGTCTGTGTGAAAGGACAGGCTAACTGGCCGACGAAATGGGGGCATAAATGAATGGTTTCAATACACATTTTAAAATTATACCACATGCACGAGGTAGGAAGTGCAGATTTTTAACAGACTATTTATCGAAAAAAATTATGACAACTATTGGTGGCGATTTTTATGCCCTACACAACTATGTTGTTAGGGTATTATAGCTTTGTGCAGTCCAAAGAGTTTGTAACGCCGCGAAATATTGGTCCTAGACCCACCTTTAAGTATACCGATCGTCATATCTCGACTAGCTGATTCGATCTAGACATGTGTGTCCGTCCGTCTGCCCATTATAATTTGTAAACACGATACAGACCACAGTTATGGACTAATCGGTTAATATTTAGGGGATGAAATGGGCTAAATACTTAAGTTTTGTCCGTTTTTCTGGTCGCTCCACAGGCCGCAATTATGAACCAAACATTACGATTTTTACATTTAGAAGGGGATCGGGTCAAAGAATAAGCATGCCCGTTTTATAAAGATCGGTCAATATTTAGCGGTTCAAATGGTCCCTGACTTTTGTGTGAAAAAGTACAAAATTTGTAGATTTTCCTTTAAGGACATAGTCCCGAGAAGTTGATAATATATCCAAGAGTAGTGGTGGACCTTTAAATTGATACCAATTCTATGGTCGTATGTACTCAGATGTGGGCGTTATACTTAAATATTTACAGGTGTTTACGTACTGAGACATTATTTAGTAAAACCATTACCACGCTAGAGGGCGGAAATATATCACTGGTCGCTTTGAAATTTTCCATGAGATTATAGTTGTGGTCAAGCACAACGCCTATAATTTTCGGTGATGATCACATAATAATTTTGGGATGAAGTGGACCGAAAACTTATTTTTTTCGAGTCGGTCTATAAGCCACAATTATAAGCGGAACATCACAAACAAACGGTGAAGGGAATCTGGACAAGTAATTAGAAGCAATGTAATGAATATTGGGAATATTCGGAAAATATGTCAGTGTAAGGAAGAGGTGCTGTTGACCTCTAATCGACCAAAAGGGTGCAAATATCACGAAATATTGCCCAGGCTCGTAATAAACATCCGCTGAAAGTTAGAGTTCCGTGGAGTTGTGTAGGGTATCGTATGATCGGCCCCGTCCGACTCTACTGCTCCGCTCACTGGTTTAAAGAATATTTTTTTAAATATCACAGCTATAAGCGTTTATTTTTTTAAAGAATAAATTTTTTAATCATCACAGCTATAAAAGTGTATTTAAAAACAAATTTTAAAGTAATCACAACTATAAGCGTGGATTTTTTAAAGAATATTTTTTAAATATAATCACAGCTATAAGAGTGGATTTTTTAAAGAATATTATTTTAAACATCACGGCTATAAGCGTGGATTTTTTGAAGAATACCTTTTTTAAAATATCACAGCTATAAGAGTGGATTTTTTAATTATTATTTTTTTTTCAAATATTATCACAGCTATAAGCGTGGATTTTTTTCAATATTTTTCAAAAATATATCACAGCTATAAGCGTGGATTTTTTAAAGAATATTTTTTAAATATAATCACAGCTATAAGAGTGATTTTTTTAAAGAATATTATTTTAAACATCACGGCTATAAGCGTGGATTTTTTGAAGAATACTTTTTTTTTAAAATATCACAGCTATAAGAGTGGATTTTTTAATTATTATTGTTTTCAAATATTATCACAGCTATAAGCGTGGATTTTTTCAATATTTTTCAAAAATATATCACAGCTGGATTTTTAAAGAATATTTTTCAAAATATATCACAGCTATTAGCGTGGATTTTTTAAAGATTATTTTTCAAAATATAGCACATCTATAGGCATCTGCGGATGTTTATTCCGACCCTGGGCAATATTTCGTGATATTTGCACCCTCTTGCCCGATAGAGGTAAACAGCACCTCTTCCTCACATTAACATATTTTCCGAATATTACGAGTATTCAGTACAGCTATTGTCCAGATTCCCTTCACCGTGGGTTGTGTTGTTATGTTCGGCTTTCATTTGTGGTCTATAGATCGACTCGAAAATAACACAAAAAATTAAGTTTTCGGTCCAATTCATTCCAAAATTATTATCTGATCATCACCGAAAATTATAGGCGTTGTCCTTGACTATACCCGGAACCTCATGTAAGATTTCAAAGCGATCAGCGCTATAGTTCCGCTTTCTAGAGTGATAATGGGATACTAAATAATATACGAATACGGAGATACCTGTAAATATTTAGGTGTAACTCCCACATCCGAACACATACAACAATATAATTGGTCATAATTTAAAAGTCAACCACTCCGCTTGGATATAATATCAACTTCTCGGGTCTATGCCCTTCAGTGGTAAATATATATGCTATAGAATACAAATTTTGTCATTTTTCACACAAAAGTCAGGGTCCATTTGACCCGCTCAATATTGACCGATCTTTATCAGAACAGGCATGCTTATTCCTTGGCCAGATCCCTTTCTCCATGCAAAAATTCACGAAGTTCGGGCCATTATTGCGGCCTCTGGAGCGACCAGAAAAACCAAAAAAATTTAGTATTTGGTCCATTTCATCCCCTAAATATTAACCGATCCTTCCCAATTGGCCAGAACCCATCCTACATGCAAAATTTCGTGAAGATTGGTCCATAACTGTGGCCTGTATCGTATTTACAAATTATAATGGACATACAGACGGACGGACGGACACACATGTCCAGATCGACTCAGATATGACGATCGGTATACTTAAAGGTGGGTCTAGGACCAATATTTAGCGGCGTTACAAACTTTTGGGGCTGCACAAAGCTATAATACCCTGACAACATAGTTGTGTAGGGTATAATAATTGGAAATTATCACATCTATCTATTTAATAAAAAATGAAATATCACAAACGTGCATTATATAAAAATAATTGGAAATTATCACAGCTATGACAGATATGTAAAACAAAATGTTTTTTTTTTTTTTTTTTTTTTGTAAATTATCACTGCTATAAGTGTGGATTTTTTACGAATAATATTTAAAAAAATATCACATCTATAGGCGTGGATATTTTACAGAATATTTATTTTTTTTAATTGTCACAGTAGTAAGCGTGATTTTTAAGGAATACTATCACAGCTAGACTGGCTTTTTTAAAGAATATTTTTTTAAATTATAATTATTTGTTAAATTATCACTGCTTAGGCATGGATGTTATTAATTTTTATGATTTTAAAGTAGATTTTTTTCAAGAAATCCTTTTAAACATGGCTGTTTTACAGAAATCCCTTTTGAACAAACCTCGTCTGAATTTCAAAGAAATTCTGTGTTTTTATAATCCCTCCACTGACCCCTTCTCATATTCTGGGGTGAACCAAAAATATCTATAAGACTCATAGGCCCCTCAAGATCTTTTAGTTGTTTTTTATTTGTAGTTTTTATTTTTAAACATAAAAATGTGGTCACTGTGTTTTGATTTGTTTTAGTTCTCAACTTATTTCAATATTTCTTGTTTCAATTGTGTGTTTACTTAAGCATTTCATTACATTGCTAAGCACCTCCCCTCCCCCTTCACCCACCATTGGTGTTTATTTTTACATTTTAATTTCTTTGGGGGGTTTTTCATGTTGTTATTTTTTGTGTTTTTTTTTCTTCTATTAAAAACCTATTATGCGGCATAATGTCGTGGTTTGGATTTAAGTGGTTTTTTCATAAATAAAAGAAAAAATTAAAACGCTTCGCAACAGCAACGAAATATCAACAACACAATTCGCAGCCAGCGTGCAACGTGATGTTGTAGATGACGTTGAGAGTAATGCTGCTGTTGTTGATGATGACCAGCTGAAGTTGTTGAATCGCTGACTGACTGTCCACCCCAATGGACAGTTTTTTCCATTACACCATTCACACACCACACGACAATTATTCTCTTTTTTAGTAGGAAGTTAGAAATGAGGAAAAATAAATATTAAGGAAAAATATTTTTTTTTTCAATTTAAATGTTATTATCCAAAGCACTTTGCAATTGAAAGTGAAAGAAAGAAATAACTTCTTGACTTGTGCTCCAGTGGCGAAGTGTTTGGAAAATTGTGTCTATTAAGAAATAGCGTTTTCTAGAGGTAAATATGAGGGTTCCGTTTAATGGAAAAAAGTGCACATTAAGAATCTATGGTCTTCCGGATTAGTAGACGTAAATATAAATCTATATTTAGGTATGACTTAAATTAAATACAAATGACTTAAATTAAATAAGTGAACTGAAGAAAATTTCGGTGGAAAAGGAAATTATTTGGGGTTTCCCCATTAATGGCCGAGACAATTTGGGAGAAACAATAATATATATTTTTATGGGGTCTTCGGTGAATATTTCGAAGTGTTACAAGCTGAATGACAAATTTAATATAAACTCCACTTCTCGGTGGAAGGTATAAAAGCTTATAGTTCTGACAATTTATGAAAAAAATGTGACATTTATTGAAAAAAATCAAGAAAATCAAGATTAAAGATTGGATAATTTTTTAAATAATCATTTCTTCTTGAGTACAGTATCTTAAAGTCTCCATAAATATATCGAAATTTTTACATATAATCATGGAGACTATAACATAAATTCCATCATTTCATTAAGATTAGTCATGCCTTTGACTTTGGGCGACAATTCTTCTGTTTTGAGCATAAAATGCAATTTAATGGCACTAAAAGCTCATAAAAAGAGATCGTATTCGAATTCGCAAATGTAAGCATTCTTGCTAATGGATATGGGTCATTTTATAAGCGTTTTTGTTTTTGCCTTTATTCTTACATTCCAACTGAAAACAAAACGTATTCATCAGAAATGATATCACCACACCTTATGTTTTGGTCTGTTGATTAAAGTAAGACCAAATTTAGCGAACGCTGGCAGTCTGACTAGATGAATGAACGTCGCAACTGACTGACTGTCAAAACGTAAAAACCAAACACCCTCTCCAAAATATCGAAAGACAAAAATATTAATTCACAACACTCAAAGATGAATTTAAATAATTAAAAAAAAAAATAAAAATAAATTGTTTTTTGAACATCCAGCCACCACGTTCAGCAATAACCCACCTTCCTTCCTACTTGTCGATGCCGTTTTACTGATTATGGTCCTGACCATATTTGCGTTCGTTTATTTACCTTCATTTACATATTACCTGACACCTGAAAATGTGTTTGTTTGATGTTCGTTTGCCATTGCCATAAGTACCTCTGCTAATTCCGCAGTTCTTGTGTGGTTTTGGGGACTATTTTTTATGACGATCTACGCCACTGCCAATGTTGGAAGTATTTTAAGAATTTTTGTTTTACAATAGAAAAATGAGTGAGTACCACCAGTCTCGCACAATAAAATGTTCGGCAATAAAAACAAAATATATTTTGACATTTTATATTACTTCGAACACAAAAAAAAAACAATTTTGTTTGTGGTTAAACAGCAGGTCGCTGATCGCTATAGTTAAAGATCCATATGAACACAAAGTGGGATTTGCAAAGCAAACATTCTTTGCTGTTTATGGTTAAAGCCAAAATTTCAACAAATTTTAATATACACACACGTGCGGATTCTTGTACCCTACACCACATTTATCATCCCGCTTGCAATAACTTGAAATTTCATTTCCGACTCTAAAAAGTGTATATATTCTTGGGCAGGGTCATATTCTAAGACGATCTAGCCATGTCCGCCTGTTGTACTCACGCCATATTTTGAAGGAATTGCACAGGTTTGTATTTTGTCTGCAGGTAGGTAAAGTTCGAAGATATGCTATATTGGTCCACGTTTAGGCATAGCTCCCATAGAAGTGTACCCGCCAACTTTTCGTATTTTGGTGTTCTTGAGAGCATTTTCAAATCAAATTCGATAAAATTTGGTACATTGGGTTATTATTAGGTACAAAATTCCTCCACAAAAATTAAAAACATAGATATACTTTTTCCGGTTGCCCCATGTAACGGAACCCCCAATTTTCAATATTTTGGGGTGTTTGAGCGTTTTTCTTTCGAATTCGCTATAATTTGGTATTTTGTAGTCGTATATGGGGTCAAATCTCCTTACCAAAAATTATTAATATTCCTATATATATATTCCTATATATATATTTTTTCTCTCTCTTATTAGGAATAATAATTATTTCCAACAAAAAGGTATTTACTTTATATAGCGTATAAATTTAACCCATATTTATTTGAACTAATAACACAGTTTTGTGCGAAAGTCTCGTACTTTGGTTCGGTTCGGATCGACGCTGTGCAAAAAGACAATAACAGTAGAGGAGAAAAACTGCGATTGCAAATAGCTTTACTTGTCCATTGGACTGAGTTTTTTTCGTTTTCTTTTAAACAATTTTTTTCTTCTTGCTCTTGGCCAAATGATAAACACAACAAAAAACCAGTTTGTTGTTATTGCTGTGCTATTGTTTTTTTATTTGTTTGTCTGTAAAATGCAATGGTGAAAACAACAACAGCTACAATACCTAAACATTATTACCGGCTATTTCATCTTTGGTTGTTGAAGTTGTTTGCTTTTGTTGTATGTTTTTTCTCTCTTTTAGCAATATTTATTGTATTGTATAACTCATCAGTGAGTGATCAGCTGTTTGTGTTTTGTTTTGATTCGAAAATTCTGGTTTTTTGCAGAGTAAATTTCTGAGAAAAAAAAATCGAATGAGTAGTGGAAAAATAATACTACAAAGCATCAAACTCATTTGCACATTTCATGGATGTTAATGGATGTCAATGGGTACACTGTGAAAAAATTTGGTAACATGGCTTAGTATTCGGTGAAGTTTTAGAACAAGAGCAGGGGATTCTAAGAGTTCACTTAGGGTCCCGATATTTACCAGTATAACATCCTCCGCATATGACAGTTGAAAGCTCCAGCAGAGGGCTCAGGCATATACAGTAGATATCGGAAACTCTAAAAAAGACAGAGATTTCTCTCTTACATGCGTTTTTTTCTTATATGGAATTATCGGATATAAAAAAGTATAAGCTCGGTGTTTTTGATAATCTTTCTTATATGCGATTTTTATACACTTCACCACACTGTGGCACAGGGTATTATGCCTTTGTGCATATGTTTGTAACATGCAAAAGGAAACGAGATAGACACATGGTTCCTTTTGAGAATATGCATGTCCGTCCGTCCGTTTGTAGATGTTAAATTGTAAACAATGTACAGGTCGCATTTATGATCCGATTAAGATGAAATGTGGCACAAGTCACTTATTTGGCCCAAGGACGAACCCTATTGAAATTGGGAAAAATCGGTTCAGATTTAGATATAGCTCCCATATATATTTTTGTAGGATTTAAGGTAAAAGGGGCACCAAAGTCCCTCTATATCTTTCGATTTGAACGAAATTCGGCACAGAGTACTGAAATATGTCCAGAATGATGTGTGCCATGTTTCGAGAAAATCGGTTCAGATTTAGATATAGCTCCCATATATAGTTTCGTTCGATTTAAGGTTAATGGTGCACCAAAGTCCCTATATATCATTCGATTTGCATGAAATTTGGCATAGAGTACTGAATTAGGTGCAAAATGATGTGTGCCAAGTTTCGTGAAAATCGGTTCAGATTTAGATATAGCACCCATATATAGTTTTGTCCGATTCTATGTAAATGGTGCATCAAATATCCTATATTCATTTCGATTTGCTTGAAATTTGGCACAGCGTACTGAATTAGGTGTAGAATGATATGTGCTAAGTTTTGTGAAAATCGGTCAGGATTTATATATAGCTCCAATATATATTTTCGTCCGATTTAAGGTAAATAGGGCACCAAAGTCCCTTATATCTTTCGATTTTCACGAAATTTGGCATAACGTACTGAATTAGGTCTAGAATGATGTGTGTTAAGTTTCCTGCAAATCGGTCTAAATTTAGATATAGCTCCCATATATATTTAGGTCCGATTTAATTTAAGTGGTGCACCAAAGTCCCTATATATCTTTCGATTTGCACGAAATTTTGCACAGCGTAATGAATTAGGTCTAGAATGATGTGTGTTAAGTTTCCTGCAAATCGGTCTAAATTTAGATATAACTCCCATATATATTTAGGTCCGATTTAATTTAAGTGGTGCACCAAAGTCCCTATATATCTTTCGATTTGCACGAAATTTTGCACAGCGTAATGAATTAGGTCTAGAATGATGTGTGTTAAGTTTCCTAAAATCGGTTCAGATTGAGATATAGCTTCTATATCTGACCAAATGAAAAATTTACTATCGGTTGCAGAATGACATGTTTATGGATCCAACTTCATTTTACTGGTCCTTTAAAAATGCGACGTCTGTTAGGATTCATCTGTTGAATATACCCAAAGTGATGAAGGGTATTATATAGTCGGCCCCGTCCGACTTTACTACTTTCCTTACTGGTTTCTTCTATGATATGTGTTATATGTTGTAAAACATAAAGTCCTAGGCAGACCCTTGCGGTACAATTGCCCTGGTCCATCATTCGATTTTCTTTTTCATGTTTTGTTTTTAAAATCTCCCCAGTAATTCTCCCACTGCATAGCTCTCTCACCTGATGCCTTGCAATAGCAAACGAACGAAGTAAAAAATCTAGCGTAAAGTGCAATTGCCAAGTTGCATCTTTTTTTGTTTCCAACGTCCGACTGTTGCAACGAAGTCAGCTATGGTAGGAGATAGATAGCTAACAACATCAACAAACGCAGAAAAATATTCATGTCTGGAAATAATGACTAGACGCTTGCTACAACTTAAACAATTAACAAGTTTGCCAAACCATCGAGGGAGGGCCAGAGGTAGACGACGTTGGCTAAAGGTTACAAAGTTCGTGTTTGAAGATATTGCTGAAAAAACTAGTAGCTGCCAGAGATGCATGTTAAAAATGCATCATCGACATGTTTTGTTTTGTTCGTGGTGTTTCCTGTGTCTCATAAAAATTGACCGCATTTCTTACACGTTAGCCGTAGGAATGGAAGGAAATAGTTTTGTCCACTATATTTTTCTCATCATATGCTCTATATTTGATGGGAATTTTTTTTAATTGGCATATCGATAATGATTTCCTTTTAAACTTGAAAGTGGTTGGGAGTCAATGTGTGACATTAATTTGTGTTCATGGTTTCTCTTTCAAAGGCCTAGTTATCGCAAAGGGGACTGGATTAAGGGGAACCTGTTCTGGCTAATGTGAAGGCACTTCATTATCAATATTAATTGTTATCATATTACATATGGGTACGTATCTTGGGCAGTGAGGCCTACTAAGGACAGGCAACATTATCGAGCGTATTGTTCAGGTACTTGATCAGGTACTCCTTGAGGGTCATTGTAACAAAACCTTTTATAGGTCTCCTATAGAATATGAGATTCCCCATGATGTATGTATACTCTTAATCAGATTTAGCCTTGTTGAATTTTGTATAGCGTTCTAAACGCGAATAAATATAATAAAAGGAAAATTCTATTTTTTGAGGTATACAATAAATAGCCAGTGAGCGGAGCAGTATAGTCGGACGCGGCCGACTATATGATGCCCTACACAACTTCCACGAAAATCTAACTTTAAGTGGTTCTTACTCTGAGATTGAACAATATTTTATGATATTTGCAGCATCTTGACCGACTAGTGGTCAACGAATATTGCAATATTCAGTACAGCCCTTTTAAATTACTTGTACAGATTCCCTTCACCATGGGCTGTGTTTTGATGTTCGGCTTTCAATTTTAGCCTATAGATCGACTCGAAAAAGCACACAAAATTAAGTTTTCGGTTCAATCCATCCCAAAATTATTATCTGATCATCACCGAAAAGTATTGGCGTTTTCCTTGACCATACCTGAATCCTTATGGAAAATTTCAAAGCGATCAGCGCTATATTTTCGTTATATTGTGTCGTTATGGGTTACTAAATAATATATGGATACCTGTAAATATTTATGTGTAACTCCCACTTCCGAGTACATACGACCATATGATAGGTATCAATTCAAAGGTCTTTGTCCATCAGGAGTATATATACATATATATATATATATAGGCTAAAGAATACAAAAGATAGGGTCCATTTGACCTGCTAAATATTGACCGATCATCATTAAAACATATATGCTTATTTTTTGTCCCAATCCTTTTCGTTTGCGAATTTTGAGCCATAATTGCGGCCTCTGGAGCGACCAGAAAATCAATCAAAAATAAAGTTTTTGGTCCATTTCATTCTCTAAATATTAACCGATCTTTAAAAAAAAAAAACAATAGGGTTTTCATTGGCCAGAACCCATACTGCATCCAAAAGTTCGTGGTCTAGGACCAATATTTCGCAGCGATACAAACTCTTGGGGCTGCACAAAGCTATAATACCCTGCCAACATAGTTGTGTAGGGTATAAATATTTTAAAATATTTTTGGAACTCGTGAAATATAAAATTGTGTATAGCAAATAGGGGTTTTCATTGGCCAGAACCCATACTGCATCCAAAAGTTCGTGAAGATTGGTCCATAACTGTGTCTTGTATCATGTTAAAAATTTTAATGGACAGACGGAATGACACACGGACAGACACACATGTCTACATCAAATCAGCTGGTCGAGAAATGAAGATCGGTATACTTAAAGGTAGGCCTAGGACCAATATTTCGCCGCGTTACAAATGCACAAAGCCATAATACCCTGACCACATCGTTGTGTAGGGTATAAATATTTGAAAATATTTTTGGAAATATAAAATTGTGTATAGCAACTATATTAATTTTATGGGGGGAGTTTGTAAATATACCCCTTGTTTAAGCACGAATCGATGTGTAAAATAGTTAAATAGTTTGCCTTTAATTTGAAAGGTCGTAGCCGTTGAAATCTGTCTACTCCTCATTATTACATCCTTGTAATAGTATGAGGCTGACAGATTTCAACGGACTTTTGTTTACATTTTGCTATTGCGCCACCTTTAGGCATCTATGTGCCAACAAACAACATTGTTATTACTTTATTACTTGAGTACTTTCGTTGTTACCGATCGACTGGCTGCACAAATATTGTTGGAAACACTTAGGCTTTATAGTAAGCCACCGTACATATTGTGTACCATTCAGGTAATATTGTTTACCAATAAATACTCGGCATTGGTCGAACCTTTTACTAATAAACATATCGTGTTTTATTTTATATTTCTTTTTTGCTCACGAGTACGCATTGGGCGTACTGACTCTATTGGGAGATTCGTTGCACTGTACCTGTCCCTATAGTGCGGACTTAACATTTGGTCACTTCGAGCCGCGATACGGATTGGCTTCTTTTGGATAAGACCATTGGGTTGCTGCTTTTACAGTCCACAGCATTAATAAAATAATTATTGGTACGTATAGTGCAAGTGAGCAATAACAATAACAACAAAGTGTTTCGTTTGTTTGTGTGGCCGTCGTTACAACGCGTCACGGATTCCCTCCTTTTGTTGACGATCGGTCAAAGTCCATTCGCGGACAGTCATACGGGAATATTTGTACCAAAACAAAAAGTGATAATTCTTCTTTATATTTGGTTACTTTTTGTTTTTCTCTAAATTCGTAGAGAAAATATCGTTTACGTTCTTCAATTTGTTTTCGTAAAATTCGTTGAAGAACTTCGCTTTTATTCTATTGATCTTTTATTTGCATATCACCTCTTACAAAAATACAAAAAAATATATTCATATATACGCGAGCGACATACGTACGTTTACAGCCTATTCGTGGCTACCTATTTGTTGATTAACACACGCACGTATAGTTACATACTCCAGCATCGTCGCTTTGTTGTTCTGGCTAGTTGGTCAGCCAGTCACTTACATGCTAATAGATATACACACGCATGTAAGCATACATATTACATTTTCGCATATTCCCTTTTCTGTTGTGTCCGTTTTATTGCACGGTCTCCGGCCAGTGTATTATTACACAGTCCCTGGCTGTTATATTAGGACAGTGACACATATTATTATATTTTATGGTAAATATAATATTTGTGTCAGGGAATAATACTTAAATATTTTTGGACATTTTAAAATCCAGTGCACCCTACAATCGGTCAATTGGACTTTTGTATAGTGTAGGGTGAATATCTAGCATATTGTTGCTTATATTTAATATTTTTGATTTTAAATATTTATTCTGCATTTCGTTGCAAACTAAAAGCATCTGTTGTTTTTAATTTTTATTTAATATTGTGAATATTTTGTGCCCTACAATTGGTCGTTTGGACTTTTGTATTGTGTAGGGTGTATATTTTACATATTAGTTTCTTGGTGAACCTAATTACTTTTTTGTTTTTGTTATTTTGGTAAAAGCTACAATTGGTAATTTATTTTCGTTTTGGATTTGGTACATGTTATTTGGTATTTAAATATCTCATATTTGATTTGTCGTCTTTTTAAGCAATTCTGGCTAAAGTTTATTGAAAGTTATATAAATATAATCTGATTCGCAGATTATTTTCCAAATATTAAATTTTTGGGACATTTCGTTCCCTCTGGAATAATTTTTGAATTTTTATTTGAAATTTTGCAAGTTTTTATTCTGTTTGTGTTAATTTTATTTGAATTTAACATTTCTTGTATGTTCCACTGATTTGTCTTGAACTTGTAATTGTTTAATATTTTGGTTAGATTTAAATAATGGCTTTCACTCCTTTGGACTTATTCATTCGTGCTTCCAACTCTATGGTGAGATTCGCTGCACACTTCGGTGCATTGAAGGAAGACGAATTAGATATTTATGATCTTGAGGTTAGAAGTGATGAAATTAAAAAATTGTGGAAATCGGTTGAGGAAACTTTTAATAATTGTCTCTCACATATTGATAGTCCTGAAAATCTTGATTTATTATATAGCAAGTATGAGGTTTCATCTAAAGAATACAAGGTTTGCATATCCACTATAAATAGATTGTTATCTAAGATTAGAAGTTCTAATAGATCGACCCTGAATTCCCCTAGCAATTCAGTTGTTTCAGTAACGGAGCATCCCGATAATATTCTTCCGGGAAAGCCGTCAGTTGATGCCTCCTTTCATAACATGAGCTCGTCGTCCCACACTTCTTGTGATGCTGGAACACAGACATCTAGTTCCGAAATATTGAATATTGGGAATACTAGAATAGGTCAAAGCTTTGTTGTTGATTCTCCTAATGAAGATAACTATCACAATCTCGCAATACCTCCTTGCAATATCGATATTTTCAGTGGAAATATTCTTGATTGGCCCACTTTCAGAGATTTATTTAGTGCGGTTTATATTAATAACTCCCGATTGACAGATATTGAGCGTTTATGTCATCTGGTGAGTAAAACTAGTGGTGAGGCTCGAGAAATCGTCTCGAAATTTCCTTTGACTCATCGGAGTTTTGAACCAGCGTGGAATGCATTGAATTCCACGTATGATAATCCACGGCTTATTGTCCATAGCCATTTGAAAACTTTGTTTGGTCTTCCTGTGCTGGATCAGGAAAGTAGTTCTGGACTAAAGTCGATTCAACGCGGAATTAATAGTTGTCTTTCCGCAATGGCAATCTATGACATACCTACGGATAATTGGGATCCGATCGTGGTATTTATTTGTTTGCAAAAATTACCCAAATTGACACACGCTTTATGGGAGCAAAGTGTAAAATCCAAATCGTCTCTTTCATCTTGGAAAGAGTTAGATGCATTCTTGACAGAGAGAATTCGTACTCTTCTGTGTTTGCATGAGATGAGAAATGGTAATACTGTGTCAAACTCAAATAATAGAAAGAGTTCCGTATCTCGTAAATGTGCATAGCTTCCAATCCTCGTTCGTCGCCTGATTCATGTTGCGTTCTTTGTTCAGAGCAACATACAATACATTATTGCTATCGGTTTGTAAATTGTACACCTGTTGATAGATTTAAATTGGTCAAAAAGCATCGTTTGTGTGTAAATTGCCTTCGTAGGGGACACGAAGTCAAAAATTGTAATAGCCGTTGTTGTAGAAAGTGCAATCAGAGACATCACACTCTATTGCACAGAGATAGCTCTATGGTGAGCACTCCGAGTCAGATGGTGACTCCCACAAATTCCAATTTGTCTTCTTCGGCTCTATCATTTCGACCCCGAAGATCCATCCACATCGGCAGGCACTGCTATTCGACAAACATTTCACGCGTCGCAGAACAAAGCAGTTCTATTGGGAACAGCCATGGTCAATATTGTTAACCATGGTGCTTGTTATCCTGCTCGAGCGCTAATAGATCCGGCTTCTGAGTCGTCTTTCATTTCCGAACGACTTCAGAAGAAAATGAGATTGCCGGTTAAACCCACAATTTCGACAATTCGTGGAGTAAATAGTACTGTTGCCTCAACTTGTCGAAAAATATGTCCATTTAAACTGGGTAGTTGTCGTAATAGGTCTCACAGTTTGGAAACGTCAGCATTGGTAGTAGATTCCATATCGGGAAATCTTCCATCCTCTTCGATTACATCGGACCTTAAATCGGATTTGTCAAATATAGTTTTGGCAGATCCCGACTTCATTGAATCTCGTCCAGTAGATATTTTGATAGGAGCAGACTTGTATCCACAAATAGTAAAAAATCATAGTTTTCGACTTTCGTCTGGATCGCTGCTCGCTCAAAATACAAAATTCGGCTGGATAATTACTGGTCCTATAACATAAATTGCGTTTCGTAAATCGTACGAAATCGTTGTAAGGCGGCCCTCAATAAACAACACACGATTTGGCTCACATATCGCGGGGTCCCTAATGACCCTTTCGTTTCGCGGGGTCCCTAATGGCTCTTTCGTTCCGCGGGGTCCTTATTGGCTCTATCGTTTCGCGGGGTCCCTAATGGCCCTTTCGTACCACAGGTCCTTTCTGGCCTCATTTGACCGCGGGGTCCCTAATGGCCCTTTCGTACAATAGATCCATCATGATCTATGTAATCGCGGGGTCCCTAATGGCTCGATCGTTAGCATTTAAGATTGTTTTTTGAAAAAAGTAAAAAAAAAATATTTGGAAAAAATAAAAAAAAATGTAAAAGGTTTTGCTCACACATGCACTATGCCGTTATTTATAATTTATCATATTTGTTAAAACATATGGATGTTTCAAGGGAGGCGGCAAATGTTTAAGCAAGAATCGATGTGTAAAATAGTTAAATAGTTTGCCTTTAATTTGAAAGGTCGTAGCCGTTGAAATCTGTCTACTCCTCATTATTACATCCTTGTAATAGTATGAGGCTGACAGATTTCAACGGACTTTTGTTTACATTTTGCTATTGCGCCACCTTTAGGCATCTATGTGCCAACAAACAACATTGTTATTACTTTATTACTTGGTTAGCTTTCGTTGTAACCTTTCTACTGGCCACACATATTATTGGTGATCACCAGCGCTTAAATTGTAAGCCATCGTACATATTGTTGTACATCACAGGTAATATCGTTTACCACAAATAAATATCGGCATTGGTCGAACCTTTTATTCATAAAACTATTGTGTTTTATTTATATTTCTTTTTTGCTCACGAGTACGCATTGGGCGTACGGACTCTATTGGGAGATTCGTTGCACTGTACCTGCCAACCACCCAAGTCCCTATAGTGCGGACTTAACACCCCTCGTTATTCTTTTTTTTACTTTTCATAACAATTTAAAGTAAATATCAAACAATACAAAGTTTTTCCTCGATTGTTATTGTTTTTTGTTGTAATTTTTTTCACATTTTTGTTGCAATTTATGTTATTGTTATTGCTTCTGCCATTATAACTATTGTTATTATTATTCTATATGCGTGTAAAATAGCAATATTGTTGTGATAATGTTTTGTTTTGCGTAATTGTTGCTATTATAACAACAACAAATTAAAACAACAACAAAAAGTCATACATGAGGGAAATTGAAAGAAAAAACAACAAGTGAAACCAGTAAGGAAAGTAGTAAAGTCGGACGGGGCCGACTATATGATACCCTTCACCACTTTGGGTATATTCAACAGATGAATCCTAACAGAAGTCGCATTTTTAAAGGACCAGTAAAATGAAATTGGAACCATAAACACGTCATTCTGCAACCGATACTAAATTGTTCATTTGGTCAGATATAGAAGCTATATCTAAATCTGAACCGATTTCAGGAAACTTAACACACATCATTCTAGACCTAATTTGTTACGCTGTGCCAAATTTCGTGCAAATCGAAAGATATATAGGGACTTTGATGCACCATTTACATTACATCTGACGAAAGTATATGTGGGAGCTATATATAAATCTGAACCGATTTTCAGGTAACTTTACACACATCATTCTAGACCTAATTTGCTACGCTGTGCCAAATTTCGTGCTTAAATCGACTCAAAAAGTGATTCTATGCATATTCTCAAAAGGAGCCATGGGTCTATCTCGATTATTTTTGCATGTTACAAACATATGCACAAAAACATAATACCCTGTACCAGAAAAAAGAATTTGGTTCAAGAACCTCAAAACCTGGGGGCTACCAGAAAAAATTGACCAATATTTATAATTTATAGTGGAGAGATGTGCTACCTAATAAGAACTCGACGTACTAAATTACAGTCAATTTGGTCGAAAAATCCGATCAGAACCCCCAAAATACCAAAAATTTTGGGGTACCGTTATATGAGTACTACCAGAAAAACTGGACCTATATTTATAATTTTTAGTGGAGTAATTTGGTACCCAATAAGAACCCAATGTACAAAATTTCAACGAATTTAGTTATAAAACGAGCCCAAAAACCCGAAAATACCGAAAATTGGGGGTGCCCTAATATGGGGGCTTTCCGAAAAAATGGACCTTTATTTATAATTTTTGGTAGGGAGATTTTCTACCCAATAAGAACTCAATATACAAAATTTCAGCGAATTCAGTTAAAAAACGCGCTCAAGAACCTCAAAATACCGAAAATTTGGGGGTACCCTTATATGGGGGCTATGCGAAAAAATGGACCGTTATTCATAGTTTTTGGTAGGGAGATTTGCTACCTAATAAGAACACAAAGTACCAAATTTCAGCGAATTCGGTCGGAAAATGCGATCAAAACCCCCAAAATACCGAAAATTGGGGGTAATCTTATATGGGGGCTATCCGAAAAAATGGACCTTTATTTATAATTTTTGGTAGAGAGATTTGCTACCCAATAAGAACTCAAAGTACCAAATTTCAGCGAATTCAGTTAAAAAACGCGCTCAAGAACCTCAAAATACCGAAAATTTTGGGGTACCCTTATATGGGAGCTATGCCTAAACGTGGACCGATTTTCTCCAATTTCAATAGGGTTCGTCCTTGGGCCAATTAAGTGACCTGTGCCAAATTTCATCCAAATCGGATCATAAATGCGACCTGTACTTTGTTAACAAAAATACATGGACGGACGGACAGACGGACGGACGGACGGACGGACAGACGGACATGCATAAATCGACTCAGAAAGTGATTCTATGCATATTCTCAAAAGGAACCATGGGTCTATCTCGATTATTTTTGCCTGTTACAAACATATGCACAAAGACATAATACCCTGTACCACAGTGTGGTGAAGGGTATAAAAAGCGTTAAGTTCTGCCGGGCCGAATTTTGGCTACCCTCTACTAAAGGTATACTGACAGTTACTTCAAATTAAAGTTCCGATGTAAAGAAAAAATGGGTGTGATACTTATATATATATTAAAATACAAATTAATCAAAAATTTATTTTTTACCATACATTTACATACTATTGACATTTATTAGCAATGACGTCTTTCACCCTACTGTCCAGACTTCTGATGGAAGGAATATTGGGAGGATATATGGAACGTAATAAAATGTGAGCTAAGATGTACACGAAATAAAAAAATGCAGCAATTTTTAATAGGGGTTTTTCATAAAATCTCAAAACTCCATACCGTGATCCGATATATACTGAACATTTGGGGTTCAACTGAAAAAGTAAATCGATAT
This sequence comes from Musca vetustissima, assembly GCF_032173495.1. Classification (NCBI taxonomy): domain Eukaryota; kingdom Metazoa; phylum Arthropoda; class Insecta; order Diptera; family Muscidae; genus Musca; species Musca vetustissima. The sequence continues at coordinate 83,980 of NW_026880582.1, forward strand.
TTATAATTTTTAGTGGAGAAATTTGGTACACAATAAGAAGCCAAGGTACCAAATTTCAGGAGTATCGGTAGAAAAGCACACATAGGAGCCCAAAAATATCGAAAATTGGGAGTATCTTTATATAAGTGTCTTTCGGTATTACCGACAGGTTATTCCAAAGACCTCCGCAAACCATAGGCTGACACTGATTTTATTATTCGTTTTATATAAGGTATATGTTTTTATCGAAGAGTCGACCATTTTTGGAGAGATAGCAGAAGAGAATTTGATTTTCAAGATGTTGTAACTTTGAAACGGGTCCCATCTTCAAGTTTGATCTGATAATGATAATGAAAATAAAAAATTAAATTGGATATTAATTGGCACCATATGATATTTACATGTTTTCAAAATGTTGACCCTTGAGCGAGGTTTCTAGAAGAAGTGGACCAATAAACCCCATCTTCCAAAATTATACAGGCATGGTCCGTTCGCCTGATATTTATAAATATTGGAAATGTTGACAGTTTATGTGGGAGGTACCAGAAAGACTGAACCAATGGGTTTCATCTTTGGATTTGATCTAGGCTTGGTAATGAAACTACGTTGTGTGAAGTTTGGTTCAAATTAGACATTTCATTCTCTTAATATCGGATTTAAAAATAATAATGAAGGTGGTACCAGAAGGAGTGGACCGATATTCCCCATCTTTGAGCATGAACTAAGTTTGTAGGAACTATTGAATATGCCAAAATATCGACTGATATCGAAAATTATGTAAAATATTACTCTACACGACTCGCAGTGCTAAATTATCGCAACTTCAGTAGAGAATACAGCAAAAATCTTCAAAATATCGGGAATGAAGATTATGTCAACAAAGGGATCTTTTTCGAAAATCCGGTGAGTTTCATGAATGTCAGCCTTTAAAAACTCTTTATACCGATACATCGGTGGGAAAATGTGACTAAAGGCTTTAAAATTCCGAATATGGGACAGTACAAGGAGAAGGGATGGGAGCTATATTAAAACAAAAACTGATTTCAATAATTTGTCGTAGGGAGATTTTACCTGAAAAATCAAATTAAAGCCAATTCGGTTGGCAAATGATCGCAAATCCCCCAAAATACCAAATAATGCGGGTATCAGTATATATGTGGGGGCTAACAGAAAACGTGAGTCAATATTGATTATATTTGACATGAATACACTCTCCTCAAAGATAATTCAAAATTTTAAATTACAGTCAATATGGTTGAAACACCCAAATACCCAAATAGCACAATACCGAAATTTGGTATGTAACGTTATATTGGAGATACCCAGAAAAAATTACCATTATTGATAATTTTCAGTAGGAAGATTTTCCAATCTGTGAGAACCCAAAATTCTGAATTAAAGCTTATTGGGTTGAAAAAGTGCCCGAAAGCTTCCAAATACCGTATATTGTAGTGGTACCGTTAAATGGGTGCTACCCCGAAGAATTAATCAATATTGAAAATATTCATCAAGGATATTTTCTCCTCAATGAAAATCATTAATTAGAACCAATTCTGTAAAAAACCTTTCCCAAAAGCTTCAAAAATACCGAATGGTGAGGGGAGACGTGGAAAACGTTGTGGAAAATACCAAACGTTAGGGTGTATCGTTATATGGGAACTGCCCTGAAATATCGTATTAAAAACCCTTCTCTTGTAAAAAGTGCCCAAAGGCATCAAAAAAGCCAAATGTTGGTATAAAAATTTAATATTTCAAGGTATTGCATAGAAAAAAAGAGAGAGAGAAAAAATTAAGATGGTCTATTTTGAAATGAGAATGCGATCTCTAGCATATCATATCGTCTATAGAGACTACCTATCGCGTATCTACAGAATCTCCCCATCGCTTGTCTAAAATGACTCCCTGTAAAGATTCCCTTAAACTCGTCTATGAAAGGCTTCCTTTAGTTCGTTTATGAAAGACTCCCTGCCCTTATTATTATCTATGAAAGACTCCTTTTTCATCGTATATAACGAGTCCCTATCAACTCACGCATAACAACTCCTTCAGCTCGTTTATAATGTCTTCCTAAAGTTCGTCTAAAAACGCCATACAGAGTCTTCCCACTTCAGCCTTTATTTTCCGCACGTTATAAGTCGCAATTTATCAATTTCGCAATAATGTCACATTTTATTATTTATTTTCGAAATACTTTGTATCTCATAATTCATTGAAAATTCGTCTATAGAAGACTCCCTTCAGCTCGTCTATAGAAGACTCCCTTCAGCTCGTCTATAGGAGACTCCCTTCAGCTCGTCTATAGAAGACTCCCTTCAGCTCGTCTATAGAAGACTCCCTTCAGCTCGTCTATAGAAGACTCCCTTCAGCTCGTCTATAGAAGACTCCCTTCAGCTCGTCTATAGAAGACTCCCTTCAGCTCGTCTATAGGAGACTCCCTGCAGCAAGTCTATAGGAGACTCCCTTCAGCTCGTCTATAGAAGACTCCCTTCAGCTCGTCTATAGAAGACTCCCTTCAGCTCGTCTATAGAAGACTCCCTTCAGCTCGTCTATAGAAGACTCCCTTCAGCTCGTCTATAGAAGACTCCCTTCAGCTCGTCTATAACAGATTTCCTTCAGATTTTTTACAAAAGTCTCCGCTCGTCAATGAAGGCTCCCGACTTTCTTGCCTTCAACTAGTCTATAGAATAATCCCTGACCTTCAATTCATCTATACAACACTCCCTTCAGCTTATCTATGGGCACTCCCCATTGCTCATCTGTAAAAACTCCCTGTCTCCATTTTTTTTTTTTTTTTTGTTTATATAACCCAAATTCCACTCCTCCAATTCTTTTGGAATAAGTCACAATTTATAATGTCATATTTTTCTGCAAGTTTTTTGCTCTCACACAACTACAACTCAACATTTGCATCTAAAAATAAATCTATATTTTTTGTATTTGTTGTATATTTTTATTCGTATTTTTTTTTAACGAAATAATTTATCATTTAAATTCAAGTTTAATGTCAACCGATATGAATATTTATATATGTGTATAAATATATCTATTTATCGCTCTCGATTCACCCACCTCCACTCATGACAAATATCAAAACTATTTGGCTGACAACAAAATGCTAATCGTTTGATTTGTTTTGATACAGATTTTTATTCGATATTTTATTTTGTTTAAATCATTCGGCATGGCTAATGGCGAATTTTATTTATTTGATTTGATCGGCGACTTAAAATGGCAACAAAAATAACAAAAGAAAAAAATAAAGTAAAAAAATCGCACTGGTACCACCACTCTACACCACAATACTTGTATGATATTGCGACAACTTGCTACATAAAATAAAAATAACAACAAAAACAACAACCACACACCCACCTGAACGTCAATTAATAATTGGATGAATTTTGTTAGTCTACTGTGTAATTAAAATTGACAGATGAGTTTGTTTTATTCCATAGAGTAGATTTTTGAAAAATATTTCTATAAGCAGGTATCAATAGAATCAGACAACACTCCTTACAAAAAAGAGATGTTCCGCAAGTCTCTACAAATTCATAGGATTTAGTTTTGCAGGGTAGGGACTCTTTGAAAATGGAGAAATTCCACAGCTCTTTACTAGTATATGGGAGTTTTTTTTTAATAATAACAGGTTTGTAACTTCTCGAAAAAATTATAGGGCATCGTAAATTCCATATGACCATATTTTTCCATATTTTTATACCCTTCACCACACTGTGGTACAGGGTATTATGGCTTTGTGCATATGTTTGTAACAGACAAAAGGAAACGAGATAGACACATGGTTCCTTTTGAGAATATGCATAGAATCACTTTTTAAGTCGATTTATGCATGTCCGTCCGTCCGTCTGTCCGTTTGTTGGTGTTAAATTGTAAACAAAGTACAGGTTGCATTTATGATCCGAATTGGATGAAATTTGGCATATGTTACTTATTCGGCCCAAGGACGAACCCTATTGAAATTGGGAAAAATCGGTTCAGATTTAGATATAGCTCCCATATATATATTTAACCGATTTAATGTAAACGGTCCCTATAAATCTTTCGATTTGCACGAAATTTGGTACAGGCTAATCATTTAGGTCTAGAATGATGTCTGCCAAGTTTCATGAAAATCGGTCCAGATTTAGATATAGCTCCCATACATAGTTTCGTCCGATTTCATGTAAATGGTGCCCCAAAGTCCCTATATATCTTTTGATTTGGACGAAATTCGGCACAACGTACTGAACTAAGCCTAGATTGATGTCTGCCAAGTTTCGAGAAAATCGGTCCAGATTTAGATATAGCTCCCATATATAGTTTCGTCCGATTTCATGTAAATGGTGCCCCAAAGTCCCTATATATCTTTCGATTTGCACGAAATTTGGCATAACGTACTGAATCGAGTCTAGAGTGATGTCTGCCAAGTTTCGAGAAAATCGGTCCAGATTTAGATATAGCTCCCATATATAGTTTCGTCCGATTTCAAGTATATGGTGCCCCAAAGTCCCTATATATCCTTCGATTTGCAGGAAATTTGGCATAACGTACTGAATTGAGCCTAGAGTGATGTCTGCCAAGTTTCGAGAAAATCGGTCCAGATTTCTAAATAGCTCCCACATATATAGCTCACATATTTTAAGTAATTAACGCAACAAGGAACCAATAGGAACAAAACGTTCTGAAATTAGTATAACCTAACCTGTGACAAGTTGGTTGAAATCGCTTAATATTTGGATAGAGCTTCCATATATATTTTCGCCCGATTTCAAATAAATTGGACATCAAACTCCTCATGTTAGTCAAATTGACATCAAATTTTGCACAACGTACAAAATTGACCATAGAACTACGTAGTTGCGTTTTCTAGAAGTGCAGACATAGCCCAACGTATGACCTATTTATATTTGTTTGAAGTCGATTTACATACTTTATGGATATATCCAGGTAGATTCACATTATCACATATATTATTTCATCCAATTTCATGTTAATAGTCCTGTTTAATATACCCATAGTGGTGAAGGGTATCATATAGTCGGCCCCGTCCGACTTTACTACTTTCCTTACTGGTTTACAGCCAGTTTTTTATTTATTGTTATACATTTTATACTGTTTGTTGTCTTTGTTCTCCTAATTTTTATTCAAAACAAAATCTTTATAGCATTTATAAATCTCTAAATCATTCATGATCAGCATCATCATCCTCACCTCGCCTGCAAAAAATGCAAATTACTGATGTACAACTTGCCACTTCGGATGATACCTCTGCTGCTGTTATGGCTGCTGCTGCTAATTTCATCGTCCACTCCCCTGTGAGTCAGTCAGTTGTGATCTGGCCCGAGATCACACATTAAGACAAATGAAGTCTACCTATTAGTCATTGTGTGGTGTAATATTGACTCGAATCCGTATCTTGCCATAATGTATTGAACACACATCATCTATCTATCAAGCTGAGTTCATCATAATCGGTATTAGCATTATTACTGACAATAAAAACAGCAGCATCTACCGAAAAACATTTGATACTGACAATACATTTGTATGTATGTTTGTTTGCATGTACATTTGAGATACAAATCGTTGCATGGAATTATTTGTTATTTTCTTTTGTTGTTTTTTTTTCTCTTTCTTTTGTAGACCTTAACCCACGATTTACTTACTGACTAGTATCAAGTTGCAAAATGCTGGTGGTAGAACACAGCAAATGAAATCCGATACATATCTACTAATGATTAGATGTGGTTTTGTTAACGTTTAAAATGTAATTATAAAATATTCAAAGATTAAAAAAAAACTCTGCTCTGCTACACCTTTACATGTGTCATTACAGATCGAGCGAAGATCAACAATTTACATAATGACTTTGACAATGGCAATCGAATACTAAGAGATGGAAGAGCAAAGATTTAACTCTATGTGAGAACCGATTGTATACCCTATAGGCGAACAATTATAGATGCTATATAGGTTAGCAGATCAGAGTCTTTATAGACAAGTTGAACGGTGTGTTAATAGACGAAAAGAAGTAAGTCTCTTTAGTCGAGAGAATGGATGTCTATAAAGACAAACAAAGGAGTCTCCATATATGAGCGATGGGTCTCGTGTGAGAGGATATATAGAAGGGAGTCTCCTATAGATGAACTGAAGGACAGTGAGACTTTTATAAACGACCTGAAAGGGAGCCCCCTCTACATACGAGTTGAAGTGTAGAAAATTGTTCATGTATGAGCTGAAGGCAGTGAGATTTTATAGACGAACAGAAGCAGGAATTATTCCATAGGCTAGCTGAAAAGCAGCGAGTCTTCTATGGACGAGCGCCCAGCCACTTTTATATAGGCAGTATTTGATAGCCGTGGAGTCGAGCGAGAGGGAGTCTGGGGATTGAAGAGCTGAAGGGAAGGAAGGAAGCTTAGCTGAAAGGAGACGATCAACAGGGAAAGAAAGAAGCTTAGCTGAAAGAAGACGATCTGAAGCGAGCTGAAGGCATGGGGTCTTTAATAGGCGAACTAGGGACAGAAGTCTTTCATACACGAGCTGAAGGCAGGGAGTCGTTCATAGATAAACTGAAGGCAAGGGGTATTTTATAAACTGGTATGGATTGTTTCAAGGCTTTTTTAATGGACCGCTAAGGGCAGATTTTATAAAGAATATTCATTTAGGGACCAAATATGGAGTCTGAAGTTTTTAAATAATATTTTTGAAGGACCATTAAAGGCTTGAGTTTTTGCAAAGAAAGTAAAGAACAATTATGAGACAGATTTGTGTAAGGAAAAACCACTAAAGGCATGGATTTTTTTCTAATATTTTTAAGGACTACTAATGAAAGACGTGGATTTTTCGATGAATATGTTTTCAAAGCTCCATAGAAGGCGTGGATTTTTTAAAGAATATTTTTTCAAGGCTTCATAGATGATATGGATTTTGTAAAGAATATTTTTTCAAGGCTTTTTAAAAAATATTTCTTCAAGGCTCGATCGACTGTAGAAGACGTGGAGTTTTAAAAAATATTTGTTTAAGGCTCGATTGACTGTAGAAGACGTCGATTTAAAAAAATTGTTTAAGGCTTTATAGAAGGCGTGGACACTAAAGAAGGCGTGAATATCTTTAAGGACTACTAAAGAAAGACGTGGATTTTTCGAAGAATATGATTTCGAGGCTCCATAGAAGGCGCGGATTATTCAAAGTATATTTTTTCCAGGCTTCTCAAGGTATTGATTTTTTAAAGAATATTTTTTTCAAGGCTCTATAAAAGGCGTCGATCTTTTAACGAATATTTTTTCAAGGTTCTAGGGAGGCATGGATTTTTTAACAATTATATAAATGATTTTTCCATGGGTCACCGTAGGTGTGGATTTATTAAATACTCTTTATACCCCTCACCACACTGTTTGTAACAGGCAAAAGGATACAAGATAGACACATGCTTCCTTTTGAGAACATGCATAGAATCACTTTCTGAATCGATTTATGCATGTCCGTCTGTCCATCCGTCCATGTATTTTTGTGAACAAAGTACAGGTCGTATTTATGATCCGTTTTGGATGAAATTTTGTACATGTCACTTACTTATTTGGCCCAAGGACGAACCCTATTGAAATTGGAGAAAATCAATTCAGATGTAGATATAGCTCACATATATAGTTTCGTCCGATAGTACACCAAACTCCCAATATTGGTCCGATTGATACAAAATTTTGCACAGAGTATTTAATTAGGTCTAGATTGATGTGTACCAAGTTTGGTTGAAATCGGTTTAGAGTTAGATATAGCTTCCATATACAGTTTCGTCCGATTTTAGGTAAATGGTGCACAAACTCCCAATATTTGTTCGATTGAGACAATGTTTTGCACAGGGTATTGAAGTAGGTCTAGATTGATTTATGCCAAGTTTGGTGGAAATCGATTCAGATTTAGATATATATAGTTTCGTCCGATTTTATGTAAATGGCAAACCGATGAGTCTATGTTCTATATTCACGAAATTTTGCGTTGTGTATTGAATTTAGTCTATAATGAAATGGTGCACCAAACTCCCAATATTGGTACGTTTGAGACAAAATTTTGCAGAGAGTATTGAATTATGTCAATCGGTTCAAATTTGAATATACCTCGCATATCTACTCTAGTCCGTTTTTATGCAAATGGAAGAGCCTATGTCTGTTCGCTTCCATATATAATTTCATCCGATTTCAACAAAGTGATGTACCATAACCAGGGTTGCTCAAAGACGTCCATTTATATAAATATATATAGATCTTATAGATATTTTGCTCGATGATTGATATTAAATTTTTCATAGATTTCAGATTGTATCTGTATGGTTTTTTATTTTAGTTCAAATATATTAACAACTTCAGGCAGTTAATTTAGTTAGATTCCATTTCAATCATCCTCCTAAGATGATGTGTCTATCTGAAGTATATTGTATGTACCCAAAGTGGTGAAGGGTATCATATAGTCGGCCCCGTCCGACACCCATTAAGCTCTGTAGAACTTCCACATGGCTGCACTTGATTAAACCCACCTAATATTGACTTTATCCACAACATCATAAACTGCGGATAAATTATTTGATTTTCTGGCTAAATTTTTTTCTGACAATCAGTTTGCAATTTTTCTAAATTTTATTTTTACAGAAAAAATGCCACCTTTTGTTTTTTAGTTTCACTACAAAAAATTGAACAAATAAATGAATTTCAAAAGTACAACAAAAATAATGCAAAAAAAAAAAATAACAACAACAAAGAGTTACGACACTATAGAATTTAAATAAAAATTCTATAGTTGTTATGGCTTGCATGCACAAAATCGGAAAAAAATCATTTAAATTCTGCACTGAACTGTGAATGGATGGATGGCGGCGAATAGCTTTGGGTTTTTTGTTACGTTCGGAAGGGGTTATTGTTTTTGTTGTGTGTGTTCTGTTCTGTTCTCGCTATTATTATTATTTTTTTGTTGTTCATCCAATTTCAATATTGTATATAGATATATACACGTATGTGTGTGTGAGTGTGTTGAGTATATTGACAAACACTCATGCTCAGCCATCTACGAAACGACAGACAGCTAGACAGACAGATCCAATGTAAAATGCCTTACATTGGGACATACGTTTTGGATCTGGCGGATGGACAGACGGTTGCTCACTCGGTCACACTTTCTGATTTTGCGAAGAGCAATGTTTAAATTCGTATTCATAATAAAACAAAAACAAAAACAGCAACAAAAAAAAAATCGGCGAACTATTAAAAAGTTATACAAATTGAGTTCTAAACGCTGTGAACCGAACTGAGTTCAGACAACAGATGAGGATGGTGATGATGACGAGCATTGCTCCCACATCTATTGATTTTTTTTGTTTTGTTTAGAAAATAAAAAATCGCAGTGGCAGATTGAGGAAATCTGAGGGGTCAGAGGAGTTTTGTAAATTTCAACAACAACAACAACAAGAGCAGGGCAAGCCAGGCCACACCAATCGAAGCCGACCATAAAAAACGCAGTATGAAAACATAGTTTTCCAGAAACCGCGAAATATTGACCGCCTCTGCCACTGTGTCATTGCTCTTAGGCAATATTCTTATTGGAGGGATAGTTCCCGACAAAATGACTGACAAATTGCCAGAGTAACAACTTAACTTAAGAGAATATGTCTATAGTTTAGTAGTCATCGCTGTCGTCATCATTCAATGATGTGTACAATAGTTTTTAATTAAATATCGAATGGAGGGGAAATAAATGAGAAGAAGATCTATATTTTAAGGGTTAATAGTGGCTGAGATAGCCTCTACTGAGCTTAGGTCATATGTCTAATAGGTGACCGAAATTGTCATATCTTTACACACCCTTTTGATAATTAATGGACTTGGGTGATTAATGTGTCCGTCGCCTATCTCCATGGAAATGTGGCCTATTTCAAATCTTGCCAAAATTTTTGTGGTACCAAAAATTTAAAAATCAAAATCTCTAAACCAAAAACAGCTGTTTGAAAAATGTCAAAATTGTTGTAGTAATGTCAACACATTATTACTGTTGCACAATTTTATGGCTCGTTGAATTTTCTTAAACGAAGCATGAAATTTTCTTTTTTTTTGTGGGACAACAACTCTCAATGAAAGTGAACGCATATTTTTGGGTAGAATAGTTGTTGTTGTTGGTTTTACAGTGACAACTCAATAGATGAGGCAAAGAAGAGACACCTCTCTCTTCTTCTTTTTCTTCTTGCAGGGAGTCTTCTTTACACTAGTTGAAGGACCATGGGGTATTTTAAAGGCAAGTTGAAGGACAGGGTGTCTTCTAAAGACGAGCTGAAGGGCGTGAAGTTTTGTATAGACGAGCCGAAAGGCAGAGAGTCTTCTATAGACGAGCCGAAGGGCAGAGAGTCTTCTATAGACGAGCCGAAGGGCAGGGAGTTTTTTAAACGAGGTGGAGGGCCAGGTTGTCTTCTATAGCCAAACGGAAAGGCAGAGTTTTTGCAGATTTAGAGGAGTTTAAATGTAGGAAGTTTTCTTCTATAAGCGAGCGGAAGGTCAATCCTCCATAGGTGCGTGGATTTTTTAAAGAATATTTTTGCAAGCCTCCATAGAAGGCGTGAATTTTTTAAAGAACATTTTTTCAATGCTCCAAAGAAGGCGTGGATTTTTTAAAGAATATAATTGAAAAGCTCCATACAAGGCGTGCATTTTTAAAGATTTTTTTCAAGCTTTCTTAGAAGGCGTGGATAGTTTAAGGAACATTTTTTAAAGGACTATAATAGGCCTGGATTTTTTAAAGAATATTTTTCTAGGGACTATAAAAGTCCTAGATTTAAAAAAAAAATATTTTTCAAGTACTATAAAAGGTTTGGATAAAAAGAGGATTGGATATTAATTTAAACAAAAGGACGCGTGGATTTAATAAAGAATATTTTTCTAAGGCTCTATAGAAGGCGTGGATTTTTTAAAGAATATTTTTTAAGGCTCTGACGCTTTCTGAGGCGTGACGCTAAAGGGAGCTTCTATAGACTAGCGGAATTGAGTCTTTATAGGCGAGGTGAAATAGATAACGTGGACGAAGTCTCCCTGAAGGGAGTCTCTATAGATAACGTGGACGAAGTCTCAATAGAAATCATCATGTTAGAAATCATAGAAAAATCATGTTAGAAATCACTTTGTCTTTGGCAAACCAAGCTTTTGGACAACAGATAATTTTGGGGATCTTCATTGAGCAGAAAATTGCTAAAAATTATCAATATTGGCCCATATTTATTAGGTATTTTGATGCTTTTCAACCTAATCAGCCCATGTTTCCGGTTAGCTTCACATATAACTGGTACTCCCATTATTCGATATCTTGGGAAATTTGTGGACGTTTTCAACCGAATTGGCTCTAATTGGATTTTTCAGTTCTTATGGGGACCAAAAAGAGCGTAGATTTATTAAATAATTTTTCCAAGGACCAAAATGGCCGTAGTTTTAATAAATATTTTTTCCAAGGACCAAAATGGGCGTAGATTTATTAAATAATTTTTTCTCGGACCAAAATAAGCGTAGATTTATAAAATAATTTTTCCAAGGACCAATATAGGCGTAGACTTATAAAGTAATTTTTTCTAAGGACCACCATAGGCGTACACTTATTAAATAATTCTTTCTAAGGACCACCATAGGGGTAGATTTTAGTAATTTTTCTGTAAAGCAAAAATGTGTGTTGATTTATTAAATAATTTTTTTTGTAAGGACAAAAATGGGCATTGATTTATTTAATAACTTGTGTTCAAGATCAAAATGATTCCAAGATTACATAAATTTTTGCAAGGATAAAAATAGGCGTAGATTTATTTAATTAGTTTTTCCATGCACCAACATAGTCCTAGATTTACAAATAAATTTTTCCAAAACGTAAATTTATTTAATATCTTTTTTTTTTTTTTAAGGATCAAAATGGACGTTAATAAATATTAAATATTTTTTTGTAAGGACAAAAATGGGCGTAGATTTTGAAACAGTTTTTTGTAAGGAACAACATGGACGTAGATTTATTAAATATTTTTTGTAAGGACCAACATGGGCGTGAATTTTTTAAATATTTTTTTCCAATAGGGAACTGATAATTTTCTTTGAGATATAGGGTACCAAACGTAATTTGAAATTCCCGCACTTATTCTTCATACAAAACACTCACACACACCCAAACACAATTGCACTGAGGGACACACATTGCAAAAAAAAAAACGAAATTATTACATTCTGACGTTTTGTGTTTTAATTAATTGAAGAAACAAATTTCAAACATTTTTTGTCACATTTGTTAACATTATTATTTCACTTTTTTTGTTGTTGTTTTGAAATCAAATAATTTTTATAATTATAAACAAAACATTGAATATGTTGATGTTACACACACAAAACATATGTACATAATTAAGCATTAAATATATCATTATTTTATATTTTTTGTGATTTTTCAATTTTTAATTTTGTTTATTTTGATAATTTTTTTAGTTGGTGGTTTGGTTGATTTGGCGATGATGTTGTTTTCATTTCCGTAGCTTAATTTAAAACAAATATTTTCATTTTTCAATATACAAATTTACACAATTATTTACTTTCGGTTATTTTTTTCTTAAATATTTTTATTTGTTATAGAAGGAGGGGGTTGGCGGAGAGTTGGCCACATTATGTGAGATTTATTCTTATTATTATTTCACAAACAAATTGAAAAAAAAAACTATTTCACAAACCGCACGTAATGACTTTATTCTTCATATTTTTTTGTTTTGTTTGTTATTTTCACATTATTGTTGTTGCTGCTGCTGCAATTTTTTCGTTTTATTATTATTATTTTTGCGGTTTTTGTTTTTCTACATTTAATAACGTATGAATATTTTGCAAAAAAAAAAAAAAAAAATACGCGAATCACAAGTTATAACAAAGTAACAACAAAACATACGAATAAAACGCGCTCGACACACAGTTGCATTGATTGTTGATCGAAGTCTATTGACTGTTTGATGTTTGAACAGACGTCTGATGTTGGGTCATTCATTCATTGTTGATGTTGTTGCTGGCATCGTCTCTCTCTATGGTTGTTGTCTCGTGTAGCCGTTTATTTATTTGTTCGTTCGTTCAATCAACGATCATCATTCAGTCACCACTCACCATTGTGAATAATATCTGTTTTGTTGTTTTTCGTATGGCCAAACAACAACAGTTCAAACACACGCATATTTGGTTGTATCTGTTAGATACAACCAGAAAACATGCAGTTGATGTTTTGATGTACAATATCAGAAATTTTGAGGCTGGCAATGCCATGTGGGAATAAGAGAAATAATGTGGCGATCATAAGAGGTTCTCTTAAATATTATAATGCATACTCTCTTCAGAATGGGTTGTTTTTGTTGATTTAATTATGGTGTTGTCTTATGATTTACTGATCTTTATTTTCTTAGAAGAGTTATAAATGAAAGAGGTTCCTGGCCTAAAAAAGTGATATTCGGATATAAAGAAGATATTCAACTGCAGAAAATCGAAATCATTATAAGGTAAATATATCGACACCCTAAACGTCTTATATTTGTATTTGTTTTTTTATTAAATATATGACCAATAGAAAGGCTTTTACCTACAGAAGATCTGCTATTTTTATATCCTCCACCATAGTATGGAGGGTATATTAATTTTGTCATTTCGTTTGTAACTCATCGAAATATTCATTTCCGACCATATAAAGTATATATATTCTTGATCAGGGTAAAATTCTAAGACGACCAATCAATGTCTGTCCTCTATAATCACAATATCTTTTGAAGGAATTGAGATAGGGTGCTGAAATTTTGCATAGGTTTGTCTTTTGCTTGCAGGCAGGTCAAGTTCGAAGATGGGATATATTGGTCCACGTTTAGGTATAGCTCCCATATAACAGTACCTCCCAATTTTCGGTATTTTGGGGTTCTTGAGCGCGTTTTTCAACCGAATACGCTGAAATTTGGTACATTGGGTTCTTATTGGGTAGTAAATGTATCCACCAAAAATTACAAATATAGGTCCACTTTTTCTTGTAGGCCCCATATAACGGTACCTGCTAATTTTCAGTATTTTGGGGGTTTTTATCGTATTTTTACACCGAATTGGCTGTAATTTAGTATTTTGATTTCTTAGTAGGTATCAAATCTCTACACAAAAAATTATAAATATAGGTCAATTTTTTCGGATATCACCCATATAAGGGTACCCCCTAAGTTTCGGTATTTTGGGGTTTCAACCGAATTCGCTGAAATTTGGTACAATGGGTTCTTATTGGGTACCAAATATCTCTATTAAAAATTATAAATATCGGTCCACTTTTTCATTTCAAATACCTGTCAGTATATCTGTGGTGGAGGGTATCCAAAGCTCGGTCCGGTCGAACTTAATGCTTTTTCACTTGTTTAAAGTTCAAATGAAGGAGTTGTATCAACGGAAGGCATTGAGAAGACCATCCGCATAGAGGACCCATATCAAACTGGACCAAAACTGACTTCGGGGGTGTTCCCCGAAAACCAAATATGGAAAGTATGAAGAAGAATAAAGTTATGGCCCAGTGCCTTAATAAGTCAGTACCGACAGGTGTCGTTGATCTGCCCACGAGTCATGCCCCGTCGTCACCCTACAATCGTGAGGAAAAGTCTCCTGCAGGTGTGGGTATCTTGGCTTCTGTAGTCGAGGGTACCGCTACAAGCACTCATCCTACGGGCAATAATGGATATGAGTTCAAGAACCACAGTGAAGAACAATCACGACCATCCTTCTGAGATAGGCGGGGACTCAAACTCAAATTCCGAGTCTGAACACGAGGGCAAGACAAACATTACCGTTTTAGAATAACAGAGGAGTGAAGAGACCGATAAGAAGGTAGAACAAGTGCGTATGGATATCGTTATGGTCACAACAAGGAAGAATCAGTTATCTGGGGGACCGAGGCGAAAATTGTTAAAAATTGAACAAAGAACAAATGGAAACAGCGAGCAAAGGCTCAAGGGATGGCTATCGACAAAAATTCAAAAAACTATTTTGTGTTAATCATAGGCCAATATAAACCAGTAAGGAAAGTAATAAAGTCGGACTGGGCAGAATATTTTACCAATTTTCTCGAAATTTGACACACGTCAATCTAGATTCAATAGAGTACACCATGCAAAATTTCGCCAATATCAAAAGATATATGGGCTTTGGTGCACCATTTACATAAAATCGGACAAAACTATATATGTGAGCTATATCTAAATCTGAACCGATTTTCTCGGAACTTAGCACATATCATTCTTGGCCTAATTCATTACCCTATGCCAAATTTCGTGCAAATCGAAAGATATGTAGGGACTTTGGTGCCCCATTTACCTTAAATCGGACGATAATATATATGGGAGCCATATCTAAAACTGACCCGATTTGCTCAAAACTTACCACACATAATTCTAGCCTCAATTCAGTAAACTATTCAGAATTTCGCCCAAATCGAAATATATATAGGGACTTTGGTGCACCATTTACATAAAATCGGACAAAACCATATATGGGAGTTATATCTGAACTGATTTTCTCGAAACTTAACACACGTCATTCTAGACTCCATTGAGTACCCGTGCAAAATTTCGCGCAAATCGAAAGATATATAGGGGCTTTAATGCACCATTTACATAAAATCCGACAAAACTATATATGGGAGCTATATCTAAATCTGAACCGATTTTAAGGATTCTTAAATTTTTAAGTAAAACCAGTGAGCGGAGCTGTATATAATCAGACGGGGCCGACTATACGATATCCTACACATCTACCACGGAGCCCTAACTTTCTGCCGATGTTTATTCCGAGCCTGGGCAATATATCGTGATATTCGCACCCTCTTGCCCGATTAGAGGTCAACAGCACCTCATTCTTACACTGACATATTTTTCGAATATTACTAATATTGAGTACAGCCCTTCGAATTACTTGTACAGATTTCCTTCACCGTGGGTTGTATGGTGATGTTCGGCTTATAATTGCGGCCTATAGGTCGATTCCAAAAAAAAAAAAAGTTTTCGGTCCACTTCATCCCAAAATTATTATCTGATCATCACCGAAAATTATAGGCGTTGTCATTGACCATAACTGGAACCTCATGGACAATTCAAAGCGATCAGCGATATAATTCCGGCCACCCGGGTGGTAATGGGTTACTAAATAATATCTGAAAATATTTAAGTGCAACTCCCACATTCGAGTTCATACGACAATATAATTGGTATCGATTTTAATGTCAATGTCTTGGATATACAATCAACTTCTCTGGTCTATGTCCTTCTTTTTGTTCTCCCATTCATTTTCCATTTGGTACTCCTATATTTCTTTTTATTATATGTCTCCCTCAAACACCAGAATTCATATTTCACATTTGTTTGTTGTTGTTGTTTGTGTTTATAAATTAATTTGTTTTCTCCTCTTGTCTTGTCATTTTTGATCTAGACAATCATCTATTTGTTTAGATCTGTAATCAGATTTGTTTTCATTTCAATCAGTGTCTTCAGTCATATTGAGTCGGACGAGTAATATGATACATGGCATCATACATAGTTTGTATTATGATTAATGATGTGCGTAAATTTGTCGCCATGGCTGGTGGTAATGATCATTGCTTGGGAATAAGTTGTCAAATGACATTAAGGAGAATACAACGACGCAAAAGGGGAGGGAATTTTATGGGTGTCAATATTCCGCCCTGTATTAATTTGGGAAAATTGGAGAAAAAGATTCTCGACACAAAATTTATGTCCCCTTAGGGAATATTAATTTAAAATTCAGTATTTGAACTCCACCTATTGTAGAATTCATGATAGGATTTTGGATATCTGTATCGTTTTGACATGGACCCATGTAACGCCCCATATTCGGATTTAGTCGCATTTTCCAATGGAAGTGGCTGAAATTTAGCATTTGGTGTTCTTGAAGGATAACATGTTTCCCCGCTGAAAATCTTGGTATCTCGGAATTGTTAATACCTTATCGGATACTTGAAATATACGATTACTGAATAACCACCGGAATTATTTTTTACTTTTTTAATTCACTATAGTGTACAACATCCAGTCCGACCCTCGGGCCTTCTGTTGACCTTAACAATGCTTTTATTTTTTTGGACATTATTTTTTCGTTGAGCCCTTAATGGTACGACACGTTTAGTAATTATATTCCTGATGCGTAACCAATTCATTTTTAAAAGGTTTTTAGTTTCCATTTTCGGAAAAAGTCCGCCCATCACCTCATTAACCTTTAAAAGTCTCTATTTGAAATTACAAAATTTTGATTTTTCCGAAAACCATGCATCGATAATAGTTTTGTTGCATCAAACAAACAGACAGACATACAACAACTAACCACACTGTTGCATGCACGCATACATACATCGCGAACACAACTAATTAATGAATAATTTATCCGTACATGATTCTAATTAATTATTTTCAATGTGCAGAGACAAACAGAGACACACATGAATACATACATTTTAATTAAACACAACAATAAATAAAATTATACACGTAAATAATATTATAAATGCAAGTGTACGTACATATGTATGTGTCCACTTAAAATCTGTCAAGAGCAGACAAATGCTGGTTTACAAAATATTTGTTTGTAATTGTCATAGCCAAAAAATATATACGAAAAAGAGATCGATCGAAACGAATCGTAATTACTCTGCATTTTGGGATATGGGATTTATTGAAATGACAAAGATATAATATTTTAAATTCGACTTAAAATCTAAAACAAAATAATGTTGTTCGTTCCAAGAAAATTGTGGCGGAATCATTGTCTGGTTGCTATTAAATACTATGAGGATTTTTATTATTACCAGAAATACCAAATTACAACCAAAACGGTGGCCTTGTTATGGGCCTTGAAAAATATTCTTTAAAGTAAAACCCCTTCTATAAGGCTCTAAAATATGTACTTAAAAAATCTATGTCTTCTTTAAGGCTATAAAATATTTTCTTCAAAAATAAAAAAATCCACGCCTTCTTTGAGGCTCTAAAAATATTCTTTAAAAAATCCATGCCTTCTTTAAGGCTCTAAAAAATATTCTGAGAAAAATCCACGTCTTCTATAGAGCTCTGAAAAAAATCACGCAATCTATGGAGCCTTGAGAAATATTGTGTAAAAAAATCCACACCTATGGAGCCAAGGCCATCTGGATTTCTCCTGATCAAGAAACGAGAAATTAAATTGATCATGTTGTGATAGACGGAAGGCATCCAGTCAGTGTATTAGACGTTCGATTGATTCGAACAGCGAATATCGATTCGGACCACTACCTCGTAGCAGCAAAAGTGCTATCTAACACAATACCAACACTCGACGTCGAAAAGCTGCAAACACACAGCAAAAGCAACACTTGGGTACCAAAGACCACCATCAAGAAACCCATGGTACGATCACGTAATGCGATGGAGAATTATCAGGAGAAAAGGAGAGAGAGGAGAAACGTATTTGTAGAAAACGGAAGAAAGAACAAAAAAAAAAACGTGAGCGTGAGCAAATCAAGATGTATAGGAGTCAGAATGAAATCCGGAAATTTTACCAACGAGTAAAACACCAAACTGAAGGTTTTGGTGCAGGCACATCTTTCTGTAGAGATGAAGAAGGAAACCTGGAAACCAGACAGCGTATTGAGGATTTTGAAGGAGCATTTTGAAAATAGTGGCGGTGAAGAAGATACTCCAGAATCAGTAAGAGATGACGGTATATAGTGTATACCACCTTACCAAGATGAGGTCAGAATAGCAACCAATCGGCTGAAGAGGAATAAATCAGCAGGAGCCGATGGGTTACCAGCCGAACTATTCAAGACTGGTGTTCAGAAGCTAGTCATGCATGGAGCATGCACAAGCTGATTAGTACAATTTGGCTAGAGGAATACATGCCCAATGATTGGAACCACAGCAACCTGTGTCCCGTGCACAAAAAGGAGCCAAGAAGATATGTGCAATTTATAGAGGAATTAGTTTTCTTCCTATCGCATATAAAGTGCTATCCAGTGTGCTGTGTGAACGACTAAAGCCAATGGTCAATGACATTATTGGACCATACCAATGCGGATTCAAAACTGGCAAATCCACCATTGACCAGATTTTCACTCGGCGCCAGATCCTGGAAAAAAACCACGAAGAACACATCGACACATTCCACCTATTCGTCGACTAAAAATCCGCATTCTACAATCCTATCCGTTCAGAGGTGTTTAAAGCCATGTCTGTTTTTGGAATTCCTTCAAAATTACTACGGCTATGCAGGATAACTTTAAATGGCACAAGGTCAGCAGTTAAAGTCGGAAAGAACCTATCGGAGCCCTTCAATACCGAACGAGGATTCAGACAAGGTGACAGTTTGTCATGTGATCTTTTTAACATCCTGCTGGAAAATGTAATACGAGACGCAAAGGTGAACAGATATGGCACTCTATAGACTAAACAACAAATTTAACCCGCCTACGCCGATGACAGCCATATAATGGGACAAACATTGCTAGCCGTAACAGCCACATTTGAACAGGAGTCTGCCAAAGTGGGTCTGGCGGTAAATGGCGAGAAGACAAAGCTATACCATCAGCGCAAGACGTCCAATAGACTCGGACCCACTGTGGAACTTGAGAACTACAGCTTCGAGTTAGTTAAAGGTTTTATATACCTCGGTACCGCCATAAATAAAATTAATGACATCAGTTTGAAATTCGGAGAATGATAGTGTTGGCTAAAAGATGCTAATGCAGTGTATTTACGCAAGCAGATGAGTGTTTGAGAGAAAAATTCTCCGAAAGATCTATAGGCCGATCTGCGTCGACGGCTATTCTCGGACATCGGCATTGTTAGACGTATTGAGCCGCAGCGACTATGCCAAAAGGCATATAAGTGCGAACCAGCTAATGTTTCACGCAGAAGGGGAAGGCCACGAATAAGATGGAAAGATCAAGTGGGATATAACATTTCTTTCAAATTGGATAGAGCCTTGCAGACATATTCTTAAAAAAATCCACGCCCTCTATAGAGCTTTGAGAAACTATTCTTTAAAAAAATCCACGCCCTCTATATAGCTTTGAGAAACTATTCTTTAAAAAATCCACGCCCTCTATAGAGCTTTGAGAAACTATTCTTTAAAAAATCCACGCCCTCTATAGAGCTTTGAGAAACTATTCTTTAAAAAATCCACGCCCTCTATAGAGCTTTGAGAAACTATTCTTTAAAAAATCCACGCCTTCCAAAGAGCCTTGAGAAAATATTCTTTTAAAAATCAACTCCATCTACAGAGCCTTCAAAAACTATATTCTTAAAAATTCACATTGAAACATATTTAAAAAACTCTCGCTCCGTTGATCATCTCAATAAAATCTTCAAAAAATTCGATCAAAGCCTTGTAACAAAACCAATTTTTGTTTCCCTTTTCCAAGTAGTTCTGCAAAATATTATAATGTTACATTTGTATTGAAATATATTTTTATACGTGTGTATATAATTTATATACTCTTTGTCTATTTTTCATTCATTGTAAACAAAATTCAGGCGCTGTTGTTGTTTTTGTTGTTTTCGATGCTTTACTCTTTTTTTCAACAAACTCATTTAAAAATCAAATGAAAATCATATTGAAATGATTGGTTGTTGTAAATTTCAATCGATACAAAAACAGAAAATATTTTGAATGAATAAAGAGCTGAACAAAAATATAAACGAATATTCATTTTAAATAGCTCTTTCATATTTAAGTAAATACACAAATGGAAAAAATGTATTTTTTCATTATTTCGAATTTTTTGTTGTTGTGTGTTTGTGGTACAATAAAAGTGTTTATAAATTAATAATTATATGAACTAGAAAGGCACACATACATACACACGCATTGAAATGTTAATAAAAGCGAGTTAGAGTGGTAAACCCAGTGAAGAATTGTTTCTGTATAAAAGGGAACATTTGGTCAATAATCTCAAAAAATAATTGGTAAGAAAAAAAAATATAGAATGGGTACAAATCATAGCATGGGCCTACGAATATTATCGGTTAATATAGCGGATCAGAAATTTCAACATCGATACTTTATCAAGTTTGACTGTATTACATTTTGACATATTCCTACTATAGCTTTTATTTATTTTTATTTACGGTACATTTTCCATACCGACAGTCGATGAAATCCGAATTAGCCTTAATTTTTTTTCGTATTTTCCCATTTTTATTAAAAATCAAATCAAATTGTTCGCTGGGTTATTGGGAAATAAAATGAAAATCATCTGTGTTTTCACATCACATCAGCGATACATCAAATCGCAAACTGCTGACAGATGGGGAAGCACTTTTGTTATAGCTAGCATTCAATCATTCAAACGCTTGTGTTATTATTTTATGACCATTTTTTCAGAATATTATGATTTGTTTTGACCATTCATATATAGATAGAACAAACGCATTTATTTATTTTAATATTTATGTGGCTGTTGAAAGATGTTGTTAATATGATATGCTATTTAAAAATTAAAATATATAGCTGCACCACATTAATACTGTGTATCATGATGTTCTAAAACTTACCGATATGTAAACAAATATATTTCACATAATAATAATAATGGGCTTACCTGAAATGAGAAAAAATAAATAAATTAATATATTATATATATTTATGAAAATATTATATTAAAAATTTAAAAAATAAAATAAAATAAATTCTTTAAAAAATCCACGTCTTCTATAGGGCCTTGAAAAAATATTCATTAATAAATCCACGCCTTCTATAGGGCCTAGAAAAAATATTCATTAAAAAGTCCACGCCTTCTATAGGGCCTAGAAAAAATATTCATTAAAAATCCACGCCTTTAAAAAATATTCTTTAAAAAATCCACGTCTTCCATAGAGCCTTGAAAAATATTCTTTAAAAAATCCACGCCTTTAATAGAGCCTTGAAAAATATTCTTTAAAAAATCCACGCTTCTCTAGAGCCTTGAAAAAATATTCTTTAAAAAATCCACGCCTTCTATAGAGCCTTAAAACAATATTCTTTAAGAAATCCACGCCTTTTCTAGAGCCTTCAAAAAATATTCTTTAAAAAATCCACGCCTTCTATTGAGCCTTGAAAAAATATTCTTTTAAAAATCCACTCCTCTTTGGTGCCTTAAATATATTCTTTAAAAAATTCATGAATATATTAAAATTTTATTTCATTGTTGCTTATTCATTTCAAAAATAACATGTTTCAATTAAGTTCGCAATGTTGGTTGTTAGATTTGCTTTTACTGCGATTGAATTTTTGATCAATTTACCACAAAAGCACTTAAATTTCCATTTACAGGCGTATTGTCATCATCACTGTTCCGAACGATTTCTTTGTATGTTGGCCACAAAATAATTAACAATGAGAGATAGTTATTTTTGAGATTCTAATGAAACATTTACTATGGCATTGGGTCATCATAGGGTGGAAGGGAAAAATATCAAAAACATTTTTTTTTTGTAATATAATACTGGAGAAAATTTTGGCCATAGAAAACATTGGATTTTAATAAAAAATGCGAACAAAATGGCCCCAATGTTACAAAATTTCGTATCGCAGTTCCGGACCAAACATTTTAAGGAATTGAACTCCGAATCACTCCTCCATACTCCAATCCAACCCAATCAATTTTTATTCACTTAACTAGACAAACACACATGTACCGAACATTTTGAATATGCACATTCTGATACTAATCGATAATGTGCTGGAAATTCCGCACAACATGAAAATGTAGTTTCGGCGGTATAAATTCAAAGAATAATTAAAGAACCACATTAAATATTCGCAGTGATACAATGCCGCTGTAAAATGCATTACATGTTGGTTTGTATGCTTGTGTGCATGGGTGTGTGTATGTGTGTGTTTGAGCTTCACAAGGGAAATATTCTATGCAGTTCATTGTTTCGCATTTGCCTGGTATTCTAATTGTATATTAGAAAATGCGGGTCGAACCGACCGATAGATAAATACATTGAAGTTTGAAAAGCGAGCCAGTGCATTAATGCAATCAATTTGTTGTAACATATTCTAGTTATGTAGCACAGGCACATACAAACAGACATACATAAATGTTAAAATCCATTTATGTTTTCATTGGTAATAGTATGCGCAAATGTTGATAAAACATTGATAATTTGAGAACACATTTCTACATTAAATTTTGTTTTTCAATACTTCTTTGATTATTGAACTAATGTATTTCAATAAAAATCATAATTTTTGAAAGAAGGCCTTATGAAAGGCGTAGATTTTATAAAAAATATTTTTCGATGATTTATAGACGGCGTGGATTTTATAAAAAAAATGTCCAAGGTTTTACAGAAGGCATGGATTTTATAAAAATAATTTAAATCCTTATTGAAGGCTTGGATTTTATAAAAATCATTTTTCGAAGCCTTCTAGATTTGTGGATTTTATAAAAATCATTTTTCGAAACCTTATAGATTTGTGGATATTTCAACAAATATTTTTTGAAGTCCCTTTAGGAAGTGTGGATGCCTTATAGAAGGCGTAGATATTATAAAAAGTATATTTTTGAGGACTTATAGAAGGCGTGGATTCTATAAAAATATGTTTTTCGTAGATTTAAAAAAATAATTTTCTGAAACCTTAAAGAAGGCGTAGATTTCATAAACATTATTTTTTCGAGGCCTTAAAGAAGGCCTAGATTTTATAAACATTATTTTTGCGAGGCCTTATAGAAGGCGTAGATTTTATAAACATTATTTTTTTTTAACAATTATTTTTTTATAGAAGGCGTAGATTTTATAAACATTATTTTTTCGAGGCCTTATAGAAGGCGTAGATTTTATAAACATTATTTTTTCGAGGCCTTATAGAAGGCGTAGATTTTATAAACATTATTTTTTCGAGGCCTTATAGAAGGCGTAGATTTTATAAACATTATTTTTGATTTTATAAACATTATTTTTTCGAGGCCTTATAGAAGGCGATTTTATAAACATTATTTTTTCGATTTTAGATTTTATAAACATTATTTTTTCGAGGCCTTATAGAAGGCGTAGATTTTATAAACATTATTTTTTCGAGGCCTTATAGAAGGCGTGGATTTTAAAAAAAATATTTTTTCGAGGCCTTATAGAAGGCGTGGATTTAAAAAAAATATTTTTTCGAGGCCTTATAGAAGGCGTGGATTTTAAAAAAAAAAAATATTTTTTTGAGGCCTTGTAACAGTATTCTTTAAAAAATATAATCTTTCTACAGCGGCTTGTAAAAGTAGTCTTTAAAAAAATCACGCCTTGTACAGAGCTTTAAAAAGTAGTCTCTATACATCAATGTCTTCTATAAGGCCTTAAACGTATTAGTGTTAATAGAGCCTTGAATATGTATTTTTTAAAAAATCTGCGCTTTCTGGAGGGTCATGGGAAATCATGCCTTCAAAAGAGCCTTGGAAATTATTCTTAAGGAAGTCCACGCCTTCTATGGAGCTTTGAAAAATTTTCTTAAGAAAAATCGCGTCTGCTATGAAGCGTTGAAAAATGTTCTTTATCCATCCACGCCATTTAGTGAGCCTTGAAAAATATTTTAAAGGAAATCCACGCCTTCTATTGAGCCTTGAAAATTATTCTGTAAAAATTCACACCTCTTATATGCCCTTGAATTTTTTTTAAATCCTCGTCTACTATAGAGCCTAAAAAATATTATTATTACAATCTACGTCTTTTATAGTGTACCCTAAAAAATAATCTTAAAAAAACCACGCCTTCCATACAGCCATAACAAATATTTTTTTTAAAAAAGCCACGCCTTTTATTGGCTCTTGTAAACGATTCATAAAAATCCGCGCCATGTATCGGTTCTAGAAAAAAACAGTAAAGAAAGCAGTAAAGTCAGACGGGGCACTATGAGTACATTAAAAAGATGTATACTAACAGAAGGGCCATTAACATGAAATTGGTGTGACCTTTATCTAAATGTGAACCGACTTAGATCAATCTATAAACATGTCATTAGTTTGTTACAATGGGACAAAATTATTTAAATCGATTTAAAGCAAATATCAATTTTGTAAGTTGTGCAAAATTTCATGTCAATATTACAAACATGAGGAGTTTGGTGCATCATTTTCTTAAAATCGGATGAAAATAGATATGGAAGCTATATCCAAATATGAACCAATTTAAACGAAACTTGTCACAGGTTTGATTATACTAATTCCAGCAGGTTTTTTTGAACATATATATCTATATCTAATGGATTTTCAAGAAATGATATTTTGACTCAATCCAGTACGCTATAACAAATTTCATGGAAATCGAAGGATATGAAGGGACTTTTTTGAACCATTTACCTATATATATATATATATATATATGAACTTTTACACACATAATTCAGACACAATTATATTTAAATTTCGTGCAAATCCTTTGGATTTTCTAAAAGAAATGTATATGGGAGCTATATCAAAATCTGAACTGATTTTCACAAAACTTAGCACACGTCATTCTAGACTTAATTCAGTACGCTATGCCAAAATTCGTGCAAATCGAATGATTTTCAGGGATTTTGGTGCACCATTTACCTAAAATCGAGCGAAATTTTACAAGCATCATTCTAGATTTAATCCAGTACGCAATGCCAAATTTCGTGCAAAACGAAGGATATATAGGGACTTTGGTGCACCATTTACCTTATGTTAGGTTGGGGATGTACGGTTGTTTTTAACAACCGTCCACTCGGAAACTATGTCCATTGTGATCATCCTTTATATATAGGTATACCTATAAAGAAAAGAGAAAAGATTGTGGAAGAGTAGAGAGAAGAATAGTGAGTAACTTGCGGTCTAGGAAAGCGCCAAGATATTTAGCTTCATCAGAAAGGGTTAAAGTCACTCAACCAAGTGATGGCGAGCGGAAACTAGGAATTTTGTGTTTCCTAGTGAAGAGCACCAGTTCGGTTTTAGTGGGGTTTACACCAAGACCCTTGGTGCAAGCCCAATTTGACAGGATTGAAAGGGCACCCTCCAGGATGTCTGATATTGTCGTTACAAACTTACCCCCAACCAGCAAGACTACATCATCGGCATAGGCTACAACTTTTATCCTGAGATGATTGAATTTCATAAGTATCTCATTTATCACCAGAAGCCACAAAAGGGGGGAAAGTACTCCTCCCGGAGCTCTGCCTCTGTTGACAGATTTCCTCACGGAACTCTCTCCTAAGGATGAGTTGATAATTCTGCTTTCCAGCATTCTATCAATCCATTCCGTAAGGAGTGAGGGGATACCTATGCCTACGAGAGCAGAATGGGTTGCCTCTAGCTTCACATTGTTGAAAGCTCCTTCGATATCGAGGAATGCTGCCAACGTGTAGCCAGAGGACTCCATATTCTTCTCGATGCATCCAACCACCTCATGCAGAGCTGTATCCACTGATTTGCCTTTGATGTAGGCATGCTGGCATTTACAAAGTTTACTACGGTCAATGGTATTTCTAATTTCTGAGTCTAGTAACCTTTTTAAAGTTTTTAGAAAGGAAGAAAGGCTAATCGGTCTATAGTCTTTAGGTAACGTATGACTCGGCTTCCCGGCTTTCGGGATGAAGGTCACGTTAACCTCTTGGTAGACTTGGTATGTACGACAGAAGTAAACAAGCTCTAAAAATGTCCTGCAGAAATGATATAATACGTTCATCTGCGTGTTGCAGCATGACCGGTATTATACCATCTGGACCAGGAAATTTATAGGGTTGAAAACTGTTTATCGCCTATACCAGTTTTGGGTATCTTATAGTATCTTCTATCATCTTCTCCTCTTAACTCGTCCGAACTGTAGGCTGATGCACACACTGCGCATCTTCCCTATAGTCCTTGCAACCAGGAAAGTGGGTTGATGATAGAAGATCAAGAGTCTCACTACTAGAGTTTGTCCACGTACCATCACTTTATTTTAAATCGGACGAAACTATATATAGGAGCTATATCTAAATCTTAACCGATTTTCCCAATTTCAACAGGGTTCGGCCTTGGGCCTAATAAGTGACCCATGCCAACTTTCATCCCATTCGGATCATAAATACGACCTGTACTTTGTTTATAATTTAACATGGACAGTCAGACGGACGGACATGCAAAAATCGGCTTAAAAATTGATTCTATGCATATTCTCAAAAGGAACCATGTGTCTCGTTTCCTTTCGCCTGATACAAACATATGCAGAAAGAAATAATACCCTGTACCACAGTGTGGTGAAGGGTATAAAAAGCCCCGCCTATTATCGACTCTCGAACAAGATTTTTGAAAAAATCCAAGCCTCTGTTTCAACCTGAAAAATATATATTTTTTTAAATCCACGCCTTCTGTGGATGCCTGAAAAATATAATTTTTTAAAAATCCACGCCTTGTATGGGCCATTGAAAAAATATTCTTTTAAGAATCTGTATTGGTCTAGAAAAAAAATTTACCAAATCCTAGCATCTAGGTTCCTTTTTTTGAAAAAAATAGCTCGTGTTTGAAGTTGAATATGTTTATATGTTTGAAATATGTTTATATATTTTTCATTTTAAATAACTTTTATTTTCAGTTAATACACTCAAATGCACTCGTACGTATATATAGATTTTAATCAAATATATCGATGTCAATTGTTGTGAAAATTAATTTCTGTGCTTTTGTTGTTCTGAGCTGAGCGTTTTCATTTGTTTTAACTTCTAGCAAATAAACAATTTTAACGATTGATTTAACCTGTCACCATTGTTAATTTGCAAATTAATAAAGTCATTAATTAAACATATCAAATATGCGTGCGTGTGTGTGTGAGTGTATGTAAATACACTCAGACGCATATATAAATATAAATATTATATATATGGACAGCCTTTAGCTGGAATAGCGTACGTAAAAATAAATACATTGTTCGTGACAAAAAACTCACCCACACAACAAAAATGAAATATCTTTTGAAAAATCATTTAATAAGGGATAGGACAATTTGAGAAAAATACATCCTAGAAGGACTAGCAGCCCTTAATAAAAAAATCCTCATATGTGTCTAACATTCTTTAAAAATATATCAATTTAAAAATCCTTTCCTTGAAAAAAAATAAATTTCAAACAATGATGCGTTTGATAGTACTTCGAAAAATATTTTTTAAGAAATGTTGGTGTTTTATAAATAAAAAAATTTTCCTTGAAAAATCGTCGCATTTGATAGTCCATGGTAAAATATTCTTTACAAATACAAGCTTGTCCTTTTAAAAAATTCACGTTTGTGGAAGTCCTAAAAAATCCTCGAATGTGGATCAGATTGTTGGACAAATATTTTTAACTAAAATTCTATCTCGGACAACCCTTAAAATCTATTCAAAAACGTCTACCCCTGAATTTCACTTCCAATAAATCTGCACACCTGCATGTCCTTGCTACGATTCTCCATTGAATTATTCGCGAAATGTTTCCCCCATCAACGAACATCGAACATAAATATTTGTCGATATCATCACGGACAATGTTTATTGCACTTTGCATGACATTCCGGCATATTTGTTTGTTTACATGGTGTTCATGTTGTTTCTGCTGTTTGTTGTTAGTATGATGTTCGTTGTGTTTTCATTTCTTCTATGACATAGAGGCACAACCGGCAGCAATCATACCAGAAGGAGGGGGAGGACATCATTCACTGGCATTACGAAAATAATAAATATTATTGTAAACGTAAGCATTTGCAGTTAATTTATGCTTTATTATGCGTAGAATCCGATTACATGCGAAATGTAAACAATGCTGAATTTTTTGGTGGGGCATGAGGAGATGTATGTATGGACGAATGTGGGGACAATGGAACACAGTGGAAAGAAAATTCTAAAATGGGCTAAAAATGTATTATTTAAATATTCACACTTATATAGATCCTTAAAAACATATTCTTTAAAAATCCATGTCTTCATTGGAGACTTGAAAAAATATTCTTTAAAAATCCACGCCTTCTCTAGAACCTTGAAAAAATATTCTTTAAAAATCCACGCCTTCATTGGAGGCTTGAAAAAATATTCTTTAAAAATCCACGCCTTCTCTGGAGGCTTGAAAAAATATTCTTTAAAAATCCACGCCTTCATTGGAGGCTTGAAAAAATATTCTTTAAAAATCCACGCCTTCTCTGGAGGCTTGAAAAAATATTCTTTAAAAATCCACGCCTTCATTGGAGGCTTGAAAAAATATTCTTTAAAAATCCACGCCTTCATTGGAGGCTTGAAAAAATATTCTTTAAAAATCCACGCCTTCATTGGAGGCTTGAAAAAATATTCTTTAAAAATCCACGCCTTCAGTGGAGGCTTGAAAAAATATTCTTTAAAAATCCACGCCTTCATTGGAGGCTTGAAAAAATATTCTTTAAAAATCCACGCCTTCATTGGAGGCTTGAAAAAATATTCTTTAAAAATCCACGCCTTCATTGGAGGCTTGAAAAAATATTCTTTAAAAAATCCACGCCTTCATTGGAGGCTTGAAAAAATATTCTTTAAAAAATCCACGCCTTCATTGGAGGCTTGAAAAAATATTCTTTAAAAAATCCACGCCTTCTATAAGGCTTTGAAAAAATATTCTTTAAAAAATCCACGCCTTCTATAAGGCTCGGAAAAATATTCTTTAGAAAATCCACGCCTTCTATAAGGCTCGGAAAAATATTCTTTAGAAAATCCACGTCTTCTATAAGGCTATGAAAAAATATTCTTAAAAAAATCCACGCCTTCTATAAGGCTTTGAAAAAATATTCTTTAAAAAATCCACGCCTTCTATAAGGCTTTGAAAAAATATTCTTTAAAAAATCCACGCCTTCTATAAGGCTTTGAAAAAATATTCTTTAAAAAATCCACGCCTTCTATAAGGCTTTGAAAAAATATACTTTAAAAAATCCACGCCTTCTATACGTTTGAAAAAATATTCTTTAAAAAATCCACGCCTTCTATAAGGCTTTGAAAAAATATTCTTTAAAAAATCCTCGCCTTCTATAAGGCTTTGAAAAAATATTCTTTAAAAAATCCACGCCTTCTATAAGGCTTTGAAAAAATATTCTTTAGAAAATCCACGCCTTCTATAAGGCTCGGAAAAATATTCTTTAGAAAATCCACGCCTTCGATAATGCTCGGAAGAATATTCTTTAGAAAATCCACGCCTTCTTTAAGGCTCGGAAAAATATTCTTTAGAAAATCCACGCCTTCTATAAGGCTCGGAAAAATATCCTTTAGAAAATCCACGCCTTCTATAAGGCTCGGAAAAATATTCTTTAGAAAATCCACGCCTTCTATAAGGCTCGGAAAAATATTCTTTAAAAAAATCCACGCCTTCTGTAGAACCTTAAAAAATATTCTTTAAAAAATCCACGCCTTCTATAGAGCCTTGAAAAAATATTCCTAGCCTTATATAGAACCTCGGAAAAAAATTCTTTAGAAAATCCACGCCTTCTATAAGGCTCGGAAAAATATTCTTTAGAAAATCCACGCCTTCTATAAGGCTCGGAAAAATATTCTTTAGAAAATCCACGCCTTCTATAAGGCTCGGAAAAAAATCGACGCCTTAATAGAATCCCCGCTTCCTGTAGGGACATTTTTTATATTTATTCAATATCAATTTGGATATTTTGGTTGGATAACTATTTTTTATCTGTCATTGTATTTCTTAAAGGTGCTGCATTTCACACCTTAAGAAAATTTCCCGCCGTTTTCGTTTTTGATTTTTGTTGGAGTTCTGCCCGTTCAGTATGTTCTGCATTGTAACAAACGACCGAACAAAATGGGATTGAATTGTTAGAATATCTGGCATATTATCAAATGTCACCGCGGATAAAAAGACAACCAGCGAGAATGCATTGCTTGAATTGTATTTCAAGTCAAAAGAAAACGACAGGCACATATATATTCACATAAACATGTCACTATCCAAATATCCCAGCAAACATTTTGGTTTGTATTTTTTTAATTTGAAATAAATTTCTACGCCATTTTAAAATTGTTCCTCACTAGACAGTAATGAGGCATCAATTATTTATTTTTTATCTTTTGGACTAATTTTGAGTTAAAAATGTTTGTTGGGTATTCCCAAAGTTACATATGTTCTACTACAATGGATATCGTGGCGTGAGTATGAATCGCTGCCAAGTAGGAGATAGGCAAAATTAATAGTCAAATAGACACATGAATATAAATAAACTTATGTCGTGCATTTTGGATCGCAAAGCAGCAGGCGGGGGTTACAAGGGAGGGTGAGATATGGCAGAAAAAAGAAAACAAATAAAGTTTAATATAAAAATATCTTTACCCTACATTTTAAAATAGATTATAACATAGTGGATATATTAAATCAGGAACAATTAAAGAAGGTGTTACAATTATTCTAAATTTTATGGCAGAGTTCTCCCCATCCTTCAGCAACGTCATTACATACACACATATATGCAATTTTCGCAAACAAAAACTATTCATGCACATGAAAGCAAGTGAAGGGTAAAAATGAATCGTCAACGCCTGTCAACAGTTTAATTTTTGTAGTTTGACAGGAGAAGGCGTAAAGGGCTTAACATTTGCAATTTAATTAATTCCCATGATGTTTCAGTTCATGTTGCTTTTGTTGTCTTGGGGAGAATGCAAACGTTTATATTATTCTGTTTTGATTTTGCGATAAATACTTTGCTTGTTGTAAATAAAAAGGAATAATAGATGGGGACGAGCAAAGATTTTTAAAAATAACTTGAACTATTTAAAGCATATTTTTTCAAGCTTCCAAATAAGGCGTGGATTTATCTATATATATATATATATATATATATAAGAGCTTAGTGTTAAGTAAGTGAGTGAGTGACTGACTGACAGATCATTGCCCAGACGAAACGGCTAAAGCTAGAAGCTGAAATTTTGAGTATGGGTTGTAGTTGGTGTGTAGGCGTGAGATAGGGCTGGAAATTCGAAACAGGAAGGGTACGAAATGTACCAAATATGGTACCCTTTGTATTAGGCAAACGGGAAGAGCTAGTATTCTGAAATTTGGAATGTGGGTCACTGATGGAAAGTTAGAAAGATGTACAAAAATGGTTTTTGGAAATTCGAAAAGTACTAAAATTACTAAACATTACTAAATTTAGTTCTATGTGTACATATATTGAACATATATATAGCTTGAATCTTGAAATTTTATATGGAATACAGGTTGGAAAGTGGTGTTGATGGAAATGGTTCAAAAAATTCGTATACAAAGTACAAAATTGAACTAAATTTGGTACTATTTACATTTAGTTGGGTGTATAGTGATGGAATCCTGAAAATTGAAATTAGGACTACTATTGGAGTACAGGATTGAGATAGCTTAAAAAATCGTACTTATGTGTACAAAAAGTACTAAATGGTAATAAATTTGGTGCAAGTTGGATTTAGGTGAATATAGAGAGCTGGGGTCTTCAAATGGGGAATTAAAATGACTTTTGGAGTGTAGGATTGAGGTAATTTAGGAAACTCGTACTTATTGGTACGAAAAAGACTATATGGTACCAAATTTAGTGCCATTTGGATTTTGATTGAAAGGATAGAGCTAAAAACCTGAAATTTGGAATTATGATTACTGTTGAAGATTGAGCAATTGATACATTATTGAAAATTCGTATTTATTTGTACTAAACGGCACTAGATTTGGCACAATTAGGACTTGGGTGAACGGAGACAGCTGGAAACCTAAAACTTGGAATAATGGTTGCTGTTGGAATATAGAATTGATATATGAAAGCATAGTAACTATGTGTTCTAAATGGTACTATATTTGGTATAACATGATTATGTGTGAACTGATAGAGGTGGACTCCAGAATTTTTGAATTAAAATTACTGTTGGTAAATGGTACTAAATTTGGTACAATTAAGATTTGAGTGAACGGATGGAGACGGAAAACTTAAATTTGGAATGAAAGTACAGATTTGAGATAGTATTGGAATTTTGTACTTATGGACACGAGCAAAACTAAATGGCACTAAATATGTTAGAGTTCGTTTTGTGTGAGCGGGAATTATAAAATTAGGAATTAAGGTTAGTGTTTAGGATGAAACATGGACTTAGTTTTGACAATTAGTACAATATTGATTTGAGTGAAAGGATAGAGATGGAAAACTTATACTTGATAATGAAATTACTGTTAGAGTACAAGATTGAGACAGTGTTGGAAATTCGAACTTATAAGTACGAAATGTACTAAATATGGTACAATTTGGATCTATGTGAACGGATAGGGCTGGGATCCCAGAAATTATGTTTAAAATTACTCTTGCAGTGTGGAAGTGAGGCAGTTTTAGAAACTCGAATTGATGTGTGCAAATAGTAAATAGAATAGAAAATTCTCTAAATTTGGAACAATTTGGATTTGGGTAACTAAGAGAGCTGGAAGCCTAATATTTGGAATGTGGGTTACTCACAGTGATTTAGAAAGAAAAACCAAAGGGTTTTTGGTACTTAATTTAGTGGTGGTATGAAGGTAGTCTTGAAAATTTCTACTCATGTGTTCGAAAAGTGCTAAATGTGGAATCTGTAAATATTCTCTAAAGTAAATAATTGAAATTCTGATCTATTTTTAATCTGTGTAATGGAAGTAAGAAAGGGATTTCGGAAAATAGTGCTTATTTGTATGAATAGCACTTAATTATAAAAAAACTTAATATTAGATGTAGAAATAGGGGTGGAATTCGGAACCATAGTACAGCAAATTATAAAGTATTCAGGGCTCCCATATGAAATATTATTTTTTTGATTTAGAAAGAAAAAGTTAAAGAATATTTTTTAAGCCACCAAATAAGGTGTGGATTTAGCCTTTAAAGAAGGCGTAAATTTATTGAAGAACATAGGTTCAAGTCTCTATAAAAGGAGTAAATTTATTAAAGAATATTGGTTTAAGGCTCAATAGAAGGCGTGGAGGCTTGAAAAAAATACTCTTTAATAAATCTGTAATGACTATTTTCCAAGCATCCAAAGAAAACGTGGATTTTTAATGCAAATTTTTTTTCAAGGCTCTATGGAAGCGTGATTTTTAATTACATTTTTTTCAATGCTCTATGGAAGGCGCGGATTTTAATGACAATTTTTTTTAAGGCTCTATGGAAGACGTGAATTTTTAAGAATATTTTGTAAGGAATTATAAATTGTAATTAATTTCACTTTTGGCGTCGACCCACCCTAACAAATTCGACCGCTAACATGTGTAGGTACTTTGTGAGAAATTAATTCATTTCGAGAGGAGGAAAAAAACTAATGTACTAACAAACCGCTGACATTTTGCCATAACTCATTGCACCAGTGATTTTTAATATGGTTCTTGATTAATATATTTATAGGGTGGCCATTGACACAACAATGTAAAAGTCTACATTTCACTGAGGATTGATAAAATATAAAATAATAATATAAAAATCTGCAGGTTATTAATCCTAAGACTCCTTATAGACTTTTTAAATAATTTCAAATAAGTCGTCTACAATTCAATTTTTTTTTGGAAAATATGGCAACTTTGCATTTATATATAAACACCGATGACATGCAGACTTATTATGCATTCTTGACCATAAGACCAATACACATTTCATCAACAGCGCTACATATAAACGTTTGTTTTATCTAAAATCACTTTATAACCATAGTGGTGGACCATAGATTTAGTTAGTAAATGATTTAGAACCTATCATGTCGAACACAAGTGCAGACCATAAACTAAAAGTAAGAATCCGAACTGTCTATGAATGAAATTCAACGAGAATGTCATCATCTAAATGAGACACAAGACATATAGATACGATATATTTTTGGGCCAAACAAAAATTATAAATATAAACGCTTAATTTATATGTTAATGTCGAGGATCGCCCTTTTATCTTGTCTGGGGTGTGTGTGCTTTGCATTGGCATTGCTCATTAGATTTGTTTTTGGCATTGCGGGTAGTGCTATTTAGCAATTATTGAGTTCATTAAGAAATTTGTAAATATTTTTGTTATGTTGTAAATATGTTTCGATATTAGGAGAAAGTACTTGTAAACCAATTCTTATGAAATTGCATTCAAATTCAATGGGCTTCCTTTAATATTGTTTACATTTCTTTGTTATTGATAGAATTTTGTTTAAAATCGGGACAACACAATGAGCCAATTTTTTTTTTTTTTAAGAAATATAAATGAAATTGGATAAACTGGTATTGCTCCATATAACGGTACTCCCAATATTCCATATTTTGTGAATTTTGAAGGCTTTTCAATCGAACTGGCTGTAAATACGATACAGGCCAAAGTTATGGACCAAATTTTGCTTGTAGGATTGGTACTGATCAAGTAAGACTTCTATTGTTTTGGTAATTATCCGTTATTATTTAGGGGATGCAATCGACCAAAAAATTAAATTTTCTGCTCGATGAAACTTCACACCAGGAAGTGAATCTGGCCAAGGATGACTGTTAAAAAAATGCAACATTTATATTCTGGGAGTATATAGTTACTTCTGAAGGACAAAGACCCAGGAAGCTGATGGTATATCCAAGAGGAGTGGTTGACATTTAAATTTTACATGAACATCCGTTTATGGTCAAGGATGACGCCTATAATTTTCGGTAGTGTTAAGTTCATATTTAGGGTTTAGTTTTCGGTCAAAACGTTATTTTTGTAAGATTTTCTATTCGCTCTATATATCATTATTATTTAGAACGGCTTTTTAGATGATGGTCGGTCAATATTCCGAGGGTAAAATCAATCAAAACATAATGTTACCAAATTTTTATTTTATGTCGAAAATATTCACCTGGGAAAACAAGATATAGAATATATACCAGGGTTTTGGAAGTTGAGTGGTGTAGGTCGGCCCGTCCGACTTCGCAGCATCCTAGTAGCACATGGACTATGCGAGTATAAGATAAAGATAGGGAAAAAGACGAAATTTTAACAATTAGGACCCATTTTCGGAATATATCTAGATTTATCTAGAATCTATCTAAATTTACCATTTCTAAACCCCTTGGGGAAAAAGTGGTAAAAATCGAAGTTAGGGTCAAATCGGATAATCAAAAAGGTTTGCATTAGATTTACACATTTTCACAAATGTTGGTCCTTTATTGGGGTGGAAATAGAAGGAGAGGGTCCATAAACACCATTTATGGCTGCATCTGAGATTTGGTAAAAATATTACTTTTGTGCGAAGTTGGGGTCAAATCGGATAATCAAAAAGGTTTGCTTTATAAGTTATTTGGACAAATTTGGACATTTTGTGGGAGTGATACCAAAAGGAGTGGACTAATAATTCCAATCTTCAAGGACCATATACTTTTGGTTTTTAAAAATATTTTGGACATTTTGTGGGAGAAAAATTAAGTTTGGACCAATAAACCATCTTCAAGCCTTATACATATAGTATAATAAATTTATTTTTCAGCAAAAGTTTTGAGAATTTGTAGCGGGGCTACCAGAGGGAGTGGTCAAATATTCTTCATCCTTGAGATTGATTTAGGCCTAGAAGAAATATAACGATGTGCAAAGTTTGGATTAAATCTGTAACTCCTTTCGAGAGTTATCGTGCACAACATCCAGCCAGACAGGAATTTCTGTGACAAATGAACACTCCTGTTTCCGGGCCGGGTGTATAAAAATTGAGTTTATAAGTAAAAACGTTTTCTATGTGTATTCTGATAATGAATATTTTATTTAAATTGATTCTTCATAAAAAACCTTAAATTTTCCGTATATCTAGTGTTGAGGAATAGTTCGTACTCATATGCTGTGTTGTCGACTTGAAAAATCAATTTACTACAAAAAAATATTGTGCTGATTGCATTCCGCACAATATTTGTAAAAAACATAGATCTATGCGCATGAGACCATAACAAAACCGCAATCGACCGCAGACAAAAACCAGTAAGGAAAGTAGTAAAGTCGGACCTGGCCGAGTATATGATACTCTTCTTCACTTTGGGTATATTGTACATATCGACGCCTCCGAACCATAGTATGCTAAGTCTGAAAAGTGAGTTTTTCAGTAGAAGCTCTCAAAGTATGGAAGTTTCATATATCTTACGGGCCATGCTAAGTACATTTTTGCTTATAACTTTAGTTTGGATTGGCCGATGGCTACCAAAATTTCAGAGAATATAAATTAAGGACCGTAGTATCTAAAAACGTATAGAACTTTAAAACATGCGAAGTCGACTTAGCATACTATGGTTCGGATGCGTCGATATGTATGTTAACAAGTGCATGTCAATGTTCCCTCGAAGGAACATACTCATGTCTTTCTGCAACCTAAAATAAAAATAATTTCATTCGGGCAGAATTAGAGTATTCTAGGTATCATGGGACAAACAATTACGTCATTAAAACCTCAATTTGATACGTTGTGTAAAATTTTGTGTTAATCGTACAAACATTAGGAATTTGATGCACCATTTATGTAAAATCGGACGAATATATATGTATATGTGGGAACTATATCGAAATCTGAACCGATTTTTCCGAAACTTGAAACACATCACTCTAGACTTTATTCAGTACGCTATGCCAAATTTCATACAAATCCACGGATATGTAGAGACTTTGGTGCACCATTGACATAAAATAAAGGGACTTTGGTGCACTATTTAGCTAAGATCGGACGAAAATATATACATCGGAACTATAAATAAATCTGAACCGATTTTAAATTTAACACACATCGTTCTAGACCAAATTCAGAACGTTATGCCAAATCGAATGATATATTGGTACTTTGGTGCTACAGTCGAATCCGGTTTATCGAAAAAATCTGTTAATTGAAACTAAACATTTTAAACATACATTTTGGGTGAATTTTCAAACTCCTTACATCGCCTAAAAGAAAAACCGTTAAATTGAAAAGTCCAATCATTCTGCACCATCGGCTAAAACTTGAAATTGATGGGTCAACCGCCGTATAACACGGACTTGACAGATAATAACTTGTTCTTAGTCCCGCTCATTAAAACCCCAATGACTTCCGCATATTGTGAAAAGATTGGGTAGTGAACACATCGAACCCTGTTCGATGAATAATTTTCGCATTTTCACCATTAAAAGATGTGCTCCGGAAGAGGCCCTCCTCTCAATTTTTTTAAACTCTATCTAACGAAACATCAACCGGAAATCTATATGTAAATATGATCTGATTTTATGAAATATTGTTACTGTTATATGGCGGCTATACCAAAACAGCGGCCGATATTGATCATTTTTGTTTGTGAGATTTGGCAACCAATAAGTATCCAAAACACCAAATTACAGTCTATTCTGTTGAAAAATTCCAAAATACCAAAATTTTGGGGGTACGGTTATATAGGGACTACACGCAAACATGGGTCAATGTCAATAATTTTTAGTAGGTAGGTTCTCTATAAATTAGGGACCCAAAATACCAAATTACTGCTAATTCGGACGAAAATTGTGCCCAACAAACCCAAAAGACCGACAAATGAGGGGTATCGTTATATGAGGGCCAATCAAAATGTGGACCGATATACTCATTTGCAATACCCTATTTTATGGGATATTCAGTGATATTTCGAGGTGTTGCAAACGGACGGACAAAT
This sequence comes from Musca vetustissima, assembly GCF_032173495.1. Lineage (NCBI taxonomy): Eukaryota > Metazoa > Arthropoda > Insecta > Diptera > Muscidae > Musca > Musca vetustissima. The sequence goes on from NW_026880582.1 coordinate 122,554, forward strand.
TTCATATACACTCCACCTTATGTTGGGGTATAGACATTTCAATTACCTATAGAGAAACCAGTGAGCGGAGCAGTATAGTCGGACGGGGCCGACCATATGATACCCTACACAACTTCCACGAAATTCTAACTTTCTGTGGTTAAATATTCTGAGCATGGAAAATATTTCGTTATATTTACACCCTCTTGATCGACTAGAGGTCAACAAACATTACTAATCTTCAGTAAATCCCTTCTAATTACTTGTCCAGATTACCTTCACGGTGGGTTGTGTTGTGATGTTCGACTTTCAATTGTGGACTATAGTTTCGGTCCACCTCATACCAATATTATTATCTGATCATCGCCGAAAATTATAGGCGTTATCCTTGATCATTCCTGGACCTCATGGACATTTTCAAAGCGATCCGCGCTGTATTTCCGCCTCCAGTGTGGTAATGTGTTACTAAATAATATCTGAGTACGTAAGCACCTGTAAATATTTACGTGTAAGTCCCACGTCCGAGTATGTACGACAATATAATTGGTATCAATTTAAAGGTCAACCACTCCTCTTGGATATACTATTAACTTCTCGGCTCTATGTCATTCATGAGTAAATATATACGCTATAGAATACAAATTTTGTAATTTTTCACACAAAAGTTAGGGTCCAATTGACCCGCTAAATATTGATCGATATTTATCAAAACATGAATGCTTATTCTTTGGCCCAATCCCCTTCTCCGTGTAGAAATTCGCGGTGTTTGGGCCATAATTGCGGCCTCTAGAGCGACAAGAAAAACAGACAAAAAGGTAGTTTTTGGTCCATTTCATACCCTAAATATTAACCGATCTGTACCAAAAGCAATAGGGGTCTTCATTGGGCAGAACCCATCCTACATGCCCATTCGTGAAGATTGGTCCATAACTGCGGCCTGTATCGTGTTTACAAATTATAATGGAGAGACGGACGGACACACATGTCTAGATCGACTCAGCTAGTTGAGATATGACGATCGGTATACTTAAAGGTGGTTCTAGGACCAATATTTCGCTGCGTTACAAACTCTTTGGGCTGCACAAAGCTATAATACCCTACAACATAGTTGTGTAGCGTATAAGAAGTGTAATGAATAATTGATCGTTTGGTTTGTTCCCAAGATGAGATATAGGCGATCGATTTTGTTCATTTCTTAGTGGATTCTGAAAATATAGTTCATGAAAAACAGGCATACATAGATTGCAGAAATTTAAGAAAGCGTTCACTAATATTTCAATCGACAAGCTACGGCTTACACATATAAAATTTAATATTTCCAGGCGTTACAGACTTTTGTATAATGCAAGGGCAAAACTGTTCCTAATAGTTTCTTTGTATTGGTCATATTTGGAATTTGATTTTAAAAACCGTTTTCGATTTGATTATTTTTCATTTACCTTCTTTAATACTGTATACATTACAATCACTGTGGCCACTTGTTACTGCAAAGCTGTACATTTTTGTGAATCAATTAAAAGGAAATTTTAATTAAATTTATAAAAAACTAATTTTGAAATACCTATACCCGGATGCATACCAATTTACTGGAAGCTGCGGCTGATGGCCAATGGAAAAAAGTTGGTTAACATCGTAGCTGATTAAAATAGTATATTTTTCCTGGGGTTCTACAGGGCTAGCCAATAAATGTAAATTTACATAGAAAAAGAAAACAAATGATCCTTACAAGGCAAATACAAAAAGAACAAAAGAAGTTATCGCTAAACGTGTGTTACCATCAAACATTGCTTCGTTTGTTAGTGCAATTGTTCTTTTTTTTTCTGGATAACAAACATTTCTAATACCTTCAATTGCTGACCAACACACACAACATATAGACATTAATTCAGTATTACAGATGATTGGTATATATTAGAGAGGGACGAAATATTTTTTTTAATATGAGAAATGTATAAGAATTTTCCACAATAAAAAAATTTATATTTTAAATATTTATGTATATATATATATCATATTTTATTCCATATATAAATTATTTACTAAATTATAAAAAATTGTGTTTTTTTCATACTTGAAATATTTATATTATTTGTATTAAGTTATTTAGTTGCTTTTTAAATTCAAAGACATATTATTATTAAGCTTATGCTCTTCCTTTTGCCCCCTTTTTATACCCTACACAACTATGTTGTCAGGGTATTATAGCTTTGTGCAGCCCCAAGAGTTTGTAACGCCGCGAAATATTGGTCCTAGACCCACCTTTAAGCATACCGATCGTCATATCTCGACTATCTGAGTCGATGTAGACATGTGTGTCCGTCCGTCCGTCTGTCCATTATAATTTGTAAACACGATACAGGCCGCAGTTATGGACCAATCTTCACGAAATTTTGCATGTAGGATGGGTTCTGCCCAATGAAGACCCCTATTGTTTTTGGGAAAGATCGGTTAATATTTAGGGGATGAAATGGACCAAAAACTAAATTTTTGTCAGATTTTCTGGTCGCTCTAGAGGCCGCAATTATGGCCCAAACACAACATTTCTACATGCCTGTTTTGATAAAGATCGATCAATAATTAGCGGGTCAAATGGACCCTAACTTTTGTGTGAAAAATTTCAAAATGTGTATTATATAGGGTATATATTTACTCCTGAATGACATAGAGCCGAGAAGTTGATAGTATATCCAAGAGGAGTGGTTGACCTTTAAATTGATACCAATTATATTGTCGTATGTACTCGGATGCGGGAGTTACATTTAAATATTTACAGGTGCTTACGTACTCAGATATTATTTACCACACTGGAGGCGGAAATACAGCTCGGACCTCTAGTCGGTCAAGAGGGTGTAAATATAGCGAAATATTTTCCATGCTCAGAATATATAACCACAGAAAGATAGATTTTCGTGGAAGTTGTGTAGGGTATCATATGGTCGGCCCCTTCCGACTATACTGCTCCGCTCACTGTTTTTTTTTTTCCTTTTGTCTATGTAGATTAGTTCTTATCTACGGTCCATTCATTTTATGTATCCTACGTTCGCTGGTGAGGTATGTAGTTGGCCATTTTACTGCCATTGTGGATTTGTTTTTGTAAAAATTGGCCAAATCAATTTCCCACACTAGAATTTTGTTGTTGTTGTTTTCCCTAATGAAACATAACAAACGCAATGGTTGAGTGGATGGATTTTACAGCGTTGCAGCTCATTTTTTCTTTCTACCATTTGTGGTTAAGAAATCTGAGAGTTTCATTGTGGTTACCATCAGTGTATCCCTTCATATCTATTGGGCTATGATGATGACGATGATGCTACTCGAAGGATCTGTAAGTTCACTTAACCACATAAGAGTGGAAGCACACACGTAATGTTATCATTACACAAACAAAAATGTGTGGAGATGAGTAAGTGTGTGTGCAGCAAAGTGCATTTTATGGTGATGTATGTATGTGTGTGAGAATGAGTCTAGATATACCAGCAAACAAAGACAAGGCAAACAAGGCTTTTAGAAGGTGATTTTTTAAAGAATATTTTTTCAAGGCACTATAGAAGCCGTTGATTTGTTAAAGAATATTTTTCTATGACACTGTAGGAGGGTTGGATTTGTTAAAGTATATTTTTCTAGGGCACTTGGGTACCAAAAACCACCACCATGAAACCCATGGTACGATCAGGAGTGTCATAATGCTACTGAAAAACGCAGCGTATAGTGTAACCCTGCAGACAGTAGCAACACGTAACGTGATGTAGAATTATCGGGAGAAAAGGAGGGAGGAGAAACGTGTTTTCAGAAAAAAGAAGAAAGAAAAAGAAAAACGTGAGCGTGAGCAAATCGAGATGTACAGGAGTCAGAATGAAGTCCGGAAATGTTACCAACGCGTAAAACATCAAACCGAAGGTTTTGGTGCAGGCACATTCTGCACCAAACCTGGTACAGAAACCTGGTGACAGATACAGACATCATGTTGAGGAATTGGAAGGAGCATTTTGAAAAGCTTCTGGTATCAAATAGTAGCGTTGAAGAAGATACCCCAGAATCAATAACAGATGATGGTATAGAGTGTACACCACCTAGCCAAGATGAGGTCATAAAAGCAATTAATCGGCTCAAGAACAATAAAGCAGCAGGAGCCGAGCCGGGTTACCAGCCGAACTATTCAAGACTGGTGGCCAGATGCTGGTCAAGAGCATGCACCAGCTGATTAGTACAATTTGGCTAGAGGAATGCATGCCCAATAATTGGAACCTCAGCATCCTGTGTCCCGTGCACAAAAAAGAGACAAGACGATATGTGCCAACTATAGAGGAATAAGTTTCCTTCCCACCGAATATAAAGTGTTATCCAGTGTGCTGTGTGAACGACTGAAGCCAATGGTCAATGACATCATTGGACCATACCAATGCGGCTTCAGACCTGGCAACTCCACCATTGACCAGATTTTCACTCTGCGCCAAATCCTGGAAAAGGCCCACGAAAAACACATCTACACATACCACCTATTTGTCGACTATAAAGCTGCATTCGACAGCCCTATCCGTTCAGAGGTATTTAAAGCCATGTCTACTTTCGGCATTCCTGCAAAATTAATACGGCTATGCAGGATAACTTTAATTGGCACAAGGTCAGCAGTTCAAGTAGGAAAGGGCCTATCGGAGCCCTTCAATACCGAACGAGGATTAATATAAGGTGACAGTTTGTCGTGTGATCTTTTTAACATCCTGCTGGAAAAGGTCATACGAGACGCAAAGGTGAACAGAAATGGCACTCTGCACACCAAACAACACATGGTACTCGTCAACGCCGTGACATCAATATAATGGGTCGAACATTGTGAGCGGTAAATTGAAAAGGAGTCTGCCAAAGTGGGTCTGGCTGTAAACGGCGAGAAGACCAAGCTGATGGTATTAACGCGCAAGACGTCCAGTAGACTCGGACCAACTGTGGAACTTGAAAACTACAGCTTCGAGGTAGTCAAAGACTTTATATAATTTGGTACCGCCATAAATAAAACAAATGACATCAGTTTCGAAATTCGGAGAAGGCCAACCGATGCTTCTATGGTCTAAGTAAGCAGTTTAGAAACAAGGCCACCTCCTGCCAGACCAAACTCACATTTTACAAGACGCTAATACTACCCGTGCTATTATAAGGATCTGAAGCAAGGGTACTTGCGCAAGCAGATGAGGCAGCTCTTGGGGTGTTTGAAAGAAAAATTCTCCGAAAGATCTACGGCCGATCTGCGTCGACGGTGAATATCGGCGTCGAATGAACCATGAGCTTTACAATTTATACGCGGACATCGACATAGTCAATCGTATTGAGCTGCTACGGTGGCTAGGACATGTTGTGCGAATGAATGAGAATGTCCCAGCTCAAAAGGCATATAAAAACGTGTAGGTTCCCGTAGAAGGGGAAGGCCACGAATTATATGGAAAGACCAATTAGAAAACAACATCTTGTAACGTGGTCTTTCAAATTGGTGGAATTGCGCACAAGACCGACGCGCTTGGAAATCTTTTTTAAGCTCGGCTTATGGAACAACCGTTCTGTAACAAGCCAGCTAAGTAAGTACGATAGAAGGCGTGGATTTTTTAAAGAATGTTTTTTCAAAGCCATATGGAAGGCGTGGATTTTTAAGGAATATTTTTGGACCATATGGAAGGCCTGGATTTTTAAGGCCATATGGAAGGCCTGGATTTTTAAGAAATATTTTTAAGGCCATATGGAAGGCCTGGATTTTTAAGGAATATTTTTAAGGCCCTATGGAAGCCCATGATTTTTAAGGAATATTCTTTGATGTCATATAGAAGAGTATATTTTTTACGGAATATTCATTGAGGCCATATAAAAAGAATATAATTTTTTTAAGTAATATTTTTTCAAGAACCCAAATATATTCAGTGGGTTACAATAATGCGTATGATAAACGTACACACATATCTATCACTTCTTTTTCCTGGCCCATCAATTAAAACCCACCCACCTTCCAATTTTATCCCCTACTGACTTAGCCCAAGATTTGTTTGTACTCTCCATTGTTGTACACACTCTTAAGCTATGGGATACTGACTTGAAATCTTGAAAGTTTGTGCACAAATTTCGTACTTTTTAACTAAAGGCATACATTGTGTACTACTTAATCGGTTTCATTTCATGTTAATGGGATATACAGACGGAATTTCAATTTTTTTCCATTTCGTTTTGTTTTAATGAATTTTTCGAGTAATTCCATTTGGAGATTTTTTTGGGCAGAGTTTTTGAAAATTACATTAATCTCTAGCAGTGATTTGTTCACACATACACACTCACGTGCAAAGAAATCCTGTCTGAAGTGTATGACTGCATTAAATGGTTGTTTCATGTTAATTCTCATGTTTATGTCTCAAAAGCATTTAATGGCAAATAGTTTAGCATACTTTTAGGAGTTTTGTGTTAATGATGTGAGGTTGTGTTGTGCGGCTGGTTGCGATGTGTTTAAAAAGAGAAATAAGGTGTTTTGGGATCAATAATTGAAAAAAAAATTAATAAACCGTTTATGAAATATTTAGATCACGATGCTACCCATATTGCTACCCACTTTTTAAGGTTATAAAGGTACCTCTCAAACATCGGTATAATGGAACGTGTTAACACGTTTTGAACCAAATTTGATGTTGTTTTATATTTTGGTTACTTATTGTGTAAAAAATCTTATTACCAGAAATGTTTAATATGAGCTCATGTTTCATTTTTATTATGAGCCTCCATAAACTGGAACCGAACCCTTTCCGGTTTTTGTAAGATTTAAGCCGAATTTTTTCCCACCGAAGTGTCTTTAATTTAGCATAAGTGTTTCTTGAAGGGTCACAAATGTTTCTACAAATCTGCCAATGGTTGGACATAGTTCCCATTTTCGAAGTACCGCCACATTTATGGTACCTTGAAAATTTTAAACAATTTTTTCCATTGTAGTGTCTATTAGATTAATGGGTGACGTTTTGACATAATCCCCATAAAATAATCCCACTCCGTATATAGCATTCCACCTTGGCATGTTTTGACCTAATCCCCATATTACCCACCATTTTAGATTTATAAAGATTTTAACGAAATTTTCACAACAAACTGACTGCAATTTGGCATTCCAAAATATTTTGGGCCCGTTTTTATGGAACCATTTTTAGTATATTCAAGATTTGACCCGTCTTTTTCTCCGAAGTTGCGACATTTAACACTTCTGATTCTAGTTGAGTAAAAAAAATCTTACCTATAACATCTTTTAATTAGGCCCCTAAAAGGGTCCCTACCCATTTTCGGAATTTTCACGGTTCTAGACCCATTTCCTCACGAAGTGACTGTAATTTGGCATTCTGTACTCTTATTGAGTAAAATACCTTTTCCGAAAAAAATGTTTCAATATATAAATATATAAAAGTTGCAGCCTATTTTTCTTGGTTATGGGCGCATTTTTCAAATGAAGTGGATGTAATTTGTCATTCCGGGATCTAGGAGCATGAAGTATTTGTGCAAACAATTGTCGATATATCGATGTTTTGACATAGCTCCACCAAAAATTTTTGTCTCATTTTCTGAATTTAGAAGCCTTTAGTCTCTCTTCCTCAACAAATTGACGTAACATGGAATTCGGGGTGCCTGAATGCTAACATTTATCTATCCTATACTCTGGGTCAAGCTATCTCATGTCATTCCAACTTTGAGTTATGCTCATATGTTGATGTTTCTGTCGAGATTGGTTATTAGAATGTCAGGGCGACGTTATTAGCTTCATTTTATAAATATTCTAAAAAAAAAACATTGAAAGAATTTTCTCTCCTCTACTGGGATTTGACACCCATCGATTTGAAATCTGACACACTATACACTGCACTACGCCACCCCACAGTTCCTATATAAAAGTCCAACTATTTGTTGATTGATTTACTGTAACCTGTCCCAGGTAATGATGCCGCTATCAATCGTTGCCTAGAAACAATGTCTCTTAGAATCCTGTGCAGTGGTTGGGGTCCTTGCGTATTTTCCTCCTGCCTCTGGATGGTTCTAACTTCTGCCATTAATATTTTGAGTTGGCCAATGGAATGTAAACCAGCATTTGTAAGTTATTTACAAATAGTCGAAACCCCTTTTGTATGGATTTTTTCTCCTCCGCTGGAATTTGCGACTCACAATCTTGTTGTCTGGCACACTATCTACTACTTACCCCACAATCAAAATATGATGGTCTAACTATGGGTTTATTTATATATTGCAACCTGTCCTAGATGATGGTGCTGCCATCTATCGTTGCCTAGAAATGCGCCTCCTAGAATTTTGTACAATGGTTTGGGCCCCTTGCTTATTTATTGTTGCAATTTTCAGTTTGTTTGGCGCTATTACCTGGCATTCTTATTCTCGGTAATGCTCATGTCCTGTATTGATATTTATGTCGAGTTTGGTTGTTAGAATATCAGCCTCTATTTTACAAATATTCGAAGGATTGCACTCCTCTGGTCCTTGTGGTCGAAAAAAGATAACTATAATCCACACAATACAATGATCCCGCTATTGGTTTATTGGTATAATGCAGCCTGTTCTAGGTGATTGTGTGACACCTATCGTTTTCTAGAAAAAGGGCCTCCTAGAATTTTTGCAATGGTTTGGGTCCTTGCTTAGTTAGTGTTGTAATGTTCCATCTATTTTGTGAATTGTCCTTCACCGGTTTTTCTAATAGAAATAAACATCTATACTCCGCACAAATATTTTATTTCTTCATTATAGCTAAGATGATTGTTCTACTGTAGAATGTCAAAGCTGATGAAACAACCACCTATCATTGTCTAGAAACAACGCCTCCTAGAATTTATGAAGCGGTTGGGGTCCTTGCTACATTAGTGTTGTCTTTTTATTCTAGGTGGCGCTATATCCTGTCATTCCCATTCTGCATTATCGTCATGTATTAATGTACATGCCGAATTTTCTAATTAGAATATCAGGGTGTCTCTGTAAATTTCGTTTTTCTAATATTCAAAAACGACTTTTAAAGAATTTTTCCTCCTTCGCGGAGGATTTAAGACTCGGTTTGTAGTCTGGCACACTATCTCCTTATTTTATTTCACATTTTACTGACAATTTGCAGAACTAACTTTAAAACCATAGTTCTTTTAATTTATATTTTAATATGTGGAGGAGGAAGTGTTTAATGATTTTTGTAGAGAATTATTTACAGAATATGATTAGTATTATAATACAATAAAACTTACTTGGAAATATGGAAGCTTTGGAACCCCAAGAATCTTCTATTTTAAACATAATTCCTACATACATTTCATTTATCGAAAATTCTGCCATTCAAATCAAAATATGCCATATATCGACATACATAGATTTTTCCAAAACATGATTTATTACTTCATAGTTTATATTTTCGTAAAAATAAATTTTAATTACACACATGAACGCTCTTGGCCATAATGAAAATTGATATGTAAATGTAAAATGAGCCAAATCTCTCCTCTTCTCTGCCCGGACCTTCTTCAATAAATGACTATCCAAAAGAAGCAATGAATGAAAAACCACAAAACTATTTTGCGAACAAAAATAATTTCTTTGGAAATGGAAAATCTAAACAAAAGTTATTATTTATGAAAATTGATGTTCTATCCAATCAATAAGAACATAACATTGCACACTCACACATACACAGATAAACATTCACACAGACAGTCGTTCTAATTGATAACCATTAATAATTGTAAAATTTTCATATATTGCAAATGAATGTCGAAGGCTGACTACTACTGACACAAGAGGGGAATTGGAGTAGAAATAAATTTTAAGATATTGCATAGGGAAACAAAAGCATATTGCATTTTTTGTCTTACATACAATTATGTTATTAAATGTTGTTGTTGGTGGGAGAATATCCTTTTGAAATTGGGGTTTGTTTCCAAAAAATTTCATTTCTTTCAATTATATTTTACAATGAAAATGATTTTTCTATTGTTGAAGAATTGATTGCGCCTTTTCTGTGGAAAAATTTGCAATTGTTTACCACATACATACATATGTATGCATGTATGTATGGATTAAGTGAGTAGTCTTGCTTGGTAAGTTATATGACCAATTTACATACATACAATTCTGTACATACACATCCATATCTATCCATTTCCTGCAGAAAATGCATCAACTCCATTCCACACAATACCGAACTACACTCATTTATCTTTATTTCTTTGCATCTTTCAATTCAATGTTAATTCTTTTTTGTTCTCCCTCTAAGCCATTGAATCGATACGATTCGTTCGTATCCATAATATCATTTGCATCATCAACAATTTTTACCATCCCTCCTTCTCGGAACAAGTTTAGAAAAGTTATATGTCGGTGATTGTTTTACATAGATGTGAGAAAGTGTGTGTGTGTGTGTTCGGAATTATCATTCCGAACTGGCTAATACATTATTGCTGTTATAGCTATTACTTCACCATATGATTGTTTTTCCTATTTTTTTGTATTCTCATGCTTTTGATGTATGCGTCTATGAATTGTGAAAATCGAATAGCATTAGAAGTCTTCATTTTAAAAATGAGGAGTGTATGGAATTATTGGCAGGAAATGTCGAAGGAGTTAGTCGCTACATAAATAAAGCAATAAGAAGAGGGCCTAAGAGGGTCGATTATGCGATACGCTGGAGTATGCAGAAGGTACTCTTAGCTTATGATGAAAATTGGAAATCAGGCGATCTATCCATTCGATTTTTTTAAATATTAACCTATGATTGTCCTTGAAAAAAATCTGAATTCTTAAAGGTATAGCTAATTTATTATGTAAACATTAGACGGCAAGAGTCTTTTCCACAATTTTAAACGGTCAATATTGCGGAAGGCGTTGTACGAGTCGAAAAATATTTTATTATTTTTATTGCATTTAAGTCTAATGTAGCATGTGTTAGGTGATATGACTGACATCTGTCGTTATCTAGAAGCAACGCCTCCTAGAAATGTGTGAAGTGGTTGGCGTCCTTGCTTATTTAGTGCTGTATTTTCCCTATTCTATTCCATGTTATTCTCATGTGTTGATCTTTATGCGGATGTTGTAAGCCTCAATTCACAATTCGAAACCCACTTTGTCTCATTCTCACAAATATTTTACTTTTATATTCCAGCGAATTAAATGACTGGTCAGCTGTTGCATACCATAGGAAATTGGGCTACCATCTATCATTATCTAGAATCAACGCCACGTAGAATATTGTACAGAGGTTGGGGTCCTTGCTTATTTAATCTTGTATTCATATTCCCTGTCATTCCTATTCCATGTTATCATCATGTGTAGATGTTTATGCAGACGTTGGTTTTAAAGAATGTCAGGAGCCTCTGTACGCCTCTTTTTCCATGCAGTCTAAAATCTCTTTGAAAAAGTGTTTCCTCCTCCTGGTGTTGTAATCGAAAAATTAACTAGACTTCGCACAAATATTTTATTATTTTAATTTCACTTAAATAGATGATTGGTCTACTGTAGCATGTATCACATAGGACATGGATCTGCCATCTATTGTTGGCTAGAAACAAGGCATTTTAGAATTGTGTGTAGTGGTTGGGATCCTAGAATTGTGTACAGTGGTTGGAGCCCTTGCTTATTTAATGCGGTAATAATATCCCCAGCCGTTCCTATTTCATGTTTTCAAAATCTGTAGATGTTTATGCCAAGTTTGCTTATGAGAATGTCAGGGGCCTCTGTGCGCCCCTTCTTACAAATATTCTAACACCACTTTGTGTTTCCTCCTATGCTGGGGTTGGGTCGAAAAGTTCACTAGTCTCCGCACAAATATTTTATTATTCTAATTTCACTTAAATAGACTTAAATAAATATTTTATTATTTTAATTTCACTGTAGCATGTATCACGTAGGACATGGATCTGCCATCTATTGTTGGCTAGACACAACGCATCGTGGAATTGTATGCAACGGTTTCGATCCTGTCTTATTTAGGGTTGCATTTTCCCACTGAGCGCTCTAATCTCCTGCAGTTCCTATTCTGTGTTATACTTATGTGTTGATGTGTATGCCGAGGCAGTTCCTATTCTGTGTTATACTCATGTGTTGATGTTAATGCCGAGGTTGGTTTTTAGAATGTCAGGTGCCTCCGATGCCTCTATTTTATAAATATTCGAAAATCACATTGATATAATTTGTCCTCCTCAGCTGGGATTTAGACACTTCGGTTTGTAGTTCGGCAAACTATTATCTGTACTACGCCACCCCAATAGCTCTCATAAAAAATCCCGACCTATATAAATAATTATGGCCGACTGTAACATGTCCTAGGTGATGAGTCTGCCATCTATCGACGTCTAGAAACAACGCCTCCTAGAATTTTGTGCAGTAGTTGGGGCCCTTGCGTATTTAGTATTGCTTTTTTCCTGTATGTGGCGCTATTAACTGTCATTCCTATTCCTTGTTATCCTCTTGTGTTGATATATGTGCCGAGCTCGATTATTAGAATGACATAACCTCTTCTGTATGACTATTTTTACAAACATTCCAAAACCACGTTGAAAGATTTTGTCCTTCTTCGCGGCATACTTTCCACGTATTGCGGCAACCCAATAATTCTCATAATAAAGTCCTGTCCTATATAAAGAATTTTGGCCAGACTGTAACATATTCTTGGTGATGCGGATACCATCTATTGATGTCTAGAAACAACGCTTACTAGAATTTAGTGCAGTGGTTGAGGTCCTTGCCTATTTTGTGTTCCCTTTCGCTCTCATTCCTTTTCGGTGTCATATTCATCTGATGATGTTTATGACGAGTTTTGTTATTAGAATGCCATCTTTTTTACAATTTTTTTAAACTAATTTGAACAAATTTGTTCCTCATCCCCTGGGATTCAGATTGTAGTATGGCACACTATCTACTGCATTACGCTACCCCTATAGTTTCATATAAAGGGGAGAATACTGAACTTTATAATTTTGAATATGAAAATCTTCGTGGAGGGTAAACCTCTATTTACAAATATTCGAAAACCACTTTGAAAGATGTTGTCATCCTCTGTTTGGGTGCATACCCATCGGTTTGTAGTTGGTCACATTATTACATGTACTACGCCATCCCAATAGTTCCCATATAAATGTCCAGACATATAAAGCATTTTAGCCGACTGTAACATGCCCTGGGTGCTGGAGCTGCCATCTAGCGATGTCTAGAAACAAAGCCTTGTAGAATTTAATGTAGTGATTGCTAGTTGATAGTTTCCCTCTAGGTGGCGCTAAATCCTTTTCTGTGTTATCCTAATCTGTTGATGTCAAAATTGGTTATTAGAATGTCGAGATTGGTTTAAAAAAAAAAAAAATTAAAATCACTTCGAAACACTTTCCCTCCTCTGGGATTTAGCTGAAAGTCTGGCACATTATCCCCTGCACTACGCAATCTCCATAATTTCATTTGAAAGGAGAATTTTGACGTATATAATTTTGAGGAGTGGAGGGTATAAATATTTCAATCCGGATTTCAGACACATAATAATTAAAAAGTTAATTTTATAACGGAACCCTATAGCTATGTTTCAGAAGGTGTAAAGATCTAATCTTTTTATCGTAATATTTAAAATATTGTTAATTATAAACATTTCTCTTATGGTTGGGCGGTCCCATATTGTTCGTTTCGCTCTGCAAAATGAACTAGGTCACGCAATTAGTTCCATAGTTAATTTAGTCAATGGAACGGAATGATCTAGATGCTCGCTTGAAGAACTAGGTGTAGGAGAGCAAAATCGAAGGTCTGAAATAAACAGAACTAGATAAGAACGAGTCATACCGGTCGTTTATTTTGTGGAATAATTCCCTTGAACTCGTCTGTTCTGAATCGAACCAACTCTAAAATATTGCCCTATGAACGGTTTTACCAGGTTTTGTGTTTGAGAAGAGTCACAATGTTATCGACATCACACTAATGGGTTCTGGCTTTGCTTTTCTGGCGACCACACTGTTGGTTTAATTCCATAGTTAATTCAGTCAATGGAACGGAACCGTCTAGATGATCGCTTGAAGAACTAGGTGTAGGAGAACAAAACCAGTATTAGTACCGGTCGTTCCTTTTGCAGTTTTACCGGTCTTTTTGTTCGAGAAGAGTCACAATGTTATCGACATCAATATAATGGGTTCTGGCTTTGTTTTCCTGGCGATCTCACTGCTGGTTCGTGTCTACACTACGCTAGAAATGAATAACACCATCTGGTGCAATTTTAAAAAGTATTACGATCTCCTTTTTCAATGCACTCCCATCTTTACCCTACTTGGTTTATTGTTTCCTAAATGTATTACAAATTTATAATGAGTTCTGTGATCCATGATATTAGCAGAACCCAGAAGTATACATTTCACATAGAGTATATTCTCGGAGTCGATGCAAACTTAGAATCAAAATATTTCATTTTCTATTTACAAGCCAAAGGAGTGGATTTCTTTCAAATATTTTTCTAAGTACCAGACAAAGGTGTGAATTTTTAAAAAAAATATTTTAAAGGACCAGTCAAAGATGGATTTTTAAATCAATATTTTCCCAATGGTCATTACAAGGTATGGTTTTTTTAAAGACTATTTTTTCAATGACCATCAAAATGTGCGAATTTTTAGGGAATATATTTTTAAGAACCATCACAACACGTAGGTTTTAAAAAGGAATATTTTTCAAGGACCATCACTAGGCGCAGATTTTTTTAAAGAATATTTTTCCAAGGTTCCATAGAAGGCGTGGTTTTGTTAAATAATATTTTTCAAGGGTCTATAGAAGGCGCGGATTTTTTTAAGGATCTATAGAGCGCATAGATTAAAGAATATTTTTTAAGAGTCTATAGATTGTGGATTTTATAAGGAATGTTTTTTCAATGGTCTATAGAGGGCATCTTTTTTTAAGAATATTCGCTGAAGAATCTACAGAAGGCGTGGAATATATATACGGATAAGAATATTTGTCAAGAGTCTTCAGAAGGCGTGGATTTTTAATTAATATTTTTTCAGTGCCAAAATTAGTCGTGGACTTTAAATTAAAATTGTTTCCTAAGTAACACCTATATGCGAGAAATTTGTCTTTATATGTAGACCTTTGAAGATACATTGTCTGAAAATTTTATATGGATTTTTTCTTACATAACATCCCTGTAAATTCATATCGATACTCGATACATTCAAACATACACATTTGTAGACCCACAAACAAATATGTCGAACGGGCGGCAGACAGTTTGGCAAAATTGATAACGTAACAGTAATCCAGCCGCACCCAATCACCCACAGTACTGGCAGCCAACATTTCAACCAAGTGCAATAATCTTTTGAAAAGATGCGTATTGCAATCGATGACGAGATTGTAATTGTAAGGATGAACACAAAAAACGTACAAACAAGGAACTAACTGGCAGGAAACAGCAACACCGACTAGTAAGCAAAAGAAAGAAAAAAGAAACCCATCAGCCTAAAACCGTAATGGGGATCTGGGCAAGTAATCAAAGGATAGGCAATCATCCAATGTGATTGCCAACTCGTAAATGGCAAAGCTTCGGCATAGGAGGATATACTCATTCTACAAAATTTCTTGTAGTTCGAAGTGGGGGAAAACACATTGCTGCTGTTTTTTCTTATGTGGGTGCAAAGAGAAAAAAATCCTCTCATATATGTTCTTTGTAATACAACATGACTGCTTCCTGCTTTTTTGTTCACCCCTCTTCCGAAGCCGAATGCACAACATGGTTACTTTTTATTTCAGTTACTATCTTCCTGGCAACTTTGCCATATTGATTTGTTCAATGACGAATGCCAGCTACACATACACACACTCATACATTCACGCGTACATATAGATTACTTACATTATGGGATTGAATGCGTTGAGGTGCATATTAGAACTGATATTACTTCATGCAGTAACTTCAGTGTCGGGAGAAAGAAAAAAACTTTACCTATTCGGAGTTCGGGAGAAAAAAATCTGCATTAAGACCATGTTTACTGCAATATCTGAAAATGCTTTTATCTGCCTTAGTTTTGTTTTCCTTCTTTTTGGAGTCGTGAAAAGTGGCTAATCTTTAGGCCTTAGCAGGTTATCAAATGCGAAATTATGATAGCTTCTTTGTTATGTCTGCTTCGGCATAAGACAGACAGTCTGTCGGTACGGATAAGTTTGGATTCTGAAATACCGAAGAAGAAAAATATTGTTTTACTTACCGTTACGATTTTCACTATCGGCTGGTTTCATTTGTATGGGATGGTGCATCTGTAAGGGGAACAAAGGAAGACAATTTGTTAATGGAATAGGCATAGATTTATAAAGAATATATTTTTATATTTATCTATATCTATTTATCTATATAGAAGGCGTGAATTTTTTTATGGAGTTTTTAGGGAATTTTTTAAGGTTCTATAGAAAGCTTGGAAGAATTTTTCAGGACTCGTTACAAGGCGTGGATTTTTTAAAGAATAATTTTTCAAGGCCCTAGAGAAGGCGTGGATTTTTTTAACGAATATTTTTTCCGTGGATTTTTTAAAGAATAATTTTTCAAGGCCCTAGAGAAGTCGTGGATTTTTTAAAGAATATTTTTTCAAGGCTCTATACAAGGCGTGGATTTTTTAAAGAATATTTTTTCAAGCATCCACACAAGGCGTGGGGTTTTTAAAGAATATTTTTTCAGGGCTCTACACAAGGCGTGGATTTTTTAAAGAATATTTTTTCAGGGCTCTACACAAGGCGTGGATTTTTTAAAGAATATTTTTTCAGGGCTCTACACAAGGCGTGGATTTTTTAAAGAATATTTTTTTAAGGCTCTTTAGAAGGCGTGGATTTTTAAAGAATATTTTTTCAGGGCTCTACACAAGGCGTGGATTTTTTAAAGAATATTTTTTTAAGGCTCTTTAGAAGGCGTGGATTTTTAAAGAATATTTTTCAAGGCTGTGGATTTTTTAAAGAATATTTTTTAAGGCTCTGGATTTTTTTCAGGGTTCAAGGTTCTGTAGGAGACGTGGATTTTTTAAAGAATATTTTTTAAGGCTCTGGATTTTTTTCAGGGTTCAAGGTTCTGTAGGAGACGTGGACTTTTTAAAGAATATTTGTTCAAGGCTCTTTAGAAGACGTGGATTTTTTAAAGAATATTTTTTAAGGCTCTGGATTTTTTTCAGGGTTCAAGGTTCTGTAGGAGACGTGGATTTTTTAAAGAATATTTGTTCAAGGCTCTTTAGAAGACGTGGATTTTTTAAAGAATATTTGTCCAAGGCTCTTTAGAAGACGTGGATTTTTCAAAGAATATTTGTTCAAGGCTCTTTAGAAGGCGTGGATTTTTTAAAGAATATTTTTTCAAGGCTCTGGATTTTTTAAAGAATATTTTTTCAAGGCTCTGGATTTTTTAAAGAATATTTTTTTAAAGCTCTGGATTTTTTAAAGAATTTTTTTCAAGGCTCTATAGATGTACCTAATAATTTATGCTGAAGAATTTTTCAGGGCTCTATACAAGGCGTGGATTTTTCAAAGAATATTTTTTAAGGGCTCTATTGAAGGCGAAATAAGTTTTGAAAGCACACCACAGTTTGGTCCCTCTCCCAAAAATTAATTACAATCAATGAATTTCTCAGCCTCCGCTCTTATTTAATATTCTGCTACAGTTTACCCATCATTAAGTACTTAATTCCGTATCTTTATCATAGACTTTTGGTGAGGTATGCTGTGTAAACAAATGGACCCATTGCCTTTAGCATCGTCGTAATACCACTGCCAACCCAAAGGGATACTCCTTCAAAGTCAATATATAGAAACGTGTGCGTGATGATAGCAATGTGCGTAATATGCACACAGACACACATGCTAACCATCTCCCACCCATAGAGGCAACTGTGGGCTACATAATGAGTTTACTGGGGGTTAGGGATGGGTCTGGTCACACTTGTTTACCTTTTTACACGTTTCATTACATTTCTAAATAATGAATCCTGTCGATTGTTGTCGTATGTCAGGCGGTTAGCCTGTCGTCATTTTCGGTTATTGTGGTTAGCCGTTAATGTTTTTGTTTATTTTGTTTGGTCTCTTTCACTCTCCACCACCCCTCACACCTATTTTGCTCTTCAATAATTAATGTCATTAATTGTTAGTATGTGTGTGTAATTAATTGCAATGTCCTGGTCGTCAATTTGGTCATTTGGGTATAGGATCGAACATGTGTGTGTGTGTGTGTGGATATGTACATATGTGTCATTTTATTATGTTTATTATATAATTAATTGTATTTTAATTACATTTTATTTAAACTAGAAAACAATTATTAGGATCGGTTTTGTGGAAGTGGAGGGTGGTTCGAATTTGAAGAGGATGAGTGGACAAACTTTACATAATACCATGTTCATCAAAAGTACAGTTCCAGAGGAAATTCTGAACAGTAATATCGAAATGAAATATATCATAAATAAAACTTGGCCACAAGGGTCTTAGACTTTTTTCTGTGGAATAAAGACACCAAGGAATAATGGGCAATGAAAAATAATTCTTAAACAAATCTAAGAAAAATATTCTTCATTATGGAATAAAAATTCGCTATCAAGGGTCTCAGATGTTTGTCTATACAATAAAACTTTGAGATCGAGGGTCTTAGATTTTGTCTATAAAATAATACTTCGACAATGACGGTCTCAGATTTTTTCAATGGAATCTCTCTGCCATAAAAATTATTTTTAAGAAAAATCATTCGTGGATTAATTAAGAGAATAATTTTTCTAGGATCTATAGAAGGCGTGGATTTTTTCAAGAATATTTTTTCAAGGCTCTATACAAGGAGTGGATTTTTTAAAGAATTTATTTTCAAGGCTCTTTAGAAGGCGTGGATTTTTTAAAGAATATTTTTTCACGGCTCTTTGGAAGGCGTGGATTTTTTAACGAATATTTTTTAGGCTATATGGAAGGCGTGGAGTATTTAAAGCATATGTTTTCAAGGCTCTATAGAAGGCGAGGAATATTTAAAGGAAAAATTTTCAAGGCTCTATAGAAGGCGTCGAATATTTAACGAATTTTATTTAAGACTCTATAGAAGGCGTGGAATGTTTAAAGAATATTTTTTCAAGACTCTATAGAAGGGGTGTAATATTTAAAGAATATATTTTTTCAGGACTCAATTGAAAGCGTGGTACAGGGTATTATGTCTTTGTGCATATGTTTGTAACAGGCAAAAGGAAACGAGATAGACACATGGTTCCTTTTGAGAATATGCATAGAATCACTTTCTGAGTCGATTTATGCATGTCCGTCCTTCCGTCTGTCCGTCTGTAGATGTTAAATTGTAAACAAAGTACAGGTCGCATTTATAATCCCATTTGGATGAAATTTGGCACAAGTCACTTATTTGGCCCAAGGACGAACCCTACTGAAATTGGGAAAAATCGGTTCAGATTTAGTTATAGCTCCCATATATATTTTCGTCCGATTTAAGGTAAATGGGGCATCAAAGTCCCTCTATATCCTTCGATTTGCATGAAATTTGGCACATAGTACTGAATTAGGTCCATAATGATGTGTGCCAAGTTTCGAGAAAATCGATTCAGATTTAGATATAGCTCCCATATATAGTTTCGTCCTATTTAAGATAAATGGGGCACAAAAGTCCCGCTATATCTTTCGATTTGCATGAAATTTGGCACAGAGTACTGAATTAGGTCCAGAATGATGTGTGCCAAGTTTCTAAAAAATCGGTTCAGATTTAGATATAGCTTCTTATATATAGTCTCGTCCGATTTAAGGTAAATGGGACACCAAAGTCCCTCTATATCTTTCGATTTGCATGGAATTTGGCACAGAGTACTGAATTAGGTCCATAATGATGTGTGCCAAGTTTCGAGAAAATCGATTCAGATTTAGATAAAGCTCCCATATATAGCTTCGTCCGATGTAAGGTAAATGGGGCACCAAAGTCCCTCTATATCATTCGATTTGCATGAAAGTTGGCACAGAGTACTGAATTAGGTCCATAATGAGGTGTGCCAAGTTTCTAGAAAATCGGTTCAGATTTAGATATAGCTCCCATATATAGTTTCGTCCGATTTAAGGTAAATGGAGCACCAAAGTCCCTGTATATCTTTGGAATTAAGTCTAGAATGATGTCTGCCAAGTTTTGTGAAAATCGGTTCAGATTTAGATATAGCTCCCATATATAGTTTCATGTAAATGGTGCACCAAAAACCCTATATATCAGATCTATATATATATATTTTTTTCGTCCGATTTAATTTAAATAATGTGCCAAAGTTCTTATGTTGGATAGCGTACTGAATTTAGTCCAGAATTTTGTGTGCCAAGTTTCGTAAAAATCGGTTGGGATTTAGATATAGCTGATATGAAGTAATTGACGCACCAAGAAACCAATATATGTCTGATAGGAACTAAACGTACCGAAATTAGTGTAACTTAACCTGTGACAAGTTTCGTTGAAATCGTTTCATATTTGGGTATAACTTCTATATATATTTTCGCCCGATTTTAAGTAAATTGTACATCAAACTCCTCATGTTTGTCAAATTGACATCAAATTTTGCACAACGTACAAAATTGAGCCTAGAATAACGTAGTTACGTTTTCTATAAATATAGACATAGCCCAACGGATGACCTATTGATATTTGTTTGAAGTCGATTTTCATACTTTTGTCCCAAATGAATGACATGCTTATGGATAGATCTAGTCCGATTCACATTTAGATAAATATCACATATTTTATTTTATCCAAATTCATGTTAATAATGCTATATAATATACACATAGTGGTGAAGGGTATCATATAGTCGGCCCCGTCCGACTTTACTACTTTCCTTACTGGTTTTATGTATATTTGTTCAAAGCTCTATAGAAGGTTTGGATTATTTCAAGATTATTTTTTCATAGCTCTTTAGAAGGCGTACGTTTTTGAAGATAAATTTTTCTGGGCTCCATAGAAGTCGCCGATATAAAGAATATTTTTTTCACTTCTCTATAGAAGGCGTGGATTTAAGAAATATTTTTATTACGTCTATAGAATCCGACACCAGGGGTCTCCAATTTTTCTCCATAATCACACTTCGTCACAAGGTTCTCATTTTTTTATATTCGATATACCCATTATCTTGTAATATTAATTGACAATTGTATTCCTTTAGATCCCAAGATTTATTTCTATTACATATCAACATTACCTTCAAGGGTCACCAAAATACAACAACAACATTGCCAATACTATTTACTTAGCAAGGTGAACATTGATTTCACAAGGTCTTTATAACAATTTCGATAACCTTTAACCTTTCCAAAAATAGAAGCAATGGAGGCATGAAACACAATATTCACCACCAATCCGTAGGTGTACATTGAAAGTTTGTCACCCGTGTAGATTAGACACATTATGAATAGCATCATATAGCAAAACGTGTTAACTGCCTACCACCCACGACTAATGTAAACGTGTTGCCTATGTCGTATTGGAAGAAAGTAAGGTAACATTGTTGCACAATCAGATTTAAACGGATAACTGGCCATTAAAATGTTGTGCAGACATGTAAAATGAAAATCTCTGAGTTGGTGTGTGTGTGCGCACAACAACAACGAATAGAAGTTCATTGTGAGTGAGGTGGGTAAGTGACTCTATGGCCATTTAAGCTTCCATCCACTGTTTGTTAAAGAAATTAGCATTTTGTTGCCACGTCCATAGAGTGTGAGCATCATCATCAACACCTACCGATAAAATGGACGCTGACCGTTCGAAATCTTTTGTTTTCTTTTGGCATTCAGGCATGCATTTCTCAGATGAAGACTGTCCTCCTCCTATTTTCTGTGTGCCATCACACATGTGAGCCACATGTATGGATATTTCCATGAAGTTGTGAAGGATGACAAATGATGGAAAATACGTTCTACTAATGAGGGGTTTACTTTAAATATTAACTTTAATTGTATCCATAATCTTTGAAATGGGATTCATATTGAGATCAACATTTTAAAATCAAAAAAATATTTGACATGTTAAAATGTCGTTAACAAAAATCGCATAGGTCCATATATTTCTGCAAGGGTCAATGACCTCATATTGAAAAATTTCGCCAAGAAGCACTCTTGAGGATCACAACCTTTAAAATCCAACAACAATATGAACAAATCAATCACTTTGGTTGGTCGAGCGGCTATGTCCAAACATGGCCCTACAATGAATATTTTATACGCACAGGTTATTAACTTCTCCGAAATGCAATAGCTTCAATTGGGAAATACGGGTAGGACCTTTAAAACTATCGAAAAAAAAAAATAAATTTATGCGAGGAGACCTTTTAGCTTCTGAGAACCAGAAATACCTCAGTTGAAATATGATGCTATAACCTTCAATATATGACGGAACTTATGTTGGACTTAGGTGTAATATATTTTTTTAGGAACTTATTGTACCATCTGTGGACCTATAATACTAAATTCTTGCCAATTTGAGCAAAAAAATATTTTACAATCTGAACTAATCTTCTTAGAATCCGTAATACCAAATTACGGACACTTAGGTTTCAACGTGTGAATAAAACCCTAAAATGGGGTCTGACCTATAAATGGAGTCTATATTCAAGATGGACCAATTTAGAAAAATTTTTGTTGGGGATATTTTACAATTTGAGAACCCTCTATACTAAAAATTGCGATAAGGGAGCTAAAAACGTCATTAGCGCAGCATTGTATTCGCACGGGGCCGACCATATTATACTCTACACAACTACCACGAAACTATAACTTTCTGTGGATCTATATTCCGAGCCTGTGCAATATTTCCCGATATTTCTCACCTCTTGACCGATTAGAGGTCAACAGCTCCTCTTTCTTACCCTGGCATATTTTCCGAATTTTATTTTTCCGGTATGAAAAATATTCCGTAGAATTGATTTTTTGTAATTTTCAAATAAAAATGTGGGTCTATTTGACCAGCTAAATATTAACCAAATATTATGAAAATATCCATCTGTATATTAAAAGGTGATCTAAAATCAGTATTTCGGTTAGGCCCTTACCATATACAAATATGTGGGAACTATTATATGAGGTCTATGTAGAAATACATATCTGTAGTACCAAATAACAGCGACTTTGGTTTGTATATACGTCTAGATAACTCAATATACAAACAATGAAGCGGGAAATTTTTATGAGGACAAATTCAAACACGTATTTATACTGACAATTAACTGTAAGGAAATATTTTACCTTCTAAGAAACCGAAATTAGCTTCTGAGAAACAGAAATAAAAATTTAAAGCTACTTCGGTTAGAAAATGCGCTAAGGATTTTTAAAATATCTTAAAGATTGCGGAATTTAAATAGGGTGGATATGAGTTCCGCAATACAGGGCCGGGCCTTATTTGGGACCTATATTATATGAAACGAACTCGAGAGAATAGTTCCTGGACGAATTGATGGTCAGGTAATGTTTTTAGACGAGCTGAAGGACAATGAATTTTTTATAGATGTCGGTCACAGTCCTTCAATACTTTGACCGACTGAAGCATGGAGTTTTTTGCCGAGTTATTGGAATTTTCATAAAATATAGTTAAATATAGTTAATAAGGAAACAAAGACAATTCTTTTAGCAAAATCATACGAATTGGTCGGAATATAGCACACATTGTGCGAACACAAATTATGGCCAATGCACTTGAATGACAGACATGGGCCTACATTGCAAATTTTTCGGCGAGGAGGAATTTTATTCTTTGAGATTCTGAAACACTTTCCTAAAGCCAAAAACAAGTGAAATATGCGACAATGGAGTGGGACCCTTAAAAAAGACATGGCTCACAATATATGCCTATATTGCCAATTACCAAAACCCATCAAATTACACCCACGTCGTATTTGCAGGCTATCCCCAAATGTGGAACTGTTTCTTTAATTTTAAAGTAAAACTTCTACATCTTCTCGGAAGTGCCCCATATTAGCTTTTAGTCAAGTGTCCTCTCAAACCTGTGTTTTCTTTTGTTTTGAATCTTCATTTGTTTATCTGCCTTTACAAGGATGCTTTTAAAACATTTCGTTAAAAGGTGTGAATTGTGGATGACAATGGAATGGGCAGAAGCACTGTCACCCATTAGGTCACTACCGATATGTATGTATACATATGTACTTTATAAATGGTCTATTCTAAATGAAATTTTAAACATTTTAGAGTGTCATTGTACTTTTGTATCCATGTTTGTTTTTGGACATTTTCATTTTTTGTTCGTTGTATGAAGCCGGTAGTTGGTAAATCCTTTCAGGTGTTTACCCAACATTTGAATACTGTTTTTATAGCTAATTGAAATGAAAATTAAAAATGAATTAATAAAAAAAATGTTTGCTACGTTGGGCTTACACGAGTGGAATAACAAACACATTGAGAGCACAGACAGGGTAAAGTGCTCTTGAGTTTTTGTCAACGACTCGGAATATTTGTTGTAATTTTTTGATAAAATTTGATTAAAAAATCGACACCTGAGATAGCCATCAGGAAATTATATTTCAAAATTTCTCGCTCGTAATGGGCCTTCAGAAATAACCTTTAGAAAAATGTTTGTGAAAAATTCACTACTGTAATAGGTTTAAAATTTTTTACTTCTTCGGAAAATTATTTCTCAAATCCACGCTAGTAAAAATCCTTTAAAAAATTACTTGTAAAAAATCCACGCCATGTGATAGCCCTCAGAAAATTATTTTTAATAAATCCATGCCCTTTAGTAGCCTTCAGAAAATTATAAATATAGCCCTTCAGATTTGTCTTTTTTTTTTAATCCAGGCCTTGTGGCAGCCCTTCAGATTCGTTTTTTATACCCTTCACCACACAGTGGTACAGGGTATTATGTCTTTTTAAGACGATTTATGCATGTCCATCCGTCCGTCTGTTTGCCCATGTTAAATTGTGAACAAAGTACAGGTCGCATTTATGATCCGAATTGGATGAAATTTGGCATTGGAAAAATCGGTTCAGATTTAGATATAGCTCCCATATATATTTTCGTCTGATTTTATGTAAATGGTGTACCAAAGTCCCTATATATCTCTCGATTTGCACGAAATTTGAAACAGCGTACTGAATTAGGTCTAGAATGATGTATGTTAAATTTCCTGAAAATCGGTCCAGATTTAGATATAGCTCCCTTATATATTTTCGCCCGATTTGAAGTAAATAGTGTACCAAAGTCCCCATATATCTTTCGATTTCCACTAGGTCTAGAATGATGTGTGTTAAGTTTTCTGAAAATTGGTCCAGATGTAGATATAGCTCCCATATATATTTTCGTCCGGTTTAATGTCAATGGTGTACCAAAGTCCCTATATATCATCCGGTCCAGATTTAGATATAGCTCCTATATGTATTTTCTTCCGATTTTATATAAATTGTGCACTTGTATGTCCGATTGCCACACAATTTTCTACAATGAACTGTAGTTAATCTCTGCCAAGTCTCATTGAAATCGGTTCAGATTTTGATATAGCTTCTACATATATATTTTCAACAGATTTAACACCAAATTGACACAAATTTTGCACAACGTACTGAAGTTAGTATAACCTAGAGGAAGGATATAAATGCTTCAACAAGGTGGGTCCAAACGGCACAAAATATTGCACTACCTACTGACGTTAATATAACATAAGAAGCAACCCTATATCTGACCGAATGAAAAATTTAGTATAGGTGGCAGAATGACATGTTTATGGATCCATTTTCATGTTAATGGTCCTTCAAAAATTCGACGTCTGTTAGTATTCATCTGTTGAATATGCCAAAGTAGTGAAGGGTATCATATAGTCGGCCCCGTCCTTTTGAGAATATGAGTAAAATCATTTTTTGAGCGAACATGATCCGATTTCAATGAAATTTGGCACATGTCAGATATTTGACCCAAGACGAATCCTATTGAAATTATAGAAAGTCGGTTCAGATTTAGATATAGCTTCTATATATACTTTCATCCCATTTTAGGTAAATGGTGCACCAAACTCCCAATATTTGTACGATTAATACAACATTTTACTCAGAGTACTAAATTAGGTCCAGATTGATACATGCCAAGTTTTGCTAAAATCCGTTCAGGTTTAGATATGGCTCCCATATATAGTTTGTCCGATTTTTTGTGAATGATGCACCAAACTCCCAATATTTGTCCGATTGAGACAAAATTTTGCACAGAGTATTGAATTAGGCCCAGATTGATGTTTGCCAAGTTTTGTTGGAATCGGTTCAGATTTAGATATAGCTCCCATATATAGTTTCGTCCGATTTTATGTAAATAGAGCACTAAAGATTCAAATTTAGGCCAATTGACACACAATTTTGCACAGCGTACTGAAGTAGGTCCAAATTTATGTATGCGAAGTTCTGTTGAAATCTGTTCAGATTTAGATTTAGCTCCCATATATAGTTTCCTTCGATTTTATGTATGTGGTGCAAAATTTTGCACAGACTACTGAATTAGGCCTAGATTGTTGCATGTCAAGTTTTGTATTGGATTTTGTGTGGAGATAAATTTTGGATAGCGCACTGTGTCCATTTATATATTGACATTAAATTTTTCATAAATTTCACGTTGGTACCCTAAGTGGTCGGCCCGTCCGACTTTTGAACTTTCCTTACTAGTTTAAGTCCACGCCTGTGATAGACTCTCAATTTTTTTTAAATCCATGTGATAGTTGTTTGAATAATTATATTTAAAAATTCTACGCCTTGTTATTGCCTTCAGAAAATAATTTTTAAAAAATCCATGCCTTTTGATATTCCTCAACAAATTATTTTTACGATCAATGTCAGCAACAGCTTCTAAGAAAATTATTTTTGAGAAATTTCCTATAGTCTGGATTAACACATGAAACTCTCTACGATTTTCTTTTGGATTTATCCTTCCTTGTCACTTTTTAAAACTCCTCTCTCTTTTAAGAACTTGGCAACTCTGCATACAAAAGTTGCATGTGTAAACCCAGATTTAGTATTTTTTTTTTTTTTAATATAAATCCACCCCTTTTTTAATCCTTTAGAAAATTATGTTTTAAAAACGCTGGAATAAATTGTTGTTATTTTTTTTTATACCCACTTATTAAAGTATTTGTAATTTTCATACGCCACCCTGGCCATTAATTATGCGAACATATTGATCATCCGCTCCCATGTACTATCCTCTATCCTTTAAATTCACATCCCCCATCTATTCTACATTTATTTTTATCCTCCTAAGTACTTAAAAACTAACCATATTTTTTTCACGTGCCATATTTAAACTGTTATTATTCTCCAGCTAAATACCTTTAAACTTATTGAATGAATACACAAACCAAGAAAAAAGAAATCGGATTAAAATCACATCAAGCGTAGAACAATTACAATTTGAACAATACCATCAAGAATAGACCAATGATTAGCAGCTAAAAGCTCTTCAGAAAGACACAGAGACCAATAACAGATTCCACTGACACTGAGTGCACATTAAGGATTTTTCAATTAAACTCTCATCATCAACGTCGTCGTGGTCGTGGTCGGCGTCGTCGACGTCCTTGTCTTAATCGTTGTTTTGGACATTGCTGTAATTATCATTAAGAGTAGAGTCTTTAGAACCAACCATTCGAAGGATCAATGGATATTATTATTTTTTAGAAAGGTAACTTCTGTTCTGACAGCTAAAAATGGTAAAACACAAAATGACAATGGCTTATAAAAAGTTTTATTGGTAAAAAAAAAACGGTAATAATTTCAAATGTCAAAACAATCAGGTGTAACGAATGATGGACGAATTACTTTATGGTTTGTGGGTTGCAGAAAAAAAACATAGCTGTATTTGTGTCAGAGGGAGAAATATTAAATAATAATCCGATGGATGGGAAGGTACTCGGAAATGGATTGGGGAATAAATGATCAATGTGTATATTGGGGTGGTTCTTCAATGGCTCCATTGAAGTTTATGAAATTAAAATATTTCACAAATGTTTAGTTGTATCCGAATCCATATTCTCTATTATCACGAAGTTCTCGGAATTTTTATATTGTCAATTTTATATATTAATTTAAAAACTTTGGACCATTTCAGAATGTCCTGTCAATATTTCAAAAATTATTTTTTTCACACACCATTCGATCTTTATACCTGTCATTTGTTCAGCCATTTCTATGTTTTACATTTTTCCCCCAACTACAGTAAATTAAGTCAATAAAGTTTTCTATGATTGTTTTTTATTTGAACTGTCATCATCATCGTTCCGAACAACAATGATATAAAACTATCGATGAACTACATTTAAATGTCATGTCAACTTTGTTGACATCAACCAACTTTATGTTCTATATAGAATATTGTCAATTTAGTTTTATTTCTGTGTTCCGTTTCTGAGCTGTTTTTTGTTAAAATATTTCCGACAGAAATTGGTTTTATAGAATCAAATTGAAATTGAAAATATGTGTGTTGACATATAAAACAACTATGCACGCACACACACACTCACACCCATGCATTTCACAGGAATTGAATAGCCAGTTATGCTTTGAACGATGCAATGGACAGTTGTGAAAAGGAATTTATTGGAATTAAAAGTTAACACTGCAAAAATTGTTTTATTATATTGTATTAATAAAAAATATAGAAAAGTATAAAAAAATATACTAAAATTTATTGGTTTCAAATTTTGAAATATATTTAATATTGAAAGGAATACCGAGAAATATTTATACACGAATATGTTGGTCATTATGGTGTGGATGTCTTTAAAAATAATTTTTCGGAGGCCTATCACAAGGCGTGACTTTTTTTAAAATAATATTCTGAAGGCCAATTCAAGGCGTGGATTTTTATACCCTTCACCACTCAGTGGTACAGGATATTATGTATTTGTGGATATGTTTGTAACAGGCAAAGGGAAACCAGATAGACACATGGTTTCTTTTGAGAATATGCATAGAATCACTTTCTGAGTCGATTTATGCATGTTTGTACAGGTACAGGTCGCATTTATAATCCGAATTGGTCACTTATTTGGCCCAAGGACGAAACCTATTAAAATTGGGAAAAATCGGTTCACATTTAGATATAGCTCCCATATACATTTTCGCCCGATTTAATGTAAACGGTCCCTATATATCTTTTGATTTTCACGAAACTTGGTACAGCGTAATGAATTAGGTCTAGAATGATGTGTAAAAATCGTAAAAATCGGTTCAGATTTAGATATAGCTCTCATATATATTTTTGTCCAATTTATCGTAAGTGGTGCACCAAAGTCCCTATATATCTTTAGATTTTCACCAAATTTGGCATAGCGTACTTAATTAAGACTAGAATGATGAGTGTTAAGTTTCCTGGAAATCGGTTCAGATTTATATATAGCTCCCATATATATTTTCCGATTTAATGTAAATGCTGCACCAAAATCCCTATTTATCTTTCGATTTGCACGAAATTCGGCAAAGCGTACTGAATCAGGTCTAGAATGGTGTGTGTAAAGTTTCGTGAATATCGGTTCCGATTAAGATATAGCTTCCATATATATTTTCGTCCGATTTAATGTAAATTGTGTACCAAAGTCACTATATATCATTCCCTATATTTTCTTTCGATTTGTCCGATTTCCACACAATGAACTGTAGTTAATATAAATTAATCTCTGGCAAGTCACCTTGAAATCGGTTCAGATTTTTCATTCTACATATATATTTTCGTCCGATTTTACACAAAATAGGCACAAAACTTTGCACAACGTACTATCTGATTTATGTAAATGGTGCACCAAAGACCCACAGTTAGGCCGATTCATACAAAATTTTGCACAACGTACTGATTTTAATATAATCTAGCGTCTGAAAAGTTTTGTTGAAATCGATCGATAGATCTCCCATTTATATTTTGTCCCAATTTTAAGTAAATGCTGCAACAAGAACTCATATCGTATGTGGCCATTATGCACAAAACATACTGAAATTACTATAATCTAAACTGTGACAAGTTTCGATGAAATCGGTTCAGATTTCGATATAGCTTTTATATATATTTTCGTGTGATTTTAATTAAATGGTGCACCAAACTCCTCATGTTTATCAGATATTTATCCAAATAATAAACTGGTGTCAGATTGATATTTGCTTTAAGTGGATTTACATAAGTTTGTCCCATTGTAAGAAGCAACTATATATCTGATTAAATGAAAAATTTGGTATAGGTTGCAGAATGACATATTTATGGATCCAATTTCATGATAATGGTCCTTCAAAAATGGGACGTCTGTTATAATTCATCTGTTGAATATACCCAAAGTGGTGAAGTGTATCATATAGTCGGCCCGTCCGACTTTACTACTTTCCTTACTGGTTTAAAAATAATTTTCTGAAGGTTACAACAAAATGTGGATTTTTTCAAAATAAATTAAATATTTTTCAAATATACCTTGTGTGGATGCTCAAAAACAAAACTCCTTTAAAATAATTTTCTGAAGGCTACAACAAAAAGTGAATTTTTTAAAAATATTTTTTTAAAGGTAATTTTTGAATGGATTATTTTTAATTATTTTCTGAAAGGCTACCAAAGTCGTGATTTTTTTTAAAAAATTTTATAAATAGTTGCCAGAAGCCCCATCTTTTAAAAACAATAAATGTCAATGGACCTACATTAAACACAAAAACACACTTACAAATTTCTATAAATAATAAATAATTTCTAAACCCATCGTGCACATCAAAGGACATTGTACCTCAATATTTCACAGAACAATTCTCACACCAACCACTTAGAATATTTTTTCCCAACTTGACAGTTGTGAAGTGGGCTCTGTGATGATTATCACAAAAAATACTAATTGAGAGAATTACTAAGCAACAACATCATCATCGTCGTCACGTCACATCACATATTCAATTCAGAAAAATAACTACTTTTTCTTTTATTGAAAAGGATATGTTTTTGACATAAATTGAAATAGTTGTGTTGTATATTTTTTTCTATGTCAAAAAGAGAAGAGTGAAAAAATATGTATTTACAACTTATACATGATGTACATCATTTTCAAGCAGTTCAGTTCAAAACAACATTCAAGAGATGTCATTAGAAGAATTATATTTATTTATTTATGTACATGTGTGTATTTTTGTAACACTATTGATCGATTAAATAGGAACACATAAGATAATTCAAAATATTAGATATGACATTTGAAAAAATATTTAAAAATAAAAAAGTAGACTCTTCCTTTGGCTCTTCAAAAAATATATTTTAAATAATCACATGCCTTGGCTCCTTAGGAATTATTATTTTTAAAAATTCGCGCTTGCTTGGCTCTTTATATTATCAAAAAATCCGCTCTAATAGTTAATTTTTCTAATATCCATTTAACTTCAGTCTCCGATCAATCCTAGATCTTTGGAATTTCCATCACAAAATGAAGGGTATAATGTAAAATATGTATTTTTCTTCAAATCTACGCATTGACTAAGGTGCTCGAAAAATATTTTTTAAAAATCTAAAATTAAATATTTTGAAACTATGCCTTGCGTGGATGCTCGAAAAATATTCTATAAAAATTACTCGCGTTCTGTCGATTCTTTAAAATTTTTTTTTAAATATACGGGCAGGTCCTAAAAAATATTTAAAAAACGCCATGGAAAGGTCCTGAAAGATATTAAAAATAAACGCCTTAAAAGGTCCTACACCTTGAAAGGTCTTGAAAAAAATCTGTAAGGAAAGTAGTATAGTCGTGCTGGCCCGACTATATTATACCCTTCACCACCTTGTGTTTATTTTACATATGTATTTACGTCAATATTCCCTCGGAGGAACATTGACATGAAATTGGACGAATTTAAATAAAAGATCTTTATCTATAAGGGGACCGAGTTTCACGAAACTTAGCACACATCATTCATACTTAATTCAATTCGCTATGCCACATTTCGTGGAAATTAAAAGATATATAGGGACTTTGGTGCACCATTTACATTAAATCAGGACCGATTTTCAAGAAACTCAGCACACATCATTCCAGATTCAATTCAGTACGCTATCCCAAATTTGGTGCAAATCGAAAGATATATTGGGACTTTGATGCACCATTTACATTAAATCGAATGAAAATATATATGGGAGCTATATCTACATCTGGACCGATTTTCACGAAACTTGGCAGGCATCACTCTACGCTCAATTTAGTACGTCATGCCAAATTTGGTGAAAATCGAAAGATATACATGGACTTTGGTGCACCATTTACATTAAATCGAATGAAAATATATATGGGAGCTATATCTACATCTGGACCGATTTTCACGAAACTTGGCAGACATAACACTAGGCTCAATTCAGTAAAATCGGATGAAACTATATGGGAGATATATTCAAAACTGGACCGATTTTCACGAAACTTGGTAGACATCACAATAGGCTCAATTCACCACCATTTACATTAAATCGCACAAATATATATATATATATATATATATAAGCTATATATATATATATATATCTGGACCGATTTTCACGAAACTTGCCACACATCATTCTAGACTTAATTCAGTAAGCTATATCAAATTCGTGCAAATCGAAAGATATGCAAGAACTTTGGTACACTATTTACATAAAATCGTGCGAAAATATATATGGGTGCTATGTCTAGATCTGAACCGATTTTCACGAAACTCAACACACCTAATTCAGTATTCAGTCAAATTTCGTGCAAATCGAAAGATATATTGGGACTTTGGTGCACCATTTACATTAAATATATATATATATATATATATATGGGAGCTATATCTAAATATGAACAAAATATGAATCATAAATGCGACCTGTACTTTTCTCACAAAAATACATGGACGGACGGATATGCATAAATCGATTCAGAAAGTGATTCTATTCTCGAAAGGAAACATGGGTTTATCTCGATTCCTTTTGCGTGCTACAAACATATGCACGAAGACATAATATCCTGTACCACAGTGTGGCGAAGGGTATAAATACAAAAGTATAGCCTTGAGAAGAAAATCTACGCCTTGAAAAGGTCCTGAAAAAATATTTTTAAAAAGTGACATGGGTACTTAAAAATATCTTTGAAATCCAGTGAGCGGAGCAGTATAGTCGGACGGGGCCGACCATAGGATACCCTACAAAACTTCCACGAAAATCTTACTTTCTGTGGTTCTACATTCTGAGTTTGGGCACTATTTCGGGATATCTGCACCCTATTGCCCGAGTAGAGGTCAACAGCACCACTTCCATACACTGACACATTTTCCAAATATTACCAATATTCAGTACAGCCCTTTTAATTAATCTTCCAGATTCCCTCCACCGTGGGTTGTGTTGTCATGTTCGGTCTATTATTGGCATCGACTCGAAAAAAACGCAAAAATTAAGTTTTCGGCCCACTTCTTTCCAATATTATAATCTGATCATCACCGAAAATTATAGACGATGTCCTTGACCAGAACTGGAACCTCATTCAAAATTTAAAAGCGATCAGCGCTATATTTCCGCCCTCTGGTGTGGTAATGGGTTACTAAATAATATCTGAATACGTAAGCACCTGTATATATTTAAGTGTAACTCCATCATCCGAGTACAAGCGACAATATAATTGGTATTAATTTAAAGGTCAACCACTAATCTTGGATATATTATCAACTTCTCGGTTCTATGTCCTTTAGGAGTAAATATATATGCCATAGAATACAAATTTTGTAATTTTTCACACAAAAGTCAGGGTCCATTTGACCAGCTAAATATTGACCGATCTTTATCAAAACAGGCAAGTTTATTCTTTGGCCCGAACCCCTTCTCCATGTAAAATTTCACGATTTTTGGACCCTATTTGCGGCCACTGGAGCGACCAGAAAAACGGACAAAAATTAAGTATGTGGTCCATCCCCTAAATATTAACCGATTTTCACCAATCAATAGGGGTCTTCATTGACCAGAACCCATTCTTCTTGCAAAATTTAATGAAGATTGGTCCATAACTGTGGCCTGTATCGTGTTTAAAAATTATAATGGACAGACGGACGGACACACATGTCTAGATCGACGAATATTTCGCGGCGTAACAAACTCTTTGGGGCTGCACAAAGCTATAATACCCTGACAACATAGTTGTGTAGGGTATAAAAATCTTCACTTATCTTGGTGCCAGAATAAATATTCTTTAAAACAACCATGTTTATTATGGTCCCTTGGAAACTAGTCTGTAAAAATTCTGCGCTGTTCTTCATGGTTCCTGAAAAAATTATTCTTAAAAACTCTTCGCTTCTGTGGATCTTTAAAACAATGTTATTTAAAATTTCTTACAGAGGATCCCTTGTTTCATTTTTGATGTACCTAAATAACATATTCCTTAGTTTTTGCTGTTCATATATGTATATACTTTTCATTAAGTTCTTTATATGTATGTATACGCATGTGTGTATGAATGAAAATATCAAAAGCTAATGAACACCACAGACATGCATAGGAAAAAATATGTATAGCAACAACAAAAAATTAACTTTTTATTTCTCCTTCACACATACACTCACACACACATCAATATGCAACATTTACAAATACAAAGGAGAAGATGAAGAAGTTGAATTAAAAACAACCTGCTATAGAAATAGGAAATAGAATGTTAAAGAAGAAAAAAATACAGCATGGAAAACATGCACACATACTATACATACATATACATACACACAAGCACTTATACGTATACAAATGCAGCTTAAGCTTTTCTAAGATGTACTGTTTTTTTTCCTCTGTCTCTATTTTATTTATTCATAACGTATTTATTAAGTATCTTCTTAGGATGACAAGTAGACCAAAACAATCTACTCCTCCTTCTCGTTTTATCTCAACATCGCTTCATTCATTACTTACCCCATCTAAGGTTTTGATGTTGTGCAAAGCATCCTGCGCCTTCAAAGCAGCCTTACGTGTATAGTACGTCACAAAACAGCATCCTGCAAGACACACAAACAAACATGAAGAAGAAAAAAGGAACACAAGCAAAAAAGGATATACAAGTAACCATAAACAACAACAAAAACAACATGTCGTACAAGAAACTGTTACATTTGACAAAAAAATAAAGTATTTATTAACATGGAATAAAAACTATGCTTTGGATAAATGAGCTACAGAGAAAAAATACACCTTAAACGTACATTCAGATTCTGTATATCAGATTCTATATATGGCCTCATCTTCATTAGTCGCATACAATGACAGTTGTTGAAGTACAAAAGGTGTACGAGGGAAAAAATCCCAAAACAACGACGACCATTGAAGACGATATGTAACTTAATTTCTAAAGGATACAAATTACTGGCACTCATATTTCAAAGAGGGAGTGTGGTTGGTGAGGACACCCTTTCATGTTTCTTTTCTCCCATATTATGCACAAAAAATCGTTTTCATAGCTTATAGTGGCATACTTTGATTAAGAATTAATTGAATATCGTATATTGTTGCCATTCTTGACACCATCTGATTAAGTAGTCAGCCGTTTTGGTGTAAAACTACAAGTATTTCATTTTGTACGCTAATTAACATGCAATCATTACAAAACAGGTAATTAACGCTAATAAATACTACACAGACATTTTGGCATTCATACACAAAGGGTAACGAGCACAAAAAAAAAAACGGACAAAAATTACAAACACGTTTTTTGGGTAAAAAACGAACGAACATCATGCAATATATTTATATAGATGGTGGATTATTCCTTTTTAAGGAGTTTGAATGGGATTTTCATGAGAATGACATGGAGGCTATGTTTTATATGAAATTGAATTTGAATAAACTTCTAAAAATAAGGAGGTTATTGTAAGATATATTACAGGTACTTTATACAAACTAAGAGGGGACTATAAGAAATCTATTTAGAAAAAAAATCAGATTTGGGGAATATTTCAGATTCTTTACACTTAATTGTTACAATATTAATCATTATTCAGTCCAGCAACCCTGAATGCATTGTAGATTGGCTACAGCAAAATTTGGACCCATTTCATTTCATTTCAGTTTTTAAACAAGTTCAATTTTTTCAGTAAGAAATGTTATTATCTGCATGAACTGAATGACATGTTTGAATGGGTTTTGAATTTACAACTGATCAAAAGTCCACATATCATAATTGTGGAAACCTGACAAGATCTGGAACTTCTTATAGAAGATTCGTTCTGATTGGTTCATAACAGCGGCATATACATACCTTGATTAACTAGATCGATTCAGCTAGTCGAGATATGGCGACCGATATACTAAAAGATGGGTTTACAACCAATATTTCTTGGCATCACAAACACTTGATTCCATATAAACGTATAATATCCTCAAAGAACTAGTTCTTCAGGTTATAATAAAAATATTCCACAATTTTTCAGGACATGCTATTACAATTATCCAGAGTTTATTAAGGATTGATTTTTTTTCGTTCAATAATATTTAAGGCTACTGAGACATATCTAGTTCTTAGAAAGGCGCGGAGCTCTTAAAAATATTTGTTCAATGTCTTAGACATTGCGAGGAGTTTATTTTTTCATGGCCAAGGACTTAGGTAAGGCGTGGATTGTTTTAAAATATTATTTAAAGCCTACCGATAGGCATGGATTTGTATACCTTACACAACTATGTTGTCAGGGTATTATAGCTTTGTGTAGCCACAAGAGTTTGTAACGCCGCGAAATATTGGTCCTAGAACCACCTTTAAGTATACCGATCGTCATATCTCGACTAGCTGAGTCGATCTAGGCATATGTGTGTGTGTGTCCATTATATTTTGTAAACACGATACAGATCAATCTTCACGACATTTTGAATGTAGGATGGGTTCGGCCCAATGAAGACCCCTATTGTTTTTGGTAAAGATCGGTTAATATGTAGGGGATGAAATGGACCAAATACTTAATTTTTGTCGGTTTTTCTGGTCGCTCCAGAGGCCGCAATTATGGCCCAAACATCTCTATTTTTACATGGAGAAGGGGATCGTGCCAAAAAATAAGCATGCCTACTTTTATGAAGATCGGTCACTATTTAACTGGTCAAATGGACCCAGACTTTTGTGTTAAAAAATGACAATATTTTTATTCTATGGCATATATATTTACCCCTGAAGGACATAGACCCGAGAAGTTGATAATATATCCAAGAGGAGTGGTTGACCTTTAAATTGATACCAGTTATATTATCGTATATTCTCGGATGTGGGAGTTACACTGAAATATTTACAGGTGCTTACGTATTCAGACATTATTTAGTAAACCAATACCACACTGGAGGGTGGAAATATAGCACTGATAACTTTGAAATGTTCCATGAGGTTCCAGTTATGGACAAGTACAACGCCAATAATTTTCGGTGATGATCAGATAATTTTGGGGCGAAGTGGGTCGAAAACCGTTTTTTCGAGTCGATGCCAATAATAGGCCGAACATCACAACACAACCCACGGTGAAGGAATTCTGGACATTTAAGGGCTGTACTGAATATGAATAGGAAAATATGAATCGGAAAATATGTCAGTGTAAGGAAGAAGGTGTTGACCTCTAATCGGGCTAGATTTACAAAATATCACGAAATATTGCCCAGTCTTGGAATAAACATCCGCAGAAATTTGGAGTTCCGAGGTAGTTGTGTAGGGTATCGTATGGTCTGTCCCGTCCGATTATACTGCTCCGCTCACTGGTTTGGATATTTTTAAGGCCTTCGACAAGGCTTGGATTTTTTAAAATATTATTTGAAGCCAATAAACACACATTTTTATACCCTTCAATACACTGTGGTACAGGGTATTATGTCTTTGTGCATATGTTCGCAACAGGCAAAAGGAATCGAGGTATAAACTTGGTTCCTTTTGAGAATATTCATAGAATCACTTTCTGAGCCGATTTATGCATGTCCGTCCGTCTGTTGATGTTAAATTGTAAACAAAGTACAAGTCGCATTTAAAATCCGATTTGGATGAAAATTGGCAAAAGTAAATTATTTGGCCCAAGGACAAACCTAATTGAAATTGGAGAAAATCGATTCAGATTTACATATATCTCCAACATATATTTTGTCCGATTTAATGTAAATGGTACACCAAAGTGCCTGAAAATCATTCGATTTGCACAAATTTTGGCATAGCGTACTGAATTAAATCTAGAATGACGTATATATATAGGTAAATGGTGCACCATAGCGTACTAAATAAAGTCTAGAATGATGTCTGTCAAGTTTCGTGAAAATCGGTCAAGATTTAGATATATATCCCATATATATTTTCGTCCGATTTTGTGTAAATGATGCATCAAAGTCCCCATATATCATTCGATTTTTGTATAGCGTACTGAATTAAGACTAGAATGATGTGTGCAAAGTTTCGTTAAAATCGGTTCAGGTTTACATACACCTTCTATATATATTTTCGTCCGATTTTAAGTAAATTGAGCACTAAAGATCTATAGCTAGGCCGATTGACAACGTACTGAAGTTAATATAAATTAATCTCTGGCAAGCTTCTTGAAATCGATTTGGATATAGATATAGCATAGCTTCAATATATAATTTGTACTTATTTATGTTAGTTGTACACCAAATAATCAATGGGTGTCTGATTGAGATTCAATTTTAAACAGTGCAGCATACCGAATAGCGTGTGTTAAGTTTGCTTTAAATCGATTTACAAAATTCAGCATAGGTTGCAGAATGACATGTGTAGGGATTGATGTTAGTCGGTTTAGATATAGATAAATATCACATATTTAAGTTCGTTCAATTTCATGTCAACGTCCATTCAAAAAGGCGACGTCTTTTAGGATACATACGTAGAATATACCCAAAGTGGTGAAGGGTATCTACCCAGTCCGATTTTACTTCTTTCCCTACTGTTTTTTTAAGGGCTTAGACAATTAGTGAATTTTTAAAAAAATATAGTTTTAATGGCTTAAACAATGCATAGATTTTTAAAGAATATTTTTCAAGCCCTTAGTAGACAATGCGTAGATTTTCAAAAAAATATTTATTGTTAATTTTTTTGTTAGTCCAGAATTACAAGCTATAACATGTGTGGGGAAATAACCCCTTAAAAATACAGGACGCAGCATTGATCTACATTACAAATATTTGTAAATAGGTTTTTGTACTCCTAAAACCTGTAGTACCATATTAAAGCTTCGTAAGTGGTAAATAGATTAAATTCTCAAAAACACTGGTATAAGTTGTGGCTAAAATCTTCCAAATTTCGAAAATAGTGATGGTTCCCCACTATTTTCGAAATATGAATATATGCGTGCTTAATCTTAACATTGGCCGATATAAATATATTATGGTAGAAAGATGTGCCTCCCAGAGAGAACCATAGTATCACGTTATAGCAAAATCGATTGAAAACGTGCCTGAAAATCTTGAAGTACCGAAAGGGGATATACTTATTTGTTTCAGAAAATTATTAACATAGGTCCATGTTTTGAGATAGCTCTCATATAAAGGACCCCTCAAGGTAATTTTCCCATCAAAGTGACTATAATTTGACACTGTAGTATCTTGGACGCTTACATATATCTACGCAGAAAATCATCAATGTATGTCAATATTTTGATATAGCTCCCATTAAATGTTCGTCCTTATTCGTAAAATTTTTTTCTTACTTAAACGGGTGTAATTTCGCATTTCAGGTTGGTGGAAAGCTAAATAACATATTTAGAGAATTTCCGACTTTAGATATTTTGATATATAATGTCTGACCCGTTCGAACTTATAGCTTTTTTACTTGTTTGTTTCAAATAAAGGAGCACATAAAGGAATTTTATACATGGTATCCTTCCTATCATTTTATTTATTTATTAAAAATTATTAGTATATTCAAGGACAAGGCAAATAATCCTTATAACATGTATATTTGCATATATTTTCCTAAAATAGTCAAATACCCTTCCACTTATATTCTGGGCACATAAATGTCATTACCCAAAATATGATTAGAATTTCCCCAACAATGTTACCGGAACATTGTAACATAATCGCTAATATCCATAACATAGAAAAGGGGCTACATAGAAAATGTGGCCGAAATACGATATTTACTAACATAAGTATGCATCGCATAGCAGCAAACATATAGTTTTATGAGCTTTAATGTTAACGATAATATCCTAGGAAAAGGTTTACAAACACACACATACCACCTTATCTATACATCTATATTAACTTATGCCGTAAGGAAACTCACTTATTGGTCTTATATGTAAATATTTAAATGGAATAGGTTGGGGGGTAATACCCATAACATGTAACACAAATTACTTTCAATAACGCTAGATTACCGCTGCACATATTAAGAATTTTGATGGACACTATCGGTGTGTGGTCTGCTATCGGTATTGGTGGTGCAACGTGGTGGTCATAACCCCACTCGGAAGTGTTAATAATAATAATGTATGGAAATATTCTATTTTTTTTTACCACACAAAATATCCTATCGGTATGCGAAGTGTATAGTAGGTCATTTGTGTGAGTGTATTTGTGTATGTGAATGTGTGTGCGCATTCTTCGTGTATATGGCCTTTAACATATGTTTTACTAGCGATAACAAAACACTAACATTCCTAAATCCATAATGCTTAACAGAGGATAAAAACTAATGACAGAGCTGGTCAATGTATTAAAAGTGGGAATGGAAGCCAAAAGGCACGGCTTGAGTTGACATATGGTGTATGCTATGCTTGGTCCAAGGCCAATTATAGATTTGATTATTATTCAACATATTATGGAGCATATACTAAATTTGTTATTCTGCCGGAACCTCTATAATCGGAATAAAATTATTGGTCCTTATACTGAAGACCTCTATATGGCATCTATTGACAGAAGGACTCTATCAGTCTTCTATTGAGACAGAAGACCGATAAAGGAGACTAATAGAAGCCATCTGTCTACAGAAGTCATATAAAGGTCTTCTGTCTAAGGTCTTCTGAGACTATATCGGTCGTCTGTTGAGACAGAAGTCATATTTCTGTCTACTATTGAGACAGAAGATTTCTATCGGCATTCAAATGAGACAGAATACCACCATCGGTCTTCTATTGAGACAGAAGACCTATATCGATTTTCCATAGACAAAAGACCTTTATAGCTATTTTCAAGACAAACTACCTCTAGAAAGAATAAAGATATCTTTAGGTCTTCTATAGACAGATGATCTTTACAAGTCTTCAATGAAAAGAAGATCTTCTTTTATGTATTCTATAGACAGACTGCCTCTATAGGTATTCTACATACAGAAAATATCTAAAAGTCGACTTTATAAAGATGATCTCAATATGTCGACTGTACAGGAGGAAAATACCTCAATCTGTCTGCTAAAGTCAGAAAACCTAAATAATTATTTTGAAGTCAAATTACTTCTCCAGGTCTTCAGTAGGTAGAGGTCCTCTATTGATCATACATATACAGAAAACTTCTATATAGAATATCTGAGAGAAGATATAATTTACAAAAAAAAAATGCTCTCGGTCTTCTATATATAGTGTTTTTGAAGATATATACCTACATATAGGGTCTCCTATAAAAAAAACACACAGTAGGCTGAATATGGAAATTGTTTCAAAATAGTGTCTATATTACATTTTAGTTCCAGCAATTTCCGTCAGAAGTGTTGTTTGTAGCATAGACATGAACCATTTGTTGTGAATTACCGACCCCTGTGATCGTTATCAAAGACACAACCGTTGCGGTCAATATTATAATGTTGATTGTGAAGTATAGATGGCGCTGCAGGTTCTGACAATAATTGTCCGACTAAAATTCAATACACCACAATTCCCACATTCTTCCTACTGTCGTCTAAACTCAATTGATAACCTTTGGAAGTTTTGGAATTTACATCTGTTGGACTTTTTCTATTATAGCCATATAACGGTGATGTCACATTTTAGGGTCTTCGCACTTTTGGTATACCAATTCCCAAACAACTTTTAATAACGTTCCAATGCTTCGGCATATTTCCAATGCAAAGTCCACACCCAATTTTAGTAATTATTTATAGTCTTATTCATATTTTCCAAAAAATGGATGTACATACAGAAGTTCCGCCCATTTTTAAAGTATTTTGATAGTCTTAGTCATACACTTTTTTGATATTTATGGCCCCAATATATTGTAACCCGCATACTCTTTTTACTTTATTCCGTGAACTACCTAAATTCTCTAAATTTCATGCCAACATGAAGTAATCAAACCTGTTAGCTAACTGCCATCGGATGTTGTAAGAGATCTGTTTACCCTAAAGTGTTGTAGTATTAGTAGTAATACTAAATATTACTATAATATCCAGTCGTAATAAAAAATACCACTATTATCGACATGAGCTATACCTCTACATACATACCTCTATAGTAAAATAAATGCTGTTCATGCAACACAAATCGCATATTTATTTATACCTCCATTTTTTGTTTTACCCACAGTAGTGGTATTAACTTGCGATGAAAATATGTAAAAATCACCCATAAAAGTTTATTAGAACACTATTACATACTTAGATGCAATTTTCTTTACATATTTTCATATTTTTAGTTGTTGTTGATGTTGGTATATCTCCCACCAATAACAATATTTCGTTATGTTTATAACTTTGATTAAAATTTGTTTGTCAGATAGAATGTGATGCGATAAAAAACAACTATAACAACAACAGTTTGTGTGAAGAACCAGTGAGGAATACGAAATGAGTTGGATTCGATTTTTTTGGTAGTTCGGAAAATTGTTTGGTTTTGAAGGTTCGGTGAGGGTATATGTTGTGAGAGGTCGTGTATAATGGGATAAGTGGTGAGAAGGGAATATATTCCAACAATATATGCAAATTCTATTTCAAAGAATTAAGTTGTGAAATTATTTTCAGGTATGGTAATCCAAAAAAAGATAAAAATTACGGAGGTATCGAATTGTTTATACTCTCCACCAAGAAGAGGCTTCAAAAACCTAAAACTGGCAGTAGCCGTATTTGTTTGCTATATCACAATATGGAGCCAAACTGAAAATTTTATGTCAGGAGATTTCTTATCCATAGCAAAATCGAAAGACAAATTTACTGGCATATAGGTTGACAGATAAATATAAATAGCCGGGACTTTTTATGGGAGATATATTGACAATTTTCTGCCTAGAGGTCTGCTATCCTATGGAAATAAAAATGATTTAAATATACCAACATCGTTTAAAAAATGTAGACACATGAGGTCTTCTATCGCCAGAAGGCCAACAGCTTCTGTTTCTCGAGGACCAATAGTTTTTTTTTATATATATAGAAGAGGCCTTCTTTTTATTAAAGAACTGAGAAAAGTCGATAAAGAAAAACGATGGAGGCCTTGAGTCTATAGAATAGCGTTGAGGACTTCTGTCTCAAAAGATGAACGATAAAGGTCTTTTTTCTCAATAGACCCCCTATAGAGGTGGTATTCTGTCGCAATAGAAAACCGGTAGAGGAGGTCTACTGTCGCAATAGAAGATCGATAGAGGATGTCTTCTGTCGCAATAGAAGATCGATAGAGGTTTTTATCAAACCGATAGAGGTCTTCGGTCGCAATAGATGAACGATAGTGGCCTTCTATGGCAATAGAAGAGCGATATAGGTCTTCTCTGTCAATAGAAGACCGATAGAGCTCTTCTATGTCAATAGAAGACCGATAGAGCTCTTCTATGTCAATAGAAGACCGATAGAGGTCTTCTATGTCAATAGAAGACCGATATAGGTCTTCTATGTCAATAGAAGACCGAT
The DNA here is from genome assembly GCF_032173495.1 of Musca vetustissima. Taxonomy (NCBI): domain Eukaryota; kingdom Metazoa; phylum Arthropoda; class Insecta; order Diptera; family Muscidae; genus Musca; species Musca vetustissima. The sequence goes on from NW_026880582.1 coordinate 166,272, forward strand.
AGAGGTCTTCTATGTCAATAGAAGACCGATAGAGGTCTTCTATGTCAATAGAAGACCGATAGAGGTCTTCTATGTCAATAGAAGACCGATAGAGGTCTTCTATGTCAATAGAAGACCGATAGAGGTCTTCTATGTCAATAGAAGACCGATAGAGGTCTTCTATGTCAATAGAAGACCGATAGAGGTCTTCTATGTCAATAGAAGGCCGATAGAGGTCTTCTATGTCAATAGAAGACCGATAGAGGTCTTCTATATCAAAAGAAGACCGATAGAGGTCTTCTGTCTCAATAGAAGACCGATAGAGGTCTTCTGTCTCAATAGAAGACCGATAGAGGTCTTCTGTCTCAATAGAAGACCGATAGAGGTCTTCTGTCTCAATAGAAGACCGATAGAGGTCTTCTGTCTCAATAGAAGACCGATAGAGGTCTTCTGTCTCAATAGAAGACCGATAGAGGTCTTCTGTCTCAATAGAAGACCGATAGAGGTCTTCCGTCTCAATAGAAGACCGATAGAGGTCTTCTGTCTCAATAGAAGACCGATAGAGGTCTTCTGTCTCAATAGAAGACCGATAGAGGTCTTCTGTCTCAATAGAAGACCGATAGAGGTCTTCTGTCTCAATAGAAGACCGATAGAGGTCTTCTGTCTCAATAGAAGACCGATAGAGGTCTTCTGTCTCAATAGAAGACCGATAGAGGTCTTCTGTCTCAATAGAAGACCGATAGAGGTCTTCTGTCTCAATAGAAGACCGATAGAGGTCTTCTGTCTCAATAGAAGACCGATAGAGGTCTTCTGTCTCAATAGAAGACCGATAGAGGTCTTCTGTCTCAATAGAAGACCGATAGAGGTCTTCTGTCTCAATAGAAGACCGATAGAGGTCTTCTGTCTCAATAGAAGACCGATAGAGGTCTTCTGTCTCAATAGAAGACCGATAGAGGTCTTCTGTCTCAATAGAAGACCGATAGAGGTCTTCTGTCTCAATAGAAGACCGATAGAGGTCTTCTGTCTCAATAGAAGACCGATAGAGGTCTTCTGTCTCAATAGAAGACCGATAGAGGTCTTCTGTCTCAATAGAAGACCGATAGAGGTCTTCTGTCTCAATAGAAGACCGATAGAGGTCTTCTGTCTCAATAGAAGACCGATAGAGGTCTTCTGTCTCAATAGAAGACCGATAGAGGTCATCTGTCTCAATAGAAGTCCGATAGAGGTCTTCTGTCTCAATATAAGACCGATAGAGGTCTTCTGTCTCAATAGAAAACCCAAAGAGGTCTTCTGTCTCAATAGAAAACCCAAAAGAGGTCTTCTGTCTCAATGAAATGAACGAGGACGATGTTTCCTATAATATAATATGTATCTTCTGTCTATAAAAGGCCGACAGAGTACTCTTCTGTCTATATAAAACCGATAGAATTTTTCTGTCTATGGAAGGCCGTTGGAGGTGTTCTGTTTATGGAAGACCGATAGAGGTCTTCTGCCTATGTAAGACCGATAGACATAATCTGTTTTTAGAAGAGGTTCCTTCTATCTATAGAAGGCCGATAGAGGTATTTTCTGTCTATAGAAGACCGATAGATGTCTCTGCTGTTTATAGAAGACCTATAGAATTCTCCTTTGTCTACAGAAAATCGATAGAGCGATCTTCTGTCCATACAAGACCCATAAAAGTCTTATGTCTATAGAGGATCGATAAAGGTTTTATGTCCCTAGAAGACTGACAGATCGAGAAAGGTCTCTTCTGTCTATGGAAGAACGATCGAGGTCTCTTCTGTCTATAGAACTGTCTATAGACACCGATAGAGGTCTTCTGTCTTTATAATACCATGTTGAAGAACCATGGTGGTCTTCTACCCATAGTTATAGGTAAATTTTTGTATTAATGTCTATATATCCTTAGTAGCCGTCTGTTCGAATTTTGAAGGCCTTAACCACATTTTTAGGGAATACAAACCCTCCGTGAAAAAATATATCAGATTGCCTTTCACTGAGCTTTGTGAACTCAGTTCCATTCTCGCCAGTTGGCTAACTGGTAATCTGATATATTTTTTACCTGTGCTTGTAGTGTAGGGATATTTACTCCCGATCGCTAGATGGCAATGATCGTGATTCGTGGTCAACGACACCCGTCGATATGGTGTTATTTAGGTCCTACACCGTATCTTTATCCTTTTTCCCTATTTTCTCTATGTATTTTTGGGTGATATAAGCCGTAGTAGGTGGGCGGTCAGTCTTTCCTCCTATCGTCGGGTTCAGATAGTGGATCTCTTTGCCCGTTTGAAACGATAAAAATTAAAGGACTTCTACGATTTTGTTCAATATTTTGAATGTTGAATATATACCTTCGAACATCCTACTCCATAATATCCCTATTGGTTAATTAACATACCTAATTTTATGATTAACTTAAAAAAAAAATAACAAATGTCTTTTCACTCACCTCTGCTCATCATGGTAACCTTGTCACGCAGCACATTCAGCGTATGCACCCGCCCGTATTGTTCGAAAAGGGCACGTAACTTTGTTTCGTCCCATGCCTTTGGCACCTGGCCGACAAACATTTTTATCGTATCCGGATCCGGTTGTTCTTTGGCGAATTCATCTGTGTTTGTTGTCGTCGTCGTCGTCAATGATATATCTGAACATTCCATTGGTGTGCCGAATGGTACCAATGCTAAACTGTCATTAGTCGATTCTGGTTGCTGATCACTAATTTCAGTATTTGTGTGGGTATCATCGTTGTTGCTAGCTGCTGCGCTGCTACTGCCCGGCACCATACTGTAAAGAAGAAAAATAAACAAAAATAAATTTTTATTATCTTTATGTAAACAGTGAAAACAGAAAAAATAAATTCAATTAGTTATTTTCGTAGTGGGTGGGTATCCGCCATCTATTGAAGGTGTTGAAGGTAGCCACTCCATCAGATATCCTGCATCACTTTTACACCCCAACTGAACAAACGACTTAATTTTGTTTTTATAAACTACGCTCCCGGTTTAGCCGGAAACCCCTTCGGCTCTCCATTACATTTGTAATGCTATGGAAATCTGACCAGTCCTGAAACCCCCACACACACCCCTCCTGTTACCCGTGTAACTTCATTAAACTTTTGCCGGAAACTCAATTTTGTGTTCAATGTTTTGCTTTGGTATTATAATGTTTTCGTTGCTTGGTTCACCAATAACGAATGCGTGGTGTTTTATTCATAGCGAGTGGGGAGTGCGAAGGGCAGGGTATTGCAGGGGGAGGCTTTTATAAGTTCCACCGAAACAACAAAAGCTAATTTACAGATACAAGAATTCTGATTTCACATCATTACATTGTAAATTGTTTATAAATTTTCATTATTGCCGCTCACAATAGTTATGTGTATTGGTGTTGTTGTTGGATATTTTCCGGCATTTTTTGCAAATATGAAATACTTCCACACAGAGATCCAAATTCAATACAGCACACATTTGCCACGAATTTGTACAATTTATTGAAATAGAGATTAGATTGAATATTTATACCTTTTTAATGTAATTCGCAGCGAATATGCTGGGCTACATGCTGTGGAATAAAACATCTGCCACAATTGGCCAATAATTTAGGAGGATGGGGTCAAAAGGTTAGAAAAATGATTGTTTAACAATTAAATTTTTTTAAGGGACTACAGAAGGCGAGAATTTTTTAAAGAATATTTTTTCAAGGCGTGGAATTTTTAAAGAATATTTTTTCAAGGCTTATTTAAGGCGTGGCGTAGGGGCTCTGATTGGCTTTAACATGGCGAAGTCAAGGCTTATCTTGGTCCAGGCCTCTTTCATCTCTATTGTGGACACTGACGTCCCCGCGGTGCCACCTTGGGAGCTATTTTCATCACCCGATGAAATAGTGAGCTAATATGTGCCGCGAGTTCATCCATAAGAACTATAAAAAATGGGGTTAGTTGTCCACTCTCGGAAAACCCAACCTACTATGAAAAAACAAAGAAAAAACAAAACCCCCTAATGTTGACGACCCCCGCAAACGTATAAAGGACCACGATCTGGGAATCTGCAATTGGAATGTGCGCACGTTGTACAGAAATGGTGCAGTGTTCGCTTTGGCGGATGTACTCAAGAAGTACAAAGCAGGCGTAAGTAAATCAGATGATTACGCCCTGTATTATAGCCACCATGAAACGAGACATGAATTTGGCTGCGGATTTATGGTTATTAGGAGAATAAAATACCTCGTCTCCAGATTCACTCCAGTAGATGAGCGAATTGCTATAATCCGTATAAAAGCGAAGTTCTTCTACATCAGTCTCATTTGCGCCCATGCTCCGACCGAAGATAAAGATGAACAGACCAAAGACATATTTTACGAGCGCCTAGAAACAGCATATTACCGTTGCCCTGGCCATGACATTAAAATTCTGCTAGGAGATTTTAATGCAAAAATCGGAAGGGAAAATATGTTTGGCCCCACCGTCGAAAAATTCAGCCTCCATGAAGAAACATCAGGCAACGGCATGAGGTTGATTGACTTCGCGGCAGCAAAAAACATGGTAGTTAGCAGCACCAGATTCAAGCATCTCGATATACACAAGGCCACTTGGATTTCTCCCGATCGAACAACGAGAAATCAAATCGACCACCATTAAGAAATCCGTGGTACGATCAGGAGTGTCGTAATGCTACTGATATGAAAAACGCAGCGTATAGGGCAATCCTGCGGACGGTAGCAACACGTAATGCGATGGAGAACTATCGGGAGAAAAGGTGAGAGGAGAAACGTATTTTCAGAAAAAAGAAGAAAAAGCAAGAAAAGCGTGAGCAAATCGAGATATACAGGAGTCACACTGAAGTCCGAAAATTCTACCAACGAGTTAAACACCAACCCGAAGGCTTTGGTGCAGGCACATCCTCCTGTAGAGATAAAAAAGGACATCTGGTAACAGATACAGACAGCGTGCTGAGGATCTGGAAGGACCATTTTGAAAAATTTCTGGTATCAAATAGTAGCAGTGAGTTGGATACCCCAGAACCAATAATATATGACGGTATAGAGTGTATACCACCTAGCCAAGATGAAGTCAGAATATCAATCAATTGGCTGAAGAATAATAAAGTAGCAGGTGCCGATGGGTTACAAGCCGAACTATTCAAGACTGGTGGTCAGATGCTGGTAAGGAGCATGCACCAGCTGATTAGTACAATTTGGCTAGAGGAATACAACATGCCCAATGATTGGAACCTCAGTACCCTATGTCCTGCGCACAAAAAAGGAGACAAGAAAATATGTGACAACTATAGAGGAATAAGTCTCCTTCCCATCGCATATAAAGTGCTATCCAGCGTGCTGTGTGAACGACTGAAGCCAAAGGTCTATGACATTATTGAACCATACCAATGCGGCTTCTGACTTGAAAAATCCACCCTTGATCAGATTTTTACTCTGCGCCAAATCCTGGAAAAACCCACGAAAAACACATTGACACATACCACCAATTCGTCGACTATAAAGTCGCATTCGACAGCCCTATCCGTTCAGAGGTGTTTAAAGCCATGCCTTCGTTTGACATTCCTGCAAAATTAATTCGGCTATGCAGGATAACTTTAACAGGTACAGGACAGGGACGTACGCAGGGGGGGAGCACCCCGAAATGAATTTTTTCCACTGTAAATTTATGTTTACAACCGCGAATTTTTCATTTTGTACTACCGGGGCTGATACTGATACTACCCTTGCTGTTATATGGATCTGAACCATGGGTAGTTACGCCAGCAGATGAGGCAGCTCTGGGAGTGTTTGAGAGAAAAATTATCCGAAAGATTAAGGGCCGATCTGCGTTGACGGTGGATACCGTCGTCGAAAGAACCATGAGTTGTACCAGTTTTTCCCGGACATCGACATTGTTAAACTCATTGAGCTGCCTCGACTACGTTAGCTAGGTCATGTTGTGAGAATGGATAAAGATGACCCAGCCCAGAAGGCATATAAAAGCGAACCAGCTGATGGTTCGCGCAGAAGGGGAAGGCCAAGTATACGTTTGAAAGATCAAGTGGAAGAAAACAATGCCGAAAATGGTCTTTCAAATTGGAAAAACTGCGCAAATGACCGACGCGTCAGCAAATCTTTTCTAAGCTCTCAGTAAGTAAGTATTTAAGGCGAGGATTTTTTAAAGAATAATTTTTCAGGCTTATTAAAGGGGTGGATTTTGTAAAGGATATTTTTTCAAAGCCTTATAGAAGGCGTGGATTTTTTAAAGAATATTTTTTCAAGGCCTTATAGAAGGCGTGGATTTTTTAAAGAATATTTTTTCAAGGCCTAATAGAAGGCGTGGATTTTTTAAAGAATATTTTTTCAAGGCCTAATAGAAGGCGTGGATTTTTTAAAAAATATTTTTTCAAGGCCTAATAGAAGGCGTGGATTTTTTAAAGAATATTTTTTCAAGGCCTTATAGAAGGCGTGGAATTTTTTTCAAGGCCTTATAGAAGGCGTGGATTTTTTAAAGAATATTTTTTCAAGGCCTTATAGAAGGCGTGGAATTTTTTTCAAGGCCTTATAGAAGGCGTGGATTTTTTAAAGAATATTTTTTCAAGGCCTTATAGAAGGCGTGGAATTTTTTTCAAGGCCTTATAGAAGGCGTGGATTTTTTAAAGAATATTTTTTCAAGGCCTTATAGAAGGCGTGGAATTTTTTTCAAGGCCTTATAGAAGGCGTGGATTTTTTAATGATTATTTTTTCAAGGCCTTATAGAAGGCGTGGATTTTTTAAAGAATATTTTTTCAAGGCCTACTTAGACAAGGCGAGGATTTGTAAGGAATGTTTTTTCAAGGCCTTAGACAAGACGTTGATTTGTTAAAGAATATTTTTAAAGGCCTACTTAGACAAGGCGTGGATTTGTGAAGAATATTTTTTCAAGGCCTTAAAGAAGGCGTGGATTTTTTAAAGAATATTTTTCTCAAGGCCTTATAGAAGGCGTGGATTTTTTAAAGAATATTTTTTCAAGGCCTTATAGAAGGCGTGGATTTTTTAAAGAATATTTTTTCAAGGCCTTATATATGGCGGGGATTTTTTTAAAGAATATTTTTTAAGGCCTTATAGAAGGCGTGGATTATTTAAAGTATATTTTTTCAAGGCCTTGTAGAAGGCGTGGATTATTTAAAGAATAGTTTTTCAAGGTCTTATAGAAGACGTGGATTATTTAAAGAATAGTTTTTCAAGGCCTTATTGAAGACGTGGATCATTTAAAGAATAGTTTTTCAAGGCCTTATAGAAGGCGTGGATTTCTTAAAGAAAATTTTTTCAAGGCCTTATAGAAGGCGGAAATTATTTAAAGAATATTTATTCCAGGCCTTATAGAAGGCGGAAATTATTTAAAGAATATTTATTCCAGGCCTTATAGAAGGCGGAAATTATTTAAAGAATATTATTTCAAGGCCTTATAGAAGGCGTGGATTTTTTAATGGATATAATTCTTCACCCCTCCCTCGTAAAATTCCCATAGTTATTTTTGGTATTGAACATGGTATTAGTAAAACATGCATAACTAAAATATTTGACACTTTATTACCATTTGCTTGTAACTAGGATGCTCATACATGTATTTGTTTTATGTAAATATGCATAAATTTGTACCACTACAACTACTACTAATAATAATACATGCGAGCTCACACACAGTCACTGTTATACATTGCCAAACGAAAACTAACTTAACAGAAACGAACACAGGCACACACTCCCATACAGTCAATTTAAATAGAGTCCTAATCAAAACAAATAAGCAAATAAACTAAATCATATTTCATTATATTATTGTATTATTTTTGTTTATTGGAAAATTCGTTGTCGCCGTTGTTGTTGCTGCTGCTGCTGCTGTTGTCACTTTGTATTTTTATAATTGGTAAATATTTTCGATCGCTCTCCCCTCCGTGAACAGAAATTGCATGCATTTAATTTAATTGCCCAACAACAAATAGCGTAATAAAATAAAAATAATAGTAACAACAACATCGAGAGCGATAAATGATATAAATGACGTATTGACAGACAATTGGTAACAACAAAGGACAATCGATAAGTAGCGTTTAGCGAAACACACACACAGAAACAAATAAAAACAAAAATTATTCTATTTTATCGATTATTGTCTATCATTTGTTGTCAAATTGTATTTTGCAAGAATTTGTTCAAAAATTAAATTTAATGATTGCGTTCGATTAGACATAAATAGGTTGTTGCTGTTGGTGGAGAAAAATGCGTAATGGTTTTAAGGTTACATCTTTGGAAATGTTGTTTAAAAATTTTAAATATTTAAAATATTCTTATAGGCGTGGATTTTTAAAAACATATTTTTTAAGTATTTTAATAGGCATGGATTTTTATACCCTTCACCATTCTGTGGTGCAGGATACTATGTCTTTGTGCATATGTTTGTAACAGGCAAAAGGAAACGACACATGGTTCCTTTTGAGAATATGCATAGAATCTCTTTCTGAGTCGATTTATGCATGTCCGCCCGTCCGTCCGTCTGTAGATGTTAAATTGTAAACAAAGTACAGGTCGCATTTATGACCCGATTTGGATGAAATTTGACACAAGTCACTTATTTGACCCAAGGACGAACCATATTGAAATTGGTGAAAATCGGTTCGGATTTAAATATAGCTCCCATATATATTTTCCTCCGATTTTAGGTAAATAGTGCACCAAGGTCCCTATATATCTTTCGATTTGCACGAAATTTGGCACAGCGTACTGAATAGAGTCTAGAATGACGTGTGTTAAGTTTCCTGAAAATCGGTTCAGATTTAGATATAGCTCCCATATATTCGTACGATTGTATGTAAATGGTGCACCAAAGTCCCTATATATTCTTCGAATTTCACGAAATATGGCATATCCTACTGAAATAAGCCTAGAATTATGTGTCTTAAGTTTCGTGAAAATCGTTTCAGATGTAGATATAACTCCCATATACAATTTCGTCCTATTTTATGTAAACGGTGCACCAATGTCCCTATATATCATTCGATTTGCACGAAATTTGGCATGGCTTACTGAATTGAGAAGTAAGTTTCGGGAATATTGGTTCAGATTTAGATATAGATCCAAATATATATTTTCGTTCAATTTTAGGTAAATAGTGCACCACGATCGATTTCCACGAAATTTGGCATAGAGTACTAGAGTAATTGAGTCTAGAATGATGAGTAGTAAGTTTCGAGAAAATCGGTTCAGATTTAGGTATAGCTCCCAAATATATTTTCCTCCGATATTAGGTAAATAGTGCACCAAAGTCTCTATATATCTTACGATTTCCACAAAATACTGAATTAGGTTCAGAATGATGTGTGCTAAGTTTCGTTGAAATCGGTTCAAATGTAGATATAGCTCCCATATATATTTTCGTTCGATTTTATATAAATGGTGCAATAAAGTCGCTATATATTTTTCGATTTTCACGAAATTGGCATGGCGTACTAAATTAAGTCTAGAATGATGATGAACCTGAAAATCGGTTCAGATTTAGAAATAGCTCCTACATAGTTTCTTCCGATACAGGCACCAAAGTCCCTATATATCTTTCGATTTGCACGAAACTTTGCATAGGGTACTGAATTAAGTCTAGAATGATGTATGTTATGTTTTGTGAAAATCGGTTCATATTTAGATATAGCTCCCATATATATTTTCGTCCGATTTAATGTAAATGTGGTACCAAAGCTCCTATTTTTCTTTCGATTTGCTCGAAATTTGGCACAGCGTAATGAATTGGGTCTAGAATGATGTGTGTTAAGTTTTGTGAAAATCGGTTCAGATTTATATATAGCTCCCATATATATTTTCGTCCGCTTTAAAGTAAATGGTGTACCAAAGTCTCTATATATCTTTCGATTCGTACGAAATTTGGCATAGCGTACTGAATTAAGTTTAGAATGAGGTGTGTTAAGTTTCAAGAATATCGGTACAGATTTAGATATTTCTCCCACATTCTATTCTAAATCTGCCCTTTTGAAATTACCTTAAGGATAATAAAGGATTAAGGATAAGGCGTGGTTTAAAAAAAAAATATTTTTTCATGCTCGGACGTAGGTCTGGCCAATATTTTCAATCAGTTCCTTACTACCACATACTTTAAAGTTCTGGTTTTATTTATTTCAAATGGCAAAAATGGTGGGAGAAAAGATATAAACCTTTCTCCCACCACCACCCCCTCAAAACTCAAATTTCAAAAACAAAACAAAAATTCCTCCCTCAATTTTAATTTTTAAAACGTCAATTTCAAATCGCTGTAATTGGATGAGAACCGAAAACATCTGTTACGATGAATCGTACACGCCACCTTTAACACAAAGTTGTACTTCTCTATAATTACACAGACAATTGTAATCACTTTGGCTAAGGAATAGAAAAAAAAACAACGAAAAAATATTGATTGGAAATGTAATTACCGGCAATTTTCTACAATCACACACACACATAGTTAGATCCTTAAGAGTGGATGTGGAAATTAAAAAGGGAAAATTTCTTTAGTTAAAAGTGTGTCATGTCAAACATAAACAGACAACTGTTAAGCAGCCAGTCAGCTAAACCAGTAACCCAAATAACCACACGCCATATTAGAGAGAAAAACAGTGAGCCGGAGAGGGAGAGAGGAAACACTGGGGGAGTTAACTATGTTGTAAAGTAGACCGTGTGATAAACCACAAGTGTAAATATTTTTAGTAACACTTGTCGCCCGGTACACCATTTCTCAGGGGAAGAAAATAGTTATTACTTCGAAGGGATATAGGACTTCGCAGGATTTTTATCATTCTTGATTAAAAAACTTTGAGTGGTTTTCAAAATTTACAACAATTGAAAATAGAAACTTCAATATGAGCTAATATGATACTGACATTTTTAAATACCCAATAAAAGCGGAACCTCAAGAAAACTTAGCTTATTATTAGAGGATTTTTCACAGGACCTTTGGAAGACGTTTGGGTTACCATTTATATTTTGTTATTGTAAAATTGTCAGGCGCAATCCCAGTTTGTTGTTTTTATAAAAGAAATATTTACTAGTAAAGAAAATTATGCTTCGAGTTATAGGAAAAAGTCTATTTACAGTTGTACTGCTGACTGAACAATTTTAGACTTCTTCTGAAGTTTGAAATCTCTTCTGGAATTCATAGACCTGTAGATTCTATACAACACCATACGTCAATAAATCCTTCAAAAAGTCTTCTATGAGGTCTTATATATAGAATACCAATGATATGGCTTCTATGGAGAATCTGACTTCTAGAAGTCTGCTTTAAAATTCTACAGACATTAGTCCTTCTGAACGACTTTAAAAACGTCTGAATTCCTTCAATCGGCACAGTTAATCTACTCTTGAAATAACTTCCGGAGGTGCACAATAAACTGCACTTAGAAAACTCAGTTTTTATGTTGTTTAGCTTCTATTTCGATGGGTTTTATTTAGTCGTTTCATTTGTAGCAACCCGAAACATTTGACGGAGATATCATAAACTATAATTCGGTTAGTATGTCTATATATGAAAATCCTAGTAGTTTTGGTATTAGAAATGAGGAGGAGAGAACCATACAGTTTGCACAGGATCTCATGTATTGGTACAACCGATAGTTTACTCCCCCTAACCTAACCTAAAGACGTCGGTGGTCCACCCTGGCTCCCTTAAACGGAGTAACCCCAGCTAACTTTAACCGCTAATGATCAACAATGCGTGTTAGCATGATCTTTAGATAACGGGCGAGTAGTTACCAATGACTTTCACGGATACTCCCAGACGATCAGAGCGTTGCCATTATGAATTTATTGTCGAGTTGTCACAGGGGACTTCTAGGTCTAAATTTCTTCCTCCCCGTGGTAACCTTAACCTTTCCCTTCTTGACAAATACTAAGCAAACATTGAAGGTTCCTGTGAAGCTTTGTCAATTGGCCCGAGTTTCATCTTCCCCAAAAAATCCTTTCCACTATCCCTCTAGGCTACTATCGGAACATGAGAGGCTGAAAAATTTGTGTCAACAAAGGTTTCCTCACAGCCAGTAGTTGTTCCTACATCCATCTCACCCTCTTCAACAGGTGTTGAGGAGAATTAGATCTTGGTCGGAATATTTTTCACTTGAGTCACCGATGGTACCGCATATACAGTTTCTATCTTCGATTTCGTGCTTTCCCATGCTTTGATGCTATAAAGGGAATTTATTTTACGTTATATTTGCTGGAGGTACCGCAGGTTTCCACGGTACGGGAAATAGGAATTTGTTAGACTAAAAAATTCCTAGAGGGTTTGTGAGGATAGACTTTTTTGTACTTCCTCACGACCCTTAGGTGAATTATTTTCGCTGATCATGTTGAGGTCCTTATCGTATCGTTGACAGTAGTAAATTACCCAACGTATACATCGCTTCTTTAGATTTTGCCATTTTCGGATTTCAAAACGCCTTTGGAGGCGTGGATTTAAAACAAAAGGGGCGTGGATTTTTTAAAAATAAGGTTTTCAACGACCAAGCGTGGATTTTTTTTTAATGTTTTCAACGACTAAAGAAGGGTCGATTTTTTTACAAAATATTTTTTTCAATGACTTAAGAGGCGTCGATTTTTTACAAAATATTTTTTTCAACGACTAATAAAGCGTCGATTTAAAAAAATAGTTTTTTTTTCAGCGACCCAAGAGTTGTGAATTTTTTTAAAAAATATTTTTTCAACCTCCTGATGTTTTTTTAAATGCAAAATCTTAACCTTTTGCCGCATAAGCATCGGCTTGCCGACTGAAGTCGACGTAGCATTGGCATTTTCCACGCTGCAGAAGCCCACATGAACAACGGACATATTTGGCGGCCTTGACTAGTTACATCAGCATACTGCTCTTCCCCTGTCATTGGGATGTAGTGCCAAATGTCGGCGGGGATGCTCTCCAGACGAAAACTGTCATATTCCTCTCTGGGAGTTTCAATGTTTGAGTATCGATAGGCATGGATTAAGTGGGGGACCAAAGGTTGACCATGGCAAGAACTTAGTATTTAAACTAATATTGATAGAGGCGACAAGGTATCGATGTTCGCATAATAGCCAAAACTTTGCCTAGTCAGTCCAGAAGATCGTTGGCATTTGGTCATTTCCTTCAAGACACTTCATTTAGACCCGCTGACTTTATGCGACTGCTTATTTTAATCATAGTTTGAGAATCCATAAGCATTGGCTAAGGGTTGGACTTGAGATTGGCCATGGCAATGACCTGGTAACTAAATAAAATACTCATCGATGCGCCACGATATCGATTGGGTAAACAAGAGTGCAAACCGTATACACTGATTGGTAGTCAATCTTTAGGGTAGAATACTGGTGGCATTTTGTAAGTTGTAAGGGCGCAATTTTGCCTCATCACACTCGAACATTTTCTTCTAGACCCTCTCATTAGACCAGCTCACGTTCCGCGACTGCATATTTTTTGTTTTTTTTTTTTTTTTTTTTTTGCAGCAACCAGTGAATTCGACATAAAGAGTAGTGGAGTAATGTTATCATGAAATGCTGATATCCGCGATGGACGAAAATTTATGCATAAAGGTCCTGCCCTATATACAGGTCCTGCCCTATATAACTAAAGGTCTTGCCCTATATAAAGTTGCATTTTCCCACGAAAGTGTCTGTAAGTCGGAATTACGGAAAGGTTTCAGAAGGGTAAAAAACTTGGCCGTAATTTGGCATTCCGGTTTCTTGAAGTATGAGAAATAGTTTTTATACCCTACACAACTATGTTGTCAGGGTATTATAGCTTTGTGCAGCCCCAAATGTTTGTAACGCCGCGAAATATTGGTCCTAGACCCACCTTTAAGTATACTGATCGTCATATCTCGACTAGCTGAGTCGATCTAGACATGTGTGTCCGTCCGTCCGTCTGTCCATTATAATTTGTAAACACGATACAGGCCACAGTTATGGACCAATCTTCACGAAATTTTGCATGTAGGATGGGTTCTGGCCAATGAAGACCCCTATTGTTTTTGGAAAAGATCGGTTAATATTTAGGGGATGAAATGGACCAAATACTAAATTTTTGTCGGTTTTTCTGGTCGCTCCAGAGGCCGCAATTATGGCCCAAACACCGCGAATTTTTGCATGGAGAAGGGGATCGGGTCAGAGAATAAGCGTGCATGTTTTGATAAAGATCGGTCAATATTTAGTGGGTCAAATGGACCATAACTTTTGTGTGAAAAATGACAAAATTTGTATTCTATGGCATATATATTTACTCCTGGAGGATGTAGACCCTATGAGTTGATAACATATCCAAGAGGAGTGGTTGACCTTTAAATTGATACCAAATATAGTGATGTATCTACTCAGATGTGGGAGTTACAGTCAAATATTTACATGTGCTTACGTATTCAGATATTATTTAGTAATCCATTACCACATTAAAGGGAGAAATATCGCGCTGATGGCTTTGAAATTTTTCAAGAAGTTCCAGTTATGGTCAAGAACAACGCCTACAATTTTCGGTGATGATCAGATTAAAATTTTGGGATGAAATGGACCGAAAACATAATTTTTTGTGTGTTTTCGAGTAGAGTATAATCCGAAAATCACAACACACCCACCTTGAAGGTAATCTGGACAAGTAATTAGAAGGACTGTACAAGAGGGGGCTGTACAAGTGGGGGCAAATATCAGGAAATATTACTCAGACTCGGAATAAACATCCTCAGAAAGTTAGAGTTCGTGGTAGTTGTGTAGGGTATCGTATGGTCGGCCCCGTCCGACTATACATCTCCGCTCACTGCTTAAGAATTATATCGATATTTGGCATATTCCCTTTATAAAGTTCCCGAACGCATTTTGATATCGATGCGGCTCTAATTTGGCATTAAAGGTTCTTGTTGAGTTAAAACCCTTTTTGCAGGAGATTTAGATTAGAGAACGTTCATGTTCTGACATAGAATGATACGACTCATTTTAGATATTTTGATGGTTCTTCATGAACAAATCTATTATTGCCAGAAATTTTTAATATCAACACTCCTTTTTTTCGGAATGTTGAAGTTCTTAGCCCAGTTTGGTCAATCTGGGTGTCTGTAATTTGGTGTTTGATTTTCTCCAAGCATAAATGGTATACAAGTTCGTATAGATTTAAATATATCTCCCATATATATATATATATATATATATATATTCGATCGACTTCCTAAAAATGGTGCACCAAATGCTAGTTTTATTTTAATCGAAACATTTGGTGCCCGTGCTATATATGGAGATACGCTGCACATCGACCTTCTGGGACAGGATAAAATTTGTTTTGACTTTCAGCATGTTCTTTAAAGGATATCCTATTTTTCAGAGCATCTACAGATAAATTCATGATTTTAAAATCACCATAAAGGCTACTTAGGCTTCAGTTCTACTACAGAAACAATTCCCACCTTCAATTCGTCGTTAGAATATCACCACCACTTTAGCTCGCTTCTTCATCTACAGAAGAATTTATGACTTTCAGATTGCCATAAAAACTCATCAGGCTTCAGTTTGACAACAGAAATCATCCTGAACTTCAGTTTGTTTTTAGAAGCTGATTTGTCTTCATCTTGCATATAGAATAAATTTTGTTCTCGACCTTGACTTCATCTATAGAAGGCACCCGAACTGAGGTCTTTAGAAAAATCTGCCTCCTCTATAGATCGCTTCTTGACCTTCAGCTTGTATGTAAAGGCTCAGGTCATCTACAGAAGGATTTATGACTTTCAGATCGACATAAGGAACCATTAGGCTTCCGTTTGACAACAGAAAACTTCAGTTCGTTTTTAGAAGTTGCATTCTCTTCAACTGATATATATATATATATATATTACATTTTGTTCTGGCCCATACAAGAACCATACCTTCACTTGATCTTTTGAAGGATGCCTGAATGTCAGGAGATCTTTAGAAGAATTCGTGATTTTTAATTCGTATATAATGATTAAGTTTTTTTTTTGTACAATACTACATAGTTCTTCTTCTTTTAGGGTCGGTCCGGATTCCGTCCCTTATTTCTTTCATATTGCTATTCTAGCCTACAAACTATTTCCTTTTCAAATCAATTTATTTGGCAACGGTGTAGTTAGTTATTCAACTTTAATTTTTTTTCTTACCGAACCCTCAAGCCAAAGGATTATTAATGTCCCAGAAAGGGGGGGATCTCCTTAACCTGCTTTAAGTGATAAAGCAAATCTCAAAATGTAGAACAAAAAACAAAGAAAGAAAAAACCCCGACTACAACAACGACAATAACAAGTGAAGAGAATTATGAAAATCTCATTATAATTACCCACTAATAAGTACAAGGCCATTAGGCCATAACAATTTCGGTGGAATATCCCACGTACCAGACATTCATTCAAGCGAAGTCAAATGGTTTTCTGGGGTCTTACCAGGGAGGGAAGAGCGGGAATGAGTGGCAATTGTGAAAAAATGTCTAAGGCACTACTCTGGCAGGAGAGTATCCGTTACGTTTATAACAGCCATCTTAAATGTGGTGATGGTTGTGACGTTGTCATTCGAGAAGGTGAGTAAAGCGTATCAGTGTGTCAGTTGCTGTTTTTTTATTTTTTCCAGGCCTTAAGAGATTGCCGTGATAGCTATGACACCACACGCCATACTCAAGCGGAATATGACTTTGTGATATTTATCATTAAACTACCTGACGACATGTTGCGGCTCGTCTCCAATCCCCCCTCTTTGGTGGCAATAATATTATATTGGGGGCAGATACTATTTGAAGGAGGGATACTGTGGCATTTTGTTAAGTATTTGTGTGTGTGGATGAGAAGGTGGTTGTGTGTGCCAGAGTGTGCGTATACCAGATGACACACTTAATCAAACCTTAATGAAAATTCCGACAATTTAAATTAATTTTTCTATAACTTTATCATAAATGTACTTTCTTTCTACGTGTTCGTGACTCTTCTTGGCCTCCTTTATCCTCTCGGTGTCATCTTCAATTGATGACAGAATATAAGAAGAAAAACTATGAAGCCAAAGCCGTGGCACGCAATTAAGTTTGCCACAAGCATTTTAACAAGCAATCCCAGTTACGCAGTCAGAAGGATAGAAGATTTGTTGCTGCTGACAGAGTGCCACACATAAATGTGGAAGTCGCCATAAAAAATGGCCTTATCTCAAAAAATATGTAATGCCAAGGATATATTGGGCTTGTTGCGTTTCGTTTTTCTTGGTGAGCAGATTTTTTGATATAATGCAGTTTAGGGTTGCCAAAGAAAATATGTATGTAGCAGATGAGTAATGGAATTAATACGGCGAAGTTTTGAATGGAAATAAAAACGTTGTTCGGTTCGGCAGGGCCAAACTTTGTATACCCTACAACCTAATATGCACATCCACAAAATTAGTAGGAACAACAGCATCTCGAAGAGGGACCTTAGTATGGGGATGATGTAAAAAATTGACATTGAATTGTGTGAAAATTTTCGGGGGAGAAGCTTTTTATTCGCCCGGAATCCGGAATGCCAAATTATAATCACTTTGGTCCAAAATTTCTGCAAAAAAGATTTTTTACTTCCCAACTACACATACTACACATTTTCTTCGATAAGGAGTTATATCCCCTGAAAGCCAAAAATAGCCAATAACTGCAACTATAAGTATACCGAATTCCAGAATGTTATACCTTAATTTCACATTGTTATAGATGGTGGGATATTTTGGGCGATTTATGGTCTCACTATATCCAGAAGTTTTACTGCACTTTGGCAACCCTATCGACGACATTTGATTGATAAAAAAAACGTTTGTTGTGCCCTATATACATTTCGGGGTTGATGGTGTGAACATCTCTAAAAGATAGATTAATCTATTAGCCTCTATTTACATAAAACGAAATTGTCGGTGTTCTCATTTCTTGTTCTGGCTGAATGAAATTACAAATGAAAAATGTTTATTGCTTTCTTCGCTAAATTATTACCATGTCAAGGATAGGGAAATTATATAGTAATGAAATGAAAATATATTAGACGAAGTGGCACCCAAATATTTGGAACATTTCAATTCTAAGCTAGAGCCATTAATCAAGTGTGAGATTTCTTAAGAGCATGACATTTAAAGACAAATGTATATAGTTTTCCCCTGTTCTTCAGTCTTGAAGCACCAAGATTCTATGGCATTTATATCGCCTATGACGGATCTCTGAACTTCAATTCGCCTTTATCCACTGGTATTAATCTCATTTTGTTCTTCGGTTCGTCTATAAACGCCTTCGGTATGCCTAAGTATTTCTATTAGTCCATCTAAAAGACTTTCTACAAGGAATTGCTTCAGTTCGTCTATAGAGACAATGTTATGTTATTGGTTTCTAAAAGACCCCCTAACCTACAAAACAAGTCATGACTTTCCTCTCGGTATAAACACTAATTAGACGTCATTTCTTTTCATCTTGAAAAGATTGGCTCCTCTGTGGTAGTGCATGGAAAATCCGCTAAGCTTCAGTTTGACAACAGAAAACCTACTGGCCTTCAAATCGTTCTTAGAATACTGACTCCTTTTCAGCTAGTACCAACATTCACATGATACACAGAAAACTCCAGAAGAAGTCATGACTATTCGCTCGGCATAAAGACTAATTACACTTCAGTTCGACAACAGAAAACTTCCCGAACTGCAATTCATCTTGGGAAAAATATCTTCTCTACTATATAGAAAATAGACATAACATTTGACCAATAGAAAGCTCCCACACCACATGAAGCCTGCAACAAAATTCATGCCTTTCAGATCGCATATATACACCTTAGGCTTCATTTCGACTACAGAAATTTTTCTCATTTGATCTGTAGAAGGCTCTTTAGCCTTCAAGGAGCCTACAGAACAAGTCATGACTTTTAGATCGCCACAAATATCTATCATAGATATTTTCTACGGTCTGCAGCTTACCTATGAGCTTATCTATAAGATTACCTAACTTTCATGTTATTTACGAAGGAAATCCTGGCTTAAACTCTGCCGTTACGACTCCTTAGCCACCAGCTCTAATACAAAATAAAACTCTGAACTTCAATTCCTTTTAGGTTAAGTAGAAGGCATTTTTTTCTCGTCCATAGAACAAATATGTCTTCACCAGATCTATAGTGGCTCCCTCATTCTGCCAATTTAAATTTTTTGGTCTTCAGTTGACCTCTAAACTATCACTTCCTCCCTCCATAACCGACTGTTCGCCTGTAAATACTCATATCATTGTCTATAAATACTTTTTTCCTTGTAAAATGAACTCTTCCATAGATACTTCCTAGAAGTCTTCTTCAAAGATTTAATGACTTTCGGCTACTCTCAGCTGTTTAAAGAAAATCTCTTAAATATTTAATTATTTAGGAGGTCTTCATCCAGGACTTCTATAAAGACGAGCTCTAACTTGTCTTCTGTAAGTACATCTATCAGCTCTTCCATAAAAACATTTGTCTAACTGGTTTCCCATGTTCCTGTTGTAAACATTTATAAAAGAATTATCCTGCTCGTCTGCAGAAGAGCTCTCCTCTTTTCGATATGATAGACTCCCGTTAGCTTGTATATAAAGACTTGTTTCATCTCGTCTATAAAGACTCACTGCCTATTGTATATAAAAATTGAGCTCATCTACAGAAAAAACCCTTCAGATCCTCTATAACATACTTCCGCCAGAACTTCTAATGATGACATATCACCACTCTATAGGAGACGGTTTTCGAATAGGACTTCTTGTTTCAGTGGTCCCTTCAGCTCTCTATAGAAAAACTCTCTTAGGATTGTCTATGAAACATTTCCTGCTTCAGCTTGTTTATAGAAGACTCCCTGTTACAGCTTGTCTCTAGAATACGTCTACAAGTTTATCTTCAGAAGCTTCTATGGAAACACCTTGTGCCTTTATCTAAAACTTCTTGCTTCAGCTCACCTCTCTCAGAGCGTTTAAAGGAATTCCTTTGTTCTCCTAAAAGACTGATGTATCAGCCCGGATAAAAGGCTCTGTTCAGCACGTATATAAATACATCCTTCAGTTCGCATATAAAGACTCGCTCCAGCTCGTCTCTAAAAGAATCCCTTAACTCTTGCATAAGCTCGTGTATAGAAGATGTCCAAAATACTCGTCTATAGATGACGTCCAAACTTTTCTGGTCACACTAGAGGCTACAATTATAACCCGAACACCACGAAACTTTTCTCAAAGTATAGAGTGTACCAAATGGACCCAGACTTTTGTGTGGAAAAAGACAAAACTTGTATTCTGGGACGTATGTATTTACTCCTGAAGAATATAGACCCGGAAATGTCGCGCTGATCGCTTTGACATTTTACATGAAGTTCCGGTTATGGTCAAGGACGACGCCTATAATTTTTGGGGATGTCGATAAGATATTTAGGGGGTGCAATGAACCGAAATTTTTTTGTAAGATTTTCTAGTCGCAAACGCCACATATTTAACACGGGGAAGGGGATCTGTCTAAATACTTAGAACGACTTTTTAGCTGATGATCGGTCAATATTCCGAGGGTTAAATAAAACTAAAAATCAAAGTTTATATTTAATGGCATAAATATCCACATCGGGTAAGAAAGTGGAACTGTTGATCTACAAGAGAATGAAAATATCTCGAAATATTGCACAGGCTCAGAATGTTAGTTTTTAGTGGTAGCTGTGTAGGGTGTCATATAGTCAGCCCCGTCCGACCATACTGCTCCGATCACTGGTTTTGTTCTGTATATGTTTGACTTTTTTGAACATTTTAAATTTATAAAGACCACTATAAAGTCTCGCTGCCTTCGCTTGCCTATAAAAGCTCCCTTCTTTCATCTATAGCCTGCACTCAAGTCGTCTATAGAAGATTTCCACATTCAACTCGTCTGTAGAGGATTTTGAACTACCTGCAGTCCGTCTATGTATATTCCAGAAAAGCTACCTTCAAATGACTCCCTCACCTCGCCCATAGAAAAGTTCTTTCAGTACCGGAATCATAAACGTAACAGTTTTTCTAATGCATATCGTTAAAGTGTCGTTAAGAGTTTTCATTTGAGGTAGAAGAGGAACTAGCTCGAATTTTGAAAACTGAAATCCTTGCCTAAGGCCCTTTCATCGGCGAGCTGGAGGGAGTCTTCTATAGGCGAGGTAATAGAGGGAGACTTTTTAGAGGAGTTTCTACGTAATTGGAGTCTTTTATAGACGAGTTAAAGGAGTCTCTTTAGTAGCTCTGGAGGAAGTTTTACTAAAAATACTAATCTTAAAATCTGAAAAAAACTTAGTTCTAATTCGCTTTTTCCTTAACATTTCTACACACTTCTCCATCTTCCAACCAATCCCGTATAATCACATTTTCCTGAAAACTCTCCCATCCAACCCCGCATTGTTCAGATCTAACACGGTTTGTTAACTTTTTTAAGCGTAAACGCTTCAACACTTGCTTAAATATCAAAGGCAATAAAGAAAACAAAAATTATACAACAACGGTAGCGGCACAACAGCAACAATAACAGCGGAAGCATTAAAAGCAAACTTGGCAAATCCTAATAATTTCACAGGATTCCCAAAGCAAAAATGTTATTCAAATGCTTAGAGGCCTAAAGCTAAATACGAGTACATACCTACACACACCTCCTGCCACACCCCACATCTACCGCTTGTATTTGACTTGAAAATGAAAACTGATTTGAAATCCATATGAGAAAAGATCCATTTTATGCCACAACTCCACAATAAGGTTTGTCTGTCTGTCGGTCGGTCTGCCAGTTGGTTGGTTGGCTTGGTGGCGTTGTTGCACAAAACACACAGGGGAGTAATGAATAATTTACATTATTTAAATGTTTATCCATCTCCGACCTTTTCCAACCGATTCCCCCCTTGCTCGTCCCATTACTCATCACACACTGGGTTACAGACATCATCATTGATGTGGTAACGAGTGTGTGTGTGTGTGAATGCGTGTTTTGCATTTTGTGCATTTGTTCGCTTAGGGAAGTTGATGTGTTTTTAGGTAAATGGCAAGGATTTCCTTTAATCTGTGTGAAATGAAAGTTCATTTTGAATTTTTGTTGGGGAAATGGAAATAGAAGAAAGCAGCAGCAGCAACTTTTCATTCATTTACCCAGAAAGAGCAAAATATCTCATGTGGTTTCGACAAATGCTAATAGGGTTTCTTGGTTTTTTAATCGGGGTTTTTACTTTTTTATTTTTCTGCTTCCTGCTCTTTTTTACGGGATAATGCATATAGACATGTGTGTGTTTTTTTTTTTTAATTTCTTCCCTTTGTGTCTAATATGGTATTCATTAACATTTAGGAATGATATTTAAGGGCATTTGCATAGAGGGACGTGCATGGAGTCAGTGGCATTACGAAAAATTCTGAGGGGCTGATGCAGGGAGTATTTCTGTAGGCTACTCGAGGCAAGGCAATTTTCTAGGCGAGCTGATCCAATACAAACGTCCACTTATTTTACCAAAAAGGAGCTGAAGAGAGCCTTTATAGGTGAGTTAAAAAAGGTCATTCGGGCTCCTGTTCTAAAGGCGAGCTGAAATAAGGTTATTCTATAGAGAAGGGGAAGGGAGTCTTCCATTTAGCATTTCTTCTAGTCAAACTGAAGTAAGGAGATTTTATTAGGCGACCGGAATCAGGACCAGTTTCTGACCTTTGGTTGGTCAGGTGAACCAATACAAAGTTCCACGTATTTTTCTAACAAGGAGATGAATGGAGTCTTTATAGGTGCTGCGGTGAACTGAAGCGAGCCTTTATTATCGACCTGAAGTGAACATTTATTAGCGAGCTGAAGGGAAACTTTATAGACGAACAGATGGGAACCTTTATAGGTGAGCTTAAATAAGTCTTTATAGACGAGCTCTATAGCAAGCTGAAGAAACCTTTATAAGCGTGCTGAATGAGCCCTGCTAGGCGAGCTGAAGGCTTCATTCATAGACAAAACCAGTGAGCGGAGCAGTATAGTCGGACGGGGCCGACCATACAATACCCTACACAATTACCACGGAACTCAAATTTTCTGCGGATGTTTATTCCGAGCCTGGGCAATATTTCTTTATATTGGCATCCTCTTGCCCGATTAGAGGTAAACAGCACCTCTTCCTCGCACTCAAATATTTTCCGAATATTACGAGTATTCAGTACAGCTATTGTCCAGATTCCCTTCACAGTGGGTTGTGTTGTGATGTTCGGCTTTCATTTGTGGTCTATATATCGACTCGAAAATAACACAAAAAATTAAGTTTTCGGTCCACTTCATACAAAAATTATTATCTGATCATCACCGAAAATTATAGGCATTGTCCTTGACCATAACTGGAACCTTATGGAACATTTCAAAGCGATCAGCGATATAGTTCCGCGCTCTAGAGTGATAATTGGTTACTAAATAATATACGGATACGGAGATACCTGTAAATATTTAGGTGTAACTCCCACATCCGAGCACATACAACAATGTAATTGGTATTAATTTAAAGGTCAATCACTCCTCTTAGATATAATATCAACTTCTCGGGTCTATGTCATTCAGGTGTAAATATATACGCAATAGAATACAAATTTTGTCACTGTTCATACAAAAGTCAGGGTCCATTTGAGCCGCTAAATATTGACCGATCTTTATGAAAACAGGTATGATTATTCTTTGGCCGGATCCCCTTCTCCATGCAAAATTTCACGATGTTCGGGCCATTATTGCGGCCTCTGGAGCGACCAGAAAAACCGACAAAAATTTAGTATTTGGTCCATTTCATCCCCTAAATATGAACCGATCTTTCCCAAAAACAATAGGGGTCTTCATTGGCCAGAACATGCAAAATTTCGTGCAAAATTTCGTGAAGATTGGTCCATAATTGTGGCCTGTATCGTGTTTACAAATTATAATGGACAGACGGACGGACGGACGGACGGACGGACGGACACACATGTCTAGATCGACTCAGCTAGTCGAGATATGACGATCGGTATACTTAAAGGTGGGTCTAGGACCAATATTTCGCGGCGTTACAAACTTTTGGGGCTGCACAAAGCTATAATACCCTGACAACATAGTTGTGTAGGTATAATGAAGTGAGTCTATTACGGAAGGGAGTCTTTTATAGGGGGGTCTTTCCGAGACAAGCTGAAGGGGGTCATTGAGAGACAAGCTGAAAGGAGTCTTTTATAAACTATCTGAAGGGAGTCTGCTATAGACGATAGGAGTCTGAAGGGAGTCTTTCATAGACGAGCTGAAGGGAGTCTGTCGTAGACGAGCTGAAGGGGATCTTTCCTAGATCAGGTGAAAGGAGTCTCCAATGGCAGGGAGTCTTTCATAGAGACAAGCAGAGGGGAGTATCCTATAGACGATGGGAGTCATCTATAGACAAGCTGAAAGGAGTCTTTCATAGACCTGTTGCAGGGAGTCGTTCATAAACGAGCTGAAGGGCTTCTTTCTTAGATGAAGGAGATTCCTATGGAAGGGAGTCTTTCATAGAAGGGAGACTCCTATAGACGATGGGAGTCTTTTTGGGGACCTAATGGGAGGCGTCTTTAAATTTAAAGGTCTGAAGAGCCATTTTTGGCAAGGATCCGTTATACGCGATCTGAAGGGAGTCTCTTGTAGGCGTGATTAAGGTAGTCTTATATAGACGAACTGAAGCAAGGAGTCTTCTGTAGCTGAAGCAGGGAGTATTCTTAAGACGAGCAGAATTTGGAACACTTCTGTAGATGAACTTATTTACAGGCTAGCTGAA
The DNA here is from genome assembly GCF_032173495.1 of Musca vetustissima. Lineage (NCBI taxonomy): Eukaryota > Metazoa > Arthropoda > Insecta > Diptera > Muscidae > Musca > Musca vetustissima. Next base: position 190,962 of record NW_026880582.1, read on the forward strand.
GGTAGTCTTTCATAGACGAGCAAAAGGGAGTTTTCTAAAGACAAACTGAAGGGAGTCTTCTGTAGACAAGTGAAGGAAGAGAGTTTTCTATACAGGTACTGAAGGGACACGAAGGAATACAGTGAATCTTTAGAAGGCAGTGGCTCTTGAAGGGACTGAAGGGAGTCTTATATGAACGAGTTGAAGTTACTCGTTATTGGCGACTGATGGGAGGTCTTTCATAGTCCAGCTGAAGTAAATCTTCTATAGACGGTGTGCCTTAAAGCTTGGAGTCTTTATAAGTAAGATAAATTCGGGTTACTTTATAGGCGATCTGGAGTCGAGAGCCCTTATAAGCGAGCTGTAGCAGGGTGCCTTTATATGCGAGCTATAACAGGAAGGGTTTTAGGCTAGCTTTAAGACCTTTATAGGAGAGCTTAAGAAATAATTTATAGGCGGGCTAAAGGGAGTCCTTACACAGATGGATGTAGTCTTTACATGCAAGCTCGATGTAGTCTTTAAAAGAGAGCTGGAGACTGGAGAAAGTCATCCTTTGGCAAGTCCTTATTGAATGGTGGAAAGACACTTCTTTATATGTGATCTCAAATAAGTAATCTATATCGGTGGAACGAAGCAAGGCACATTCTATGCGAGCTGGAGCAATAGACTTTTATAGGTGAGCTGAAGCAGAGAGCCGAATTCTAACAGGGAGTCGTTATAGGAAAGCTGTAACAGGGAGTCCTCAAAGCCAAGCTAAAGTATATAACTCTTTATTGGCTAGATAGGGCATAATCTATCTTCAGCAGGGTTCCGAAGCATGCATTCTTTATAGGAGATATTAGGTCGGTAGCCTTTACAGTATAGCAGAACGTATAGGTAAGTCCATAAAATCCTTATCTCAAAATGTGACCAAAAAAGGTTCATTCGAAACTTGGAATCCAAATTTAAAAAAATTTAGACTATTCCCTTACCCCCTGAATTGTCTGCTCACCAAGTATTCCTCTGACCTCTAATTACTTAAAAAATATTTTTTAATGCTTTTCAAAGCTACTTAACTTCTCAACTAATATTCTATGATCTGGCGCAGGACAACGAACAAACTTAATTACAATGACATTACAAACCTCGAAATTAAAACATTTATCTTTTAGACTCCCGCACCATAGCCAAAAATTTATGTTCCCAGCCTGCCAACCATTCATCCATCCATCCGTACATTGACATGCAAATAGCCGTAACTTCTTAATGTTCATGATATTATTTTTTTTTCTTCTGTCGTATGGCCTCTCTGTTTCGCTGTCTTACGATGTGCCTTATCTGCTTTATGACATTTCCTTTTATGCCAGACAATAACGAGCCTTATTGCGTGTTTTCACTTTACCATCAAACGTTAATATGTCAAGTTATCTCCTTCTTTGGACCGTATCGTTGAATTTCGTTCCATTCCATGCCACCCACCCAAAAACATGGCATTTATTTTGACATTTCTGTCCATTTCATAATCATATTTAGGAGAATAATGTACCCTCAAATTAAGTTCTAAGAAAATATATAAAATACGAAAGAAAGAAAAAAATCGGCATGAGCATGACAAACAGTTAAAGAGCTTTTGAATTTGGACGGCCCTGTGAATCGTGTCACTCGAGTCCTTCGAGGTGGGGGAAGACGATACAAATCTCTTTCATGTACGAGAACATCTTCGAAACGGCAACATTACTTTTAGGCCAAACAACATTGCCCAATAAGATGGCGGAATGGAGGACTACTACTCCACCGAAATTTCCAACAAGTTGTGTTGTCTTTGCTTTGAGCAAACATTTAATGATACGCTAAGTTGCCTTTGGTGTATGACGAGAGAGGTTGGTTAGTTCGAAGTTCGTTAGAGGCTGATGTTGTTGTTGTTGTCATAGCTATTAACTTTAAAGCGTCTGTGTTTGCATAGTAAGTGTCATTCATCTACTTTTGATTTTAGTGCAAACAAGTGGGTGGGTGCGTGGCGAGGGGTTTCAGTTACGACAGCTACATTTAATGGGATTGTTCTTTGACAGTTTCAAACCTCCGATGGGAAATGTTACAAACTTAGGGCCGTCTTCTGTGGGCGAACTGAAGGAAGGTAGTGTTCGATAAACGAATTGAAGGCCAGGCATTATTTATAGTTGCATAAAATCCAAGGATTATTTATAGGGTGCTGAACGCCAGGCGAGTTGAAGAAAAGATCTTCAATAGGCGAACTGGAGGAAGCGGTTATAGGTTACTTGAAGGGAGTCGTGATAAAGGCGTTTTCTATAGAAGAACTGATGGGGGGAGTCTTCTATACACGATCTGAAGGGAGGCTTCTATAGCTGGGCATAAGCACGGTGCCTTCTTAGATAGAATGTATAAAGTATTCTATAGAAAACTGAAGCAGGGAGTCTTCTTTAACCAAGCAGAAACAGGTCGTCTTTTATATATGAGCAGAAGCAGGGGGTCCTTTATAGATAAATAGAAGCAGGGTGTCTTTTATAGACGAGCTTGACGTGAGTCTTTAAAGTCGAGATGTATTGAATCTTTATAGGACAGCTGAAGAGAGCCTTTAAAGGCGAAGTAAAGGTGGCCCTCATAAGCGATCTGAAGGGAATCTTTATAGACCTTGAGCTGTCCTATAAAGATTCCCTTCCGATCGCCTTCAGAGCCTTTAAAGGCGAACTGAAGATAACCTTTATAACCGAGCTGAAGGTGGCCCTTATGGGCGAGATGATTGGAACCTTTATGAGCGTACTGAAGGGTGCCTTTATAGGCCAGCTGAAGAAAGCTTTCTTTTATTGGCGAGCTGCAGAAAGTATTTATATATTTCTTATAGGGAATCTGAAACGACCCTTTGTAGGAGAGCTAAACCAGAGAATCGATTATAGATTATCAGAAGCAGGGTGTATTTTATAGAGGAACAGAAGCAGGGTGTCGTTTATAGACGAGCTGACGTGAGTCTTTATAGCCGAGATGAAGCGCATTATTATAGGCTAGATGAAGAGAATCTTTAGAGGCGAGGTAAAGGTGGCCCTCATAAGCGATCTGATGGCGAACTGAAGAGAACCTTTATAACCGAGCTGAAGGTGGCCCGTATAGGCGAGATGATTGGAACCTTCATAAGCGTGCTGAAGGGAGCCTTTATAGGGCAGCTGAAGATAGCCTTCTTTGGCGAGCTGAATGCAGCTTTTATTGGTGAGCTGCGGAAAGTATTTATAGGGGAGCTGGAGAAACTTTTTATAGGGAATCTGAAACGACCCTTTGTAGGCGATCTGATGACACCCTTTACAGTCTAGTGAAAATGAGCCTTTATTCGTGATATATGTGATCTGTACGGAGCCTTCATAGGCGATTTGTAGGGATATTTAGAAAGCCTTTACATATGGCCAGATGCAAGGAGGTGTTATAAACGATTATAAGAGTATATACCGTTTATATCATAAGCACTTCAAAACAAATTCTATGGATTATTTGAAGTAGCATTGAAGGCAGTATTTTTGTACAAGCGCAGGTGTAAAGTGATAATTTTTATATGAGCTAAATGCAGTATTTATAGCAATGCAAGAAATTGCTCATTATAAAGACTCGCCCTTTCAGGTATACAAATAATCCCTTTAACTCAGTTGGGGATTGCCATCTAGAATTTGTATACCATCCTCCATAATATGGATGGTATATTAATTATGTCATTCCGATTGTAACTCATCGAAATATTCATTTCCGACCCTATAAAGTATATATATTCTTGATCAGGGTAAAATTCTAAGACGATCTAACCATGTCCGTCTGTTGTAATCACGCTGTCTTCTAAAGGAATTGAGATAGGGTGCTGACATTTTGCATAGGTTTGTCTTTTGTCTGCAGGCAGGTCAAGTTCGAAGATGGGATATATCGGTCCACGTTTTGGCATAGGCGTTTTTCAACCGAATTCGCTGAATTTTGGTACATTTGTTTTCTATTGTTTACTGAATGTCTCCACAAAATTATGAATATAGGTCCACTTTTTCTAGTAGCTCCCATATAAAGGTACCTCCTCATTTTCCGTATTTTTGGGGGTTTTGATCGTATTTTTCCACCGAATTGGCTGTAATTTAGTATTTTGAGTTCTTAATAGGTACCAAATCTCTCCATAAAAAATTATGAATATAGGTCAATTTTTTCGGATAGCCCCCATATAAGGGTACCTCCCAATTTTCGGTATTTCGGGGTACTTGAGTGCGTTTTTCTACCGAATTCGCTGCAATTTGGTATTTTGTAGTCGTATATGGTAACACATGTTTCTGAAACAAATTTGGTCCACAGAAACATGGTGTCTAGAACCAATATCGATGGGGCACATTTTCAGAGTGTCAAGGTGTATATACCCTCATTAGCAATAAGGCTGAAAGTTTAATTATCCACGAAAATTTTCTGAAATTTTTATTATGGTTTCATTATGGTTTACATAATCCGTTTTTAGAAATGTCGATATAGGTCCACTTCTTGGTATGTTCCCTATATTATCATTTCTAGTACCTGTCAGAATATCTATGGTGGAGGGTATCCAAAGTTCGGCCCGGCCGAACTTAACGCTTTTTCACTTGTTATTTTTATACCCTACACAACTATGTTGTCAGGATATTATAGCTTTGTGCAGCCCCAAGAGTTTGTAACGCCGCGAAATATTGGTATACCGATATTGGTATACCACCTTTAAGTATACCGATCGTCATATGTCGACTAGCAGAGTCGATATAGACATGTGTGTCCATCCGTCCTCTGTCCATTATAATTTGCAAACACGATACAGGCCGCAGTTATGGACCAATCTTCACGAAATTTTGCATGTAGGATGGGTTCTGCCCAATGAAGACCCCTATTGTTTTTGGTAAAGATCGGCTAATATTTAGGGGATGAAATGGACCAAAAACTAAATTTTTGGCTGATTTTCTGGTCGCTCTAGAGGCCGCAATTATGGTCCAAACACCGCGAATTTGTACATGGAGAAGGGATTGGGCCAAAGAATAAGCATGCCTGTTTTGATAAAGATCGATCAATATTTAGCTGGTCAAATGGATTCTGACTTTTGTGTGAAAAATGACAAAATTTGTATTCTATAGCGTATATATTTACTCCTGAATGACATAGAGCCGAGAAGATAGTTGATAGTATATCCAAGAGGAGTGGTTGACCTTTAAATTGATACCAATTATATTGTCGTATGTACTCGGATGCGGGAGTTACATTTAAATATTTACAGGTGCTTACGTACTCAGATATTATTTAGTAACACATTACCACACTGGAGGCGGAAATACAGCGCGGTCGCTTTGAAAATTTCCATGAGGATCCAGGAATGGTCAAGGATAACGCCTATAATTTTCGGTGATGATCAGATAATAATATTGGGATGAGGTGGACCGAAAACTTAATTTTTTGTGTTTTTTGTGTTTTTTCTAGTCCATATATAGTCCATAATTGAAAGTCGAACATCATAACACAACCCACCGTGAAGGGAATCTGGACATGTAATTAGAAGGGATTTACTGAATATTAGTAATATTTGCTGACCTCTAGTCGGTCAAGAGGGTGTAAATGTAGCGAAATATTTTCCATGCTCAGAATATATAACCACAGAAAGTAAGATTTTCGTGGAAGTTGTGTAGGGTATTATATGGTCGGCCCCGTCCGACTATACTGCTCCGCTCACTGGTTTATTATTATTATTGATTTCAGATCATTTTATTATGGGTCCCCATGGACTTTTATGCCCTATGGTTTAAAACTAACAACATGTCTTGTTAAAGAAACCTTCCTAATACTAACATCTTTAACATCTTGATCCCATTTTATTCCGATTCCATTCATGGATGTAGTCTTTTTTTAATTTATTATGACACTTTGCTATGGCAGTCCTGTCACATTGGTAATGAGCCCAACCAGAACGAACCACTTCGCCATTATCATTACAAATATGAACAGCTAAAATGTAAAGCAAGGAATGGCTATGTGAATTGTCTGTTATAACAATAACCATCTACTCTCCCACTACAGTCCTCATTTGAAATCTTATTTCTCAATGGAGGCTTTTAGAGTATAGAACCAAACTTATCCTGTGGCTTGTTTATTGGACAATAGCGCATAGAATGCTGTCCCACATTTTTACGCATACAAATGACCTTTCATAAATTTTCGCTTGGTTTATTATTTAATGGTGACAAGCACCAACAACAACAACAACCAAAAAGAAAAACATTTTTATTTCATTCAATGTGAAGATATTTATAAAAGCAACATCTACTACAATTGCATGATGTTAAGCCGCCACGGTTCGGGATATATTTTGAAGCTCAACAATAGCCATTGTTATGGAATTTTTAATATTTTAGCAGTTTGCAAATTGTATTAATATAGGACAAATGGAAAATGAACATTTTTTTTGTGGGGCCAAATTAAATTTGTAAGAATATTCAAAAAGTGTATTATTTTCTGAAGTACAGTACGGGATATTTAGATTGCAGAGCAAAACGGATAAATGAATTATTTTTATATGAACTTTAGGACTTTATTTAACACGCTCCGATGCACCGTTTTGTTGTGTGATTTTTTTGCTATTTTAAAGGTAACTTCATAATGCCTCTCTCTCTCTTCTAATGCTCTCTCTCTCTCCTGCTCTCTATTTGCAAAAAACACTAGTAGTCGATATCCACAATCCCCCCTAGATACCAATTTCTTATCATGAAAGAAATTTTGCAATGCAAGAAAAATAAGATAATCGCTTGGTGCCAAGTCCGGACTGTATGCCGGATGCATTAAAACTTCCCAACCAAGCTTCCGAAGTTTCCGGCGAGTCACTGTAGATGTGTGTGACCTAGCGTTGTCGTGTTGGCCAATTCTGACCGTTTCTGGCCAATTGTAAATGGTTGAAACAGTTTTATGGTCGTCTTTAGCTCTTGGGCGATGTTACGACTGCAAACATGCCGGTCAACTTCGATAATTTCTCGATTTTATTGACATTTTCGAAGACCGGCCTACCTGTGCAAGGTGCATCTTTAACATCAAAAATTGCTGAACGGAATCTACGAAAATATATACGAGAACTATATCTGAATCTATATTGATTTCAACAAAACATAAAACACAATTTTTTGGACTCAATAAGTAAAATTTCCATATGTAAAATGTGCCGATTTCAATGACACATAACATACTATATTCAATACTCAACTTAATACTTTATGCAAAATTTCGTCTCAATCGTAAAATCGGAAGAGAATATATATGGAAACTATATCTAAATATTAACCGATTTTCACCACACTTAGCACATCATAACACTATACAAAATTCAGTACGCTATACAAAATTTCGTGTAAATCGAAAGAAATATAAAGACATTGCCGCACCATTTACACAAAATTGGGCGAAAATATATGTGGGAACTATATCCTAATCTGAACCAATTTTCACCGATTTCAGTAGGGCTCGTCCTTGGGTCAAACAAATAAGCTGTACCAAATTTCGTTTAAATCGGATTAGAAATGCAATATGTACTTTGTTTACAATTTAACATGGACAGGCGGATATGCATAAATCGACTCAGAAAATAATTCTATGCATATTTTCGAGTGGAACCATGGGGGTATCCTGTTACAAACATGTGCACAAAGACATAATATCCTGTACCACAGTGGCGTGAAGGGTATAATTATTGTTGTGATTAGAATACTGTTAGAATATACAACACTCTTGAAGACAGTAAAAGTTTCGCTGGGAAGTTAATTCATCGATAGATTCTTTGTCTTACACCGGTAACTTTTTCAGATCATGTTTTGCCGGAGCGAACCTTTATAACATAAGATGCAAATGTTGTTACTTTTGTCACTTTGTACCTTTATAAATTCAACGATCAGTGCCAAAATAACCTATCGCCTTCCCCATTGGAAAAATTGTTATTTTCGGCTTAAAATAGAGCGCAAACCAGACGAAATACAGCTTTCGGATCACTTCATCGCCTATACGAAATTTCCGCAGTCTAGTGTGGTAATAGTAATAGTGACAAGTGAAAAAAAGCTTTAAGTTCGGCCGGGCCGAACTTTGGATGCCTAATTAGTCAAACCAAATATTTTAGTTTTGTTTCTCCATTCTTTCTTTCAGGAGGTATAATTATATGGGGGAGATGCCCTGTAATTATATGGGAGGCCAATATATTTCGTTATAGGCAGGTTCGAGTTTTTTTAATCACGATATGTTTAGAAGGCGGAATCAGATGGCTAAATTGTCTTCATCACTTTGTAGGGTAAAAAGTGATTATTTTTAGTAACAACTATCCCCTTTACTATGGCAGAATACTACTAAATGGGGACAACGAACATTGGGGGGTACCCTTATGTGGAAGTTATGCCCATCTTCGAACTTGACCTACCTGCACGCAAAATACGATTCTATGCAAAATGTTGGCGATCTATCTTAATTCGTTTATATGCTAAAGTGATTTCAACAGATGACCAGACGGACATGCTTAGATCGTCATAGAATATTACCTATAATATATATATATATATATATATTATAGGGTCGGAAATTATTTCGATGAGTAACAAACCAAAAAAAAAAATAATATACCCTCCATACTATGTTGGAGGGTAAAAATATATCAGAATAGGTAGTCTTCAGAAATATTTACGAATAACTCCCTAATCTGAGTATAAACAACAATATAATTGGTATCCAATTAAAGGTCAACCACCCCTCTTGTATAGACTGTAAACATATCTGGTCTACGTCCTTCTGGAATAAATTTATTCGCCATAGTTTTGTAATTTTTCACACAATTAACACTCTAAATATTGGCTGATCATATTTCTTGGTCACATCCCTTCCTCCATTAAACTCTTCATGATGTTTGATCCTCCAAATATTAACCGATCATTACCAAAACTTCAACAACCCTTGTGTTAGCATTAAGTGGCCGCAAGAGTGATTCTCAATCTCTAAACAGTGTATTTTCGAATGGCGGAACTATAGCTTAACAAGTGGAAAAGCGTTAAGTTCGGCCGAACCGAACTTTAGATACCCTCCACCATAGATATACTCACAGGTAATTGAAATGAAAATATAGGGAGAATACCAAAAAGAGGACCTATACCGACATTTCTACAAAGCCATTTTGTAAGCATAATACAAATTTCAGAAATTTTTAATAGCATGGTGAAAATGAGCTTCATCGAAATATTCGTTTTAGACCCCATGTTTCTTTGGACCAAATTAGTTTCAGAAAATTTAGATTTCATCAAAACTTTGCCCATCTTATTATTTCTTCCAAACTTAGTTCGAATTCAAAGATGGGGTATATCGGTCCACTCCTTCTGGAACCTCCACACAGGGGCTAGGTCTAAATGCGGCTATAGTTCATTATCGAACTTTACGTTCTAATTTTTATCTCGCTATCCTCTGAAGGAGAAATGATTACAACAGAGTCTTAGAACCAAACTCAAAACGCGGAATAAATCAGATAACTATTTTAATATAAAAAGGGGGTTTTATGGGGACTACCCCGAAGATGGGGCGAATACTAATAATTTTTGGTAGGGAGATTTATTACCATATACGACTACAAAATACCAAATTGCAGCAAATTCGGTTAAAAAAACGCGCTCAAGAATCCCAAAATACCGAAAATTGGTGGTACCCTTATATGGGGGCTATCCGAAAAAAAGGACTTAAATTCATAATTTTTTGTGGGGAGATTTGACACTTATTAAGAACTCAGAATACTAAATTAGAGCTAATTGGAGGGGAAATACGATCAATGCCCCCAAATTACTGAAAATTAGGAGATACCGTTATATGGGGACTACCAAAAAAAGTGGACCTAGTGGACCTATATTTTTTGTGGAGGCATTGAGGGGTACCGTTATATGGGGGGTACCAGAAAGCATTGACCTATATTTACAATTTTTAGTAGAGAGATTTGGTACCCAATACGAAATCGAAGTAACAGCCAATTCGGTCGAAAAATGTGACCAAAACACCCAATATACCGAAAATTGGGTGATACCCTTATAGGGTTGCTATCCAAAAAATATTAAATAATGTTTAGTGGTAGGATTTGCTACCCAATAAGAACACAAAGTTCCAGATTTCAGCGAATTCGGTTGAAAAACGCGCTCAAGAACCTCAAAATACCGAAAATTGGGGTACCCTTATATGGGGGCTGTCCGAAAAAATGGACCTATGTTTATAATTTTTAGTGGGAAGATTTGCTACCCAATAAGAAATCAAAGTACGAAATTTCAGCGAATTCAGTTGAAAAACACGCTCAAGAACCTCAACATACCGAAAATTGGGGGGTACCCTTATATATACTTTATAGGGTCGGAAATGATTATTTCGATGGGTTACAAACGAAAAACCCAAACTAATATACACTCCATATTATGGTGGAGGGTATAAAAACTAATAATCCAATCGGTTTAAAATTATCGTGGAAGTTCTACCTTATTTCTTATTTTAGTTTGTGTTTTAATTTGCGGATTCTGACTCCGCACAATTAAAACAACTGCCGAAGATTTCAAAAACGACAGATGCTGAAGGTATATGTATATTACATATACATTAATATTTCTTTAAAGAAGACTTGTAGCATAATAGGCTTTAGACTCAGGCAAATCCAATATTTTATTCTTATAGAGTATCAAGAAACGGTTTCAAAGGATAGGTCTACGTCTACAAGTCTACGTCTACAAGTCGTTCTTTCATTAAATAACAATTTCTTATTTTTTCATAGCCGTTCACCAAACGGACCTTGGGCACATTTAATTCATAATTAAAGAAACTGAGTTTTAAAAAAAGTAAAGCCCACCACCCGATCCAAAAAAACTACAGCAACAACAACTCGTTGGTAATGTGGTTCTGAATATTTAAAATTATAATGACATTTCTCATTAACATTATTAATTATGAATGACACTTTTGTAAAGTTGTTGATAACCGTAGTTGTTGTTGTTGTTTTAGTTGTTGTCATTGTCGTTGTTGTGGCCATTTTGTAAACCACTTAGCTACACTTTAAGGAACAGAAATATGTAATTATGACATTGGTGGTCCGTGGGTGGTTCTCTTTTTGTTCTTCTGAGAATATTAAAGATGGTGTCATGTTGTGTTTTTCATAATTTGTTTCACTTTGAATGGCCGATTCCGACTGACAGAGGACAATCAAGGAAAGGTAGCTGAAAACAAAATGAAGAAGAAGAAACGACACATGACAGCTATATTGACAATTCAATGATGGGCAAACTGGGACACACATGAACACTCACCTCACTTCGTAATATGCCTGCATGTGAGAGAGAAACAAAATGTCTGAAATCCTTGTCCTGATGTTTGTCTGTCTGTCGGTAGCTAGTCAAGTAGTACATATTGTCTAAGTTTACTACGTTGGCTACGTTACGTCCATTGACGACAAACAGTATCGGGTCAAAGGCAAGACAATATTCTCCAGGCAAGAGTGTGTGACATGCCCCACTTATCACACCGACACACTTGTAATGACAACAACAACAATACCAACAAAAAAAAATGGGGAAACTACAGAAACAAGCTATTGAAGTATAAGTGGCACCACTAACAAGGACAACAATCTTAACGCTACCACTACTACGACTACTACATGGACAACGTTGACAACAACTACTACTACTACAACGATGACGACGACAACAACAGCAACAACGTTGAAAATGACAGCAACAACAGCTAAATGGAAAGCCTTCTTCTACAACAAACACAAAGGAATGAACAACAACAAAAAAATTAAAAATAGAGAGTAAAGCCAACTGAAACAATCAACACCCCTGACATGGTTTACACCCACAAAACTCAGCATGACCTGAATGTAAAAGTTTTCCCCCGTTTTCAGTAAAATACATTGTAACACCTTCAGTTACGCCCCTTTACCTCACGGTGTGTGTTCTTTTTCTTTTTTTGTTCTTTAAGTTTTTTCTTGTTTCAGTCCAGCTGGGATTTTTCCATGAGAATATTTACATCAGGCCAGTCAGCCAACTAAGCTAAGGAAATATTAACTAAATTTAAGAATTAAAGTAAATATATAGTGTGGCAATATATTTTATGGAAGAGGGGTTATATTTAAATATATGTATTAATGGATCAATCTCAAGATTGATTTTTTCCCGGGACTACCCAAGGCGTAGATAAAAAAAAACCTGGGTCTGCCTAAGGCGTAGATTTTTAAAATCAATTTTTCACTTCACCACTCTATGGTACAGGGTATTATGTTTTGTGCATATGTTTGTAATAGGCTAAAGGAAACGATGTAGACACATGGTCCCTTTTGAGAATATGCATAGAATCACTTTTTAAGTCGATTTATGCATGTCCGTCCGTCCATAATTTTTCCTGGCACAACCGAAGGCGTATATTTTTGAAACAATTTTTCCTAGCTTTTTGTAAATAATTTTTATACCCTTCACCACACTGTGGTACAGGGTATTATGTCTTTGTGCATATGTTTGTAACGGGCAAAAGGAAACGAGATAGACACATAGTTCCTTTTGAGAATATGCATAGAATCACTTTCTAAGTCGATTTATGCATGTCCGTCCGTCCGCCTGTCTGTCCATGTTAAATTGTAAACAAAGTACAGGTCGCATTTATTATCCGACTTGGATGAAATTTGGCACAGCCCACTTATTTGGCCCAAGGACGAAACCTATTGAAATAGGAAAACTCGGTTCAGATTTAGATATAGTTCCCATATATAGTTTCGTCCGATTTATGGCAAATGGTACACCAAAGTCCCTATATATCTTACGATTTGCACAAAATTTGGCATAGCGTACTGAATTAGGTCCAGAATGATGTGTGCTAAGTTTCGTGAAAATCGGTCCATATTTAGATATAGCTCCCATATATATTTTCGTCCGATTTAAGGTAAATGGTGCACCAAAGTCCCTATATATCTTTCGATTTGTACGAAATTTGGCACAGCGTAATGAATTAGGTCTAAAATGATGTGTGTCAAGTTTCCTGAAAATCGGTTTAGATTTGGATATAACTCCCATATATATTTTCGTCCGATTTAAGTTAAAGGGTGTACCAAAGTCTCTATATATACTTCGATGTAAATAGTGCACCAATATCCCTTTATATGCACCGATTTGCACGAAATTTGGCTTAGCGTACTAAATTGAGTCTAGAATGATGAGTGGTGAGTTTCGGGAAAATCGGTTTAGATTTCGACATATCTCCCATATATATTTTCGTCCAATTTTATGTAAACGGCGCACCAAGGGTCCTATATATACCCTTCGATATGCACAAAATTTTGCATAGCGTACTGAATTAAGTCTAGAAAGATGTGTGTTAATTTTCGAGAAAATTTGTTCAGATTTAGATAAAGCTCCCACATATAGATTATATTTTTAACAACGCGGCGTACCGAACAGCGTGTATCAATTTTGCTATAAATCGTTTTCCATAAATTTTCCCCATGTTACGCAGACGGCTCTAAATCTGCTCGAGTGAAATTAAAGTTAGGATAGGTTGGAGAAAGAGGGAACATAGACATGCAATTGTTAGGATACATATGTACCAGGGACGTACGCAGGGGGGCGGCCCGGGGGGCCCGTGTCCCCCCCGAAATGAATTTTTTTCACAGTAAATTTATGTTTGCAAAGCGATTTTTTTCATTTTGTACTACCGGTCTCCCCCCGAAATGAAATCCTCTGTACGTTGCTGATATGTACAATATACCCAAAGTGGTGAAGGGTATCATATAGTCGGCCCAGTCCGACTTTACTGCTTTCTTTACTGGTTTTCTTTTTAGATTTCAATTTTGTTAATATTTTTTTCCTGCGACTACGCAATGCTTAGATTTTTAGATTTAGTTTTTTTATATAATTATAATTTCCCGCCACTACCCAAGATGGAGATTTTTAAAATAATTATTATTCTCCTCAGGAATATATGGAAGATTTTATTTTAGGAAATTTAACAATTTTCAATGTTTCTCCTGTAATTTGGTTAGAACTCCACAACCACACCCCAATATTAAATTAATAGACCCTTTAAGATATCTAGACGACAATAAAAAACACTTCAATCTCAGCAGCTGAGCTTCCGACACCTTACCTTTTGCTATGACAAAGAAAACGCTTTTCCGAGTTACTTTTTTTTGTGATTTACTTTGATTTCCTGGCCGAACCGCCTTTCCGTCATGACATTTTCCATATTTCATCAACTTATAGATGGATTAATAATTTGCATAAAAATTGTTTTATGTTAAACATAAAAATTCAATTTTCGGCATCTTTGTGTGTTGCAAAAAAGAAAAAGACGTAAGAAAAGCAAAAAACGCTTAGAGAAAATATTGCGGCGATGAGATTTGGAATGGAAGTTGAAAAAAAAACAACAACTCACACAAAATCCAACGTCGTTACACCTTTATTTTTTATGATTTCAATTCGTGGCGGGGATTTGAAGCTGGGGTTTGTTTTGGTGATGTCCCGCGTGGCATTAACAAAAACGAACCAACCAACTCCCCTCCCCTCTCAATAGAGTGAAGGAACGAAAGAAAAAACCAACAACCCAACTTCTAGCAAATGTTTCTCGAATGATATAAATTTGTGAATCTAGACGGAATAATGTTGGCATAAGTATGAAAAACGATTTTTTAGACCCGCTGACGCGCTTTAAAAAACTCTTAACCCAAGGTGCGAAGTAAAAAAAAATACAGCTGGAGGGAGGTCTGTTCACAAAGATAAGTAACTGCTTAGGTGGATGAATGCCAGAAGGGATTGTAAAGGTTTTGGGGGAATGGTGGCTGTGGTGATGGCGGTGTTGTTGTTAAAAAATATTACCGCAGGATATTGTCATCCACTTTTTCGGGCGCTCTTCTTGTTGTTGTTACTGGTGCTGCTGCTCGCGTGTCTCTTGCTCGCTGATTGCGGTTTTGCATAATTTTCCAGTTTGTATGATGACAATATCAAAATATGGCCAAAAACCAAACCAAACCGAACAATTTTATTTATTCATATTTCATGCATTCCAAATTGAATGTTAATGTAAGTTAGACGGAAATTAAACTTTATGGGAGTTTATTTTTTATTTTGATGTTTTGAAAAAAAGAAAAACAAAATGTTTTACCTAATGCATGCATTTGCATTTGTAGTAGGAATGGTACTCGTAACATTTATTTGCATACTATAAATACGTTGTCAATTAAATAAATTTATTCGTAGAATAAATTATTATAAATTATGTTAGGATTGGGACATCCTGTCTTAAATAAAAAGAAAGTGCATTTCGCCTGCTAATGTCTTTAAAATGAAGTGGGGTCGGAACCGTTATATTCGAAATAAACCAAAAAACTAAGGTAACTGATGACGATCAGTGGCGAAATCCGAAACTTTAGTCTCCCCATCCTTACCCCTTGATGGAAGTGCCATATACATATGGCATACCAAATTTGGTCGCCAAGACCTCTGAAAATGTTAACCGATGTTGATAACTTTTTGATTTGAAAATCTGAAAAATCAAATTAGAGCCAATTAGGTTAAAAAACGTGCTCCACAAAATGAAGAGTAATAGGGGCCCATATTTAAAAGCTTGTTAGAGATATTTTCTTCTAAATTTAGAAGTGTTGCAAACGGAATAACAAATTTAGTACATACTCCATCTTGTGGTGGATGGAATTTTCTACGAGGAGGCCTTTACAATACTTAAATAATAAACCGTCAACTAAGTCCTAATATGGTCGTTTATTGGAAATATTCTGACAAGAGGTAATTTATTCCCCGAGAACAAATTACTGTCACTTGGAAAATAATGTTTAGATATGCAGATACTCAAACCTTGGTGATACCTCAATATGGATTTATGTCGAGGTATTTATCTCCTGAGTACTAAAAATCTGTCCCTTAGTTTAGAAGTGCGCAATGACAAATTTTCTACCAGCAGTTTTCCCCTCTGGTAGCCAAATACACTACGGTGTAGCCACTTTTGGTGAAAAATGAGTCTAGGAACTTCATAATACCTAAATAGCGACTGGTCCTTATATGAAGGCACCAGTCAGATGGTAGATAAATATATAGAGAGCATAGTAATGCGAGGGCAATAAATTGAGAAAAAAACGGGATAGACAAAACTAACCAGTAAGGAAAGTAATAAAGTCGGATGGGGCCGACTATATGATACCCTTCACCACTTTAGGTCTATTTAACAGATGAATCGTAACAGACGTTAAAGGACCATTAACACAAAAAAACAGGTCCAAAAACATGTCATTCTACAATCTATACTAAATTTTTTCTTTTGGTCAGATATTGGGTTGCTTCTTACAAAATTATGTAAATCAATACATATATATATATATATATATATCTGAACCGAATTCAATGATACTTGCCAGAGATTAACTTATACTAAACAAAATTGTGTGGCAATCGGACAAACTGTGGGTCTTTAGTGCACCATTTACATTAAATCGGAGGAAAATATATATGAGAGCAATATCTAAAACAGAACCAATTTTCAGGAAACTTAACACACATCATTCCAGACCTTATTCACCTTTCGTGCAAATCGAAAGATATATATGGACTTTGGTGCACCATTTACATTAAAACGGACGAAAATATATATGGAAGCTATATCTAAATCTGGACCGCTTTCCAGAAAACTTGACCTAATTTATTACGCTATGCCAAATTTCGTCCAAATAGAATGATATATAGGGACATTGGTACACCATTTACATTAAATCGGACGAAAATATATGTGTGAGCTATATCTAAATCTGGATCGATTTTCAGGAAACTTGACACAAATCAGTCTAGACCTAATTCATTACGCTATGCCAAATTTCGTGCAAATCGAAATATATATAGGGACTTTGATGCACCATTTACACGAAACTATATATGGGAGGTATATCTAAATCTGAACCGATTTTCTCAAAACTTGCCAGACATCACTCTAGGCTTAATTCAGTACGTTATGACAAATTTCGTGCAAATCGAAAGATATATAGGGACTTTGGGGCACCATTTACATGAAATCGGACGAAACTATATATGGGAGGTATATCTAAATCTGAACCGATTTTGTCAAAACTTGCCAGACATCACTCTAGGCGGAATTCAGTACGTCATACAAAAATTCGTGCAAATCGAAGGATATATAGGGACTTTGGTGCACAATTTACATGAAATCAGATGAAACTATATATGGGAGCTATATCTAAATCTGGACCGATTTTCACGAAACTTTCTAGACCTAAATGATTAGGCTGTACCAAATTTCGTGAAAATCGAAAGGCACATAGGGACCGTTTACATTAAATCGGTTAAATGTATATATGGGAGATATATCTAAATCTGAACCGATTTTTCCCAATTTCAATAGCGTTCGTCCTTGGGTCGAATCAGTGACCTATGCCAAATTTCATCCAATTCGGATCATAAATGCGACCTGTACTTTGTTTACAATTTAATATGGACAGACAGACAGACGGACGGACGGACATGCATAAATCGACTTAGAAAGTGATTCTATGCATATTCTCAAAAGGAACCATGTGTCTATCTCGTTTCCTTTTGCCTGTTACAAACATATGCACAAAGACATAATACCCTGTACCACAGTGTGGTGTAGGGTGTAAAAATGGGTCTCTAAATCTTCCCTCTTTTGCAATTGACGAAATGGAGACTGTCACTAGATATCAAAATGTGAGGAAATATTCAAGTAGGAAGATTAATTTTAATCACTTGTAAGACGTAAATCTCAATAATGCCTACATTTAAAAATTGTTTCCCACTACTTTGAAGTTGACATAAAATATAAAATCCTAAAGACCATAGCTCTGCAAAGCAATCCGACGAAGGAATAAGCTTCCTGTATTGTAATGATGTGTACAAATCGGCTGGGAAACCGCCCAATTTTAGACGTTGTTTAACAACATTTCTGCCTTTCTACATAATAAGTTAGGGCCTATTATGACATATAAAAGTTATCTCTCTTTTCGATATAGCACATCACTACAAATTTATACATAATTCCCAATAAAAGTATTTTTCAAATTCTGTCCTCATTACTTCTTATATTTCCCTAGCAAGAAAATTTACTAAATTCCCTCATCTCAAGTGGTCAACAAGTGTTCACAATAATAATATTGTTAACTCAAAACACCGCTGAGCTATGGAATTAGTGATTGTTTTAATTCTTGTCGTTTTCTCTCCCCACAGGAGGGTGAACCTATTGTCCCAGTGAGGAAAAGTTTTCTATTTCCTAGTTTAGTAAAAACAGAAATACGACACCAATGGCTAATACACACTCTTCTGCCAATTTACAGTTATGGAGTGGGGAGGGTATACTCACACAGTGATGCCAACTACCTATTTCTTGTGTCCTGCTAACCAGCTCATTGAATGAAAATGCACTACAAGGATAAAGAAGCCATTACCACAACACCACATTACCAATGTGGTGCCAGGTTATATCAATGACGACGTCTACCATCTACCATTTCGTTCCGATCAGGCTATCTACCTAAAATCGTTTCAATAATTAGACCCCTAACTTCATAATATTTGAACGGCGTACCTTCCTGAACCATGAAGAGGTTTCAGAGACAGTTTTCCAATCACCGCTTTAGAGCTTAGACTCTCGGGTAGCAGAAAGGAATTTGCAGATAATTGTCACTACAGCTGCAGCACGCTAAATATCTCCTGACAATTAACCAAATTAAGATCAAGCTTTCCAGCAGGTGCAATGATTTTGGCCAATGAACGTAAGCGACATATTGCCAACCCTTAAGACCTAAGGGTGAGAAAATTTGGTCTGTAATCAGCTGTGTTCCTGCTATTTTTACTGGCAGTTTACGAAGCACACCAAGTGTGACCAGACGTCAGATAAGAGTCCTACCAGACGTAGAGGTACCACTACAGTTTACGAAGGAATATGTTGAAGATGTCAATAAGAACACAGAATCATCTAAAGTTTTGGGTCCGGACAGAATTTCCATGGTAATACTTAAGCAATTGGATGAACCCGAAGTTTATCGTTTGGCACCCACATAGTTCCTGAAGCCTCGGAACCCTACTACTACATGACAATAGTACCACTAAAGGTAATTTTTCAGGCCGATATCTCTTCTGTCACTAGTAGGAAAGACACATGAGGCGCTACAACTCCCATTCACGAGAAGCAGTTTTCAAGCAGCCCAACACCAACATGAATCCCGTAAAATGCACAGTACTACAGCATTGCGCGCCATTACCGGACATATTAGTAGAGAGCTGTCATGGCCGCTCGAGGCCTTAGATAATGTCAACCATTGCATACTGTTCGAGGATTCAGTAAAGGCCAACGTCGGGCCGTGCTTGAACTCTCGAAATTACTGGCCGAATGGTGCGGAAGATTGGAACATGTACCCTTGCAGGAGAGAAGAGTATTTAGGCTGAAACCATCGATTCTATAAAAACTATTCTTTGAAAAATCTACACATTCTTTTATGGTGCCTTGAAAAAATATTCTTTAAAAAATGCGCGAATACGTCGGTGCATTGAACAAATATTCTTTAAACATTTACGTCTTATACGGGACCTCGAGAAATTATTTTTTTCGAAAATCTACGCTTTCTATGGTGCCTAGAAAAAATTGTCTTTAAAAATCCACGGTGCCTAGAGAAAATGTCTTAAAAAATCCACGCCTTCTATGGTTCCCTTGAAAAACAAATTCTATAAAAAATCTACGCCTTGGTGGATCTTTGAAAAAATATTCTATAAAAAATCTACGCCTTGGTGGATTTTTTAAAAAAATATTCTTTAAAAATCCACGCCTTGTTGGATCAATGAAAAAATATTCCTAAAAAATTCCCGACTAAAAAAATCTTTAAAAAATCCGTGTATTCCTTGATGTCTTGAAAAAATATCCCTTGATATTTTTTTAATTTCAATTTTTCTAAAAACCTCTACATTGACATCACTATATTTAAATATTTCACAAAAATTGTATTCATGTTCAAAACTTACGGATTAGTTTCTGAGGATTGATGTTGTTGTTGCTGATGCTGTTGGTATTCCATATTGTTGTTGCTGTTATTGTTACCGTTGGCTAATAAAGTTCCTGACGATGTTTGTGTAGTTGGCAACTGTGATGATAATTCTGTTGTTGTCGTCGCCGAAGTTGTTGCAGGCAAAGTTAATAATCCACTTGATGCTGTAGAAGTGTTTGTAGCACTGTTGTTGTTGTTGCTGCCGCTGTTCGCCACAGCTGTAACAGCATTTGTTTTTAAATTCCCAATGGTGGAATTTATTTGTGTTGCTGAATAGCCAAAGGACGATAAGCACAAAGCTGGCGATGTTGTTGATGATGCTGATAATAGTGAGAGGGGTTGATGGGTGGCAGCTACTGTTGCCGCTCCCGTTGCCAGTGGTGGAGGACGTGAATAGGGATGAAAACTTTTCGATGCTGCTGCCGTTGTAACTTTGCTTGAATTAATTGTGACCGCTGTTGCTGTCTCAGCAGCCATTGCAGTTTCTAAATACTGGCTCTGATACTGTTGTAGCTGTTGGTGTAGTGGATGTTGTTGTTGCTGCTGTTGTCTATTATTTAAATGATTATTGTTTACCATCATCATATGTTTATTGTTATTGTTAATACCGAGCCCGGCTAGATTACTGTCGCCATTGCCAATGATAGGAGTAGTACTAGTGCCGTTACTGTTGTTGTTGCTGCTATTATTATTAGTGTAAACAACTACACCAAGTCCATTAGCATGAGCTGTGGCAAGTGCCGCCGGTGCTGTTGCTGCCACAATTCGGGCAACAGGTGCTGACAATGTCCCGGCATTAGTGTTGGTAGTCGGACTGTAAAGTTGGGGATTTAATGTGGCTGTGGATGGTGTACCAAGACCATTGTCCACCATTACTACACCAGTTGTGTTGGAGTTACTATTACTACTAGTGTTGTTGTTGTTGCTGCCGCTATTTGCATCGGAAAGTTGATCTGTACGCAATTTCATAGATTGCAACATGGTGATGTTGATATTTGTTTCTGCTGTTGTTGTTGTTTCTGTAACGCGTTATATTATTTGTTTTACCCCAAAAGATGAGGATGCGGATGCTGATAATTTTTCTATTCCCGTAGCAGAAAAACTTTTTTGTTGTTGCTGCAAATGGTGTTTTTATTAGAGTTAGATTTCCGTTTGGTTGTTTGTTTTTATTTGGTTTTGGGTTGTTGGTTTAGTTATTTTTGGTTGTTGCTGTTGTTGTTTTTTTATTTTTGAGGTTTGTTGTTTTAATTGCACGCAAAATTTTGGCCAGCATTTATTTAGCGATTATTTTTTTTTTTTTTTTGATTTGGTGGCGGTGGATTTTTATAAACTTTTATTTGTTGTTTTAGTTTGTTTAATTATCACAGTATCAAAAACAATTTTTACTTTTTATTTTAAAACACTTCGTAATAAAGGTATATGATTTTGTTTCTCAATTCACTTAAAAACATGAACTTTCACTGAATTTGAAATATGATTTTTTATTCATAAAATTTGTATTGCATTTTATTGTAATAACTGAAAAGAGAGAAGGGAAAATGAAATGTAAATCAGTGGAAATGGTTAAAGAAAAAAAATAATTTGAATAAATTCAAAATAAGAATAAATCACAGAAATAAATTGTAACAACTTATCAAAAATATACTTTTTCATATACAAATTGAAATTAGTACGTGCAAAATTAAAAAGTCTAAGCCTTGGCTGAACTTTGAAAAAAATATTCTTTAATAAAAAGTCTACGCTTTGGCTGAACTTTGAAAAAATATTCTTTAAAAAGTCTACGCCTTGGCTGAACTTTGAAAAAATATTCCTTAACAAATCCACGCCTTGTATGGATGAATGCATGAAAAACCAGTAAGGAAAGTAGTAAAGTCGGACTGGGCCGACTATATGATACCCTTCACCACTTCGGGCATATTGTACATATGGGAAATTACAAAAATCTTTTAAATTCCTTGAAGTTGAGGTTTGCAAGGTTATAACTCGCGAAATATGAACATATTGCATATAATTTAAATTCAATTCTATAAAATGAAGTGTTCTTGTCAAAATCTTGAAATATTGGTAATAAATAATAAGTTGCGTGGAAGCTGTGATGGTGGTAATGTAAAAAAATGGGTGAAAATGTGTTGAAGCCAACGAGTTTTTTTGTGTTCGTTCCCGATTTGTGGCTAAACTACACAACGCACACACATGTGATCAGTGACTAAGTTGCAGAATACCCCATGGACAATATGGTTCTAATGTATGATTTTTCGATATAATCACTGCATCCACCCAAAATGGATGCTGACATTTTGAAGCCGGATTTTCGGTGTTTTTTGAATTTTTCTTATAATTAGGATGCGCATCCAGACAATAGAATAAACTAATTATAGGATCGTAGAACTCGTGATTCTGCTTCGTTTAGTGTATATCTCATGAATGTGCTCACTGTAGCTTCTTTGCAATTGGGTTCCAAAGACGAAAATTTAGTGCGTAAATTTTTATAAAAAACATATTTTTTGAGTCTAAAATTAAGAAAGTCCATTCAAATTCCGTGGAACCCCGCGTGATTTTAGTTTTTTTACGTGCCGGATCTAATGAGCCCATCCATGTTCAATTCCGCCCATTAAAACGGCGGATATAGGTACCTTGAATGTGGGAAAAACTGCAAAAACTTATTTTGACAAATTCGCGTAAATAATCGCGGTTTTCTTCGAATTAATTTTACATGCATTTATGCTTGTATTGTCAAATTCGCGAATCTGCGTGGAAATAGGTCAAAAATACATCGATACGCGAATAATATGCGTATTTTATCCAAAATTGATTGTGGAGGCACATCCGCGGTTCTTAACCGATCCTTTTAAAATAGGTGTCCTTTTGCGTATTTTCATAGGAGATTACTAAAATCGGATGCGCATAAAAATCGTATGCACGTTGCGTGATTTTTAGCCATTTTTAGGGTTTTTGCATAGTAAAGTGCATCGAGTGGCACACTTTGACCGCTAAATTAAACATTGAAAAATTAATAATTATTGAAAGACATTGATTCGGTTTATACGAAAATCGCATGCGCATCAACTGATTTCAATTAATTCGCGAATTGCAAGCTTTTCAATATTGATCATTTATATGTATTGTAAGTGCAATATATTTAGCCATTAATGACGTCGAAACTCTTATCAGATGAATCTGCCGATATTTAACAATCATCTAAAAGAATTTGCAGAAGAAAGCGTCGTATATTTTAGAAGATTAAGGCAAAACCGTATCCTCTTAACCATACTAAAAAAATCGAAAATTCAAAAAAAAAAATTGTTTTAATTCAAAAAATAATTTATTTTATTTTCTTATATCTTCATGTTTCTATTTGTTTTTCGCGACTATTAAACCGAATTTCAGTGTGATTTGACTAGTATGCAAAGAAAACAATGGTGTTTAAGCATTTGTGAAGAAATTCGCGAATTACAACGAATAGGAATCCATTTAATATATATTTGAAATACAAGATTTAAAACCGCTATAACTTTTGTGCGCAGCATCCGAATTTGTGAACGCGAACAGATTTCGAATCAGCATATTTTTCTTAACCTATGTACCAAAAATCATAAATGTGCTCGCAAAAAAAATTTTCAAAATTTTTTTAATGGAATTTTAAAAGAATTTTGTAATTTCCCATATGTATCCTTACAATTGTATATCAATGGTCCCTCGAAGGGACATACTCCTCTCTTTCTGTAACCTAAGATAAATTTAATTTAATTCGGGCACATTTAGACAAATTTATGGAAAATGATTTATAGTAAAATCGCTATTCGGTACGCCGCAATGTTAAAAATTTTATCTCAATCAGACACTGGTTCGAAATAAATATGGAAGCTATGGCTGTATCTGCACCAATTTCAACAAAACCCAATAACGTCATTCAAGTCTCAATTTGATGCGTTGTGCAACAAACATTAGTAGGAGTATGGTGCACCATTTATGTAAAATCGGACGAAAATATATATGGGAGCTATATCTAAATCTGAACCGATTTCTACGAAACTTAGTACATATCATTCAAGACTCAACTCAGTACGCTGTGGCATATTTCGTGCAAATTGAAAGATATTTGAGGACTTTGGTGCACCATTTACCTTAAATCGGACCAATATATACATGGGAGCTATATCTAAATCTGAACCGATTTTCACGAAACATAACACACAATATTCCATGCTTAATTCAGTACGCTGTGCCAAATTTCGTGCAAATCGAAAAATATTTATGGTCTTTAGTGCACCATTTACTTTAAATCGGGCAAAAATATATATGGGAGCTATATCAAAATCTGAACCGATTTTCAAGAAACTTTGCACACATCACTCTAGGCTTAATTCAGTGCGCTGTGTTAAATTTCGTGCAAATCGAAAGATATATAGGTACTTTGGTACACCATTTACCTTAAATCGGACGAAAATATATATGGGAGCTATATCTAAATCTGAACCGATTTTCACGAAACTTAACACACATCATTCTAGGCTTAGTTCAGTACGCTGTGCCATATTTCGTGCAAATCGAAAATTTTATAGAGACTTTGGTGCACCATTTGTCTTAAATCGGACGAAAATATATATGGGAGCTATATCTAAGTCTGAACCGTTTTTTAGGAAACTTGGCACACATCATTCTTGGCGTAATTCAGTACTCTATGCCAAATTCCGTCCAAATCGAAAGATATATAGGGTCTTTGGTACAACATTTATCTTAAATCGGACAAAAATATATATGGGAGCTATATCTAAATCTGAACCGAATTTCACCAATTTCAATAGGGTTCGTCCTTGGGCCAAAGAAATGAGCTGTGCCAAATTTCATCCAAATCGGATTATAAATGCGACCTGTACATTGTTTACAATTTAACATCAACAGACTGACGGACATGAATAAATCGACTCGGAAAGTGATTTTAGGCATATTCTCAAAAGGAACCAAAGGTCTATCTCGATTCCTTTGCCTGTTACAAACATAGGCACAAAGACATAATACCCTGTACCACAGTGTGATGAAGAGCATAAAAATCCATGCCTTGTGAAGGTCTTGTGTAGGCCTTTGAAAAAATATTTTTTAAAAAATCCAAGGCTTGTGTAGGTCCTTGAAAAAATATTATTTAAAAAATCCACGCCTTGTATTGATCCTTGAAAAAAAATATTTTTAAACCAGTGAGTGGAGCAGTATAGTCGGATGAGGCCTATCATATGGTCGGCCTACACACAACTTACACGAAAATCTAACTTTCTACGGTGTTGTCCTGAGCTAGGGCAATATATCGCGATATTTGCACCCTATTGACCGACTAGAGGTCAACAAATATTATTAATATTCAGTATAGCCCTTCTAATTACTTGTCCAGATTCACTTCGACGTGGGTTGTGTTGGGATGTTCGGCCTTCAATTGTGGCCTATAGATCGACTCGAAAAACACAAAAATTAAGTTATCGGTTCACTTCATCCCAATATTATTATTATATTATTATTATTATAATCACCGAAAATTATAGGCGTTGTCCTTGACCATACATGTATCCTCGTGGAAAATTTCGAAGCGATCAGCGCTATATTTCCGCCCTATAGTGTGATAATGAGTTACTAAATAATATATGAATACGTAAGCATCTGTAAAAAAAAGTACGTGTAACTCCCACATCCGAGTACATACGACAATATAATTGATATCAATTTAAAGATCAACCACTCCTCTTTTATATATATTTTCACCTTCTCGGGTCTATGTGCTCCACGGGTAAATATATACGCCATAGAATACAAATGTTGTCATATTTCACACAAAAGTCAGGGTCTATTTGACCCGCTAAATACTGACCGATCTTTATCAAAATAAGCATACTTATTCGTTGGCCCGACCCCCTTCTTCATGTAAATTCGCAATGTTTGGGCCATAATTGCGGCCTCTGGAGCGACCAGAAAAACCGACAAAAATTTAGTATTTGGTCCATTTCATCCCCTAAATATTAACCTATCTTCACCAAAAACAATAGCGGTCTTCATTGGGCCGAACCCATCCTACATGCAAAATTTCGCGAAGATTGGCCCATAACTCATTTTTACAAAATATAATGGACGGACGGAGGGACAGACGGACAAACATGTCTATATTGACTCAGCTTGTCGAGATATGACGATCGGTATACTTAAAGGTGGGTCTAGGACCAATATTTCGCGGCGTTACAAACTATTGAGGCTGCACAAAGCTATAATACCCTGACAACATAGTTGTGTAGGGTATAACAATTCACGTCTTGTGTAAGTCCTTGAAAATATAAATTTAAAAATCCATATGTGTATTGGACTTGGAAAAAATATTTGTTTAAAAATCCCGCTTGTATTGATCCTTAAAAAAATATTTGTTTAAGAATCCACGACTGTATTAATCATTGAAAAATATATATATATATATATATATATATATATATATATTTTTTTAATCCACGCCAGCATTGCTCCTAGAAAAATATTTTTTTTAAATCCACGACTGTATTGGTATTTATTCATTTCAAATTATTAAATTCATTTGAAATAGTTATTCGTCCATTTCCTAGTAAATTCCAACCACATTGATATTTCTACGATCTGCAATTAAAATCAAAATCCCTTTTCCATGATACCGTACCATACCAATTAATTGAAAACTGAAACACCACATACCGCATCTCCCCACAGATATTCCCAGTTAAAATTGTCATTAAAATTGAATTTGAAAATGAAATATCTCTGCTTAATTATTTAGAGCTGTATATACATGTGTGTGTAAATAGTATATCAAAAATCATTACAAGGCGATTACATTCATTCACATACTATAACAAATCGAAACATTTCAATTCATTTCATTTGAAATCAATCTGCTGATCAACTATCTAAAGATGCTGTATCAAGATTAACAATCCCACCGCAATAAACACTTATCATTAACGAGGATGTCGTTGATGATGTCGATGTGATGACGATGATGATGCCGATATGGCTGCTGCTGATGCTGATGATGACTTGAAGTAATTATGACGATAATAGTCACAATATTGAATGGCAATGAACACATACTCAAATCTCTATGAGTGTGTTTGTGTGTATGTGTGCGTGTATCTATGTGTTGTATGTAGTGCTGTTATTACCACTACATCATTAATGGGCTCAAAAATGACCATTACTGTGTGTGTGCGAGTGTGTAGCTAGATAGCCATACATTTTGATGTTGTTGTAGTTCTTGTCGTTGTAGTGGTATTTAACGATAACTCGTTGTCAACTAATTAGTTAAATTGAAATCGAATTATTCGTTGTCGCACTTGAATTAACCGCATAAACACACACACACACTCTCACACACAAACTCACTCACAAATAGGTAAGTCAGTTGGTGTGTGTGTGAATTGATGCTGAAATTCAAAACCTCATTTAATATGAATTCAAATGCAGACATACACACTCACTCACACGATGATATATATAAATGAAGGTTTATGCACAGACATGGCGACTTCTACACAACAATCATCGTTCAGCATAATTATAGGTCAGTTGATATTTACAGGTTTTGGTTATAGCTCTCGTTCTGCGGTATATTTATGTATCTAATAAGCAAGCACACACATACATACACATGTATATAGATTTTTACAACACGTAGTGAACAAAGAAAAAAGCGTGATTTTTTAAAGAATATTTTTTCAAGGGCCTATACAGGCGTGGATTTTTTAAAGAATATTTTTTCAAGGGTCACAACAAGGCGTGGATTTTTTAAAGAATCTTTTTTCAAGGGTCACAACAAGGCGTGGATTTTTTAAAGAATATTTTTTCAAGGGTCACAACAAGGCGTGGATTTTTTAAAGAATATTTTTTCAAGGGTCAAAACAAGGCGTGGATTTTTAAAGAATATTTTTTTAAGGGTCTATACAGGCGTGGATTTTTTAAAGAATATTTTTTCAAGGGTCAAAACAAGGCGTGGATTTTTTACAAAATATTTTTTCAAGGGTCTATACAGGCGTGGATTTTTTAAAGAATATTTTTTCAAGGGTCTATACAGGCGTGGATTTTTTAAAGAATATTTTTTCAAGGGTCACAACAAGGCGTGGATTTTTAAAGAATATTTTTCAAGGGTCTATACAGGCGTGGATTTTTTAAAGAATATTTTTTCAAGGGTCTATACAGGCGTGGATTTTTTAAAGAATATTTTTTCAAGGGTCTATACAGGCGTGGATTTTTTAAAGAATATTTTTTCAAGGGTCTATACAGGCGTGGATTTTTTAAAGAATATTTTTTCAAGGGTCTATACAGGCGTGGATTTTTTAAAGAATATTTTTTCAAGGGTCTATACAGGCGTGGATTTTTTAAAGAATATTTTTTCAAGGGTCTATACAGGCGTGGATTTTTTAAAGAATATTTTTTCAAGGGTCTATACAGGCGTGGATTTTTTAAAGAATATTTTGTCAAGGCTCTATAGAAGGCGTGGATTTTTTAAAGAATATTTTTTCAAGGGTCTATACAGGCGTGGATTTTTTAAAGAATATTTTTTCAAGGGTCTATACAGGCGTGGATTTTTTAAAGAATATTTTTTCAAGGGTCTATACAGGCGTGGATTTTTTAAAGAATATTTTTTCAAGGGTCTATACAGGCGTGGATTTTTTAAAGAATATTTTTTCAAGGGTCTATCTATAAGGCGTGGATTTTTTAAAGAATATTTTTTCAAGGGTCTATACAGGCGTGGATTTTTTAAAGAATATTTTTTCAAGGGTCTATACAGGCGTGGATTTTTTAAAGAATATTTTTTCAAGGGTCTATACAGGCGTGGATTTTTTAAAGAATATTTTTTCAAGGGTCTATACAGGCGTGGATTTTTTAAAGAATATTTTTTCAAGGGTCTATACAGGCGTGGATTTTTTAAAGAATATTTTTTCAAGGGTCTATACAGGCGTGGATTTTTTAAAGAATATTTTTTCAAGGGTCTATACAGGCGTGGATTTTTTAAAGAATATTTTTTCAAGGGTCTATACAGGCGTGGCTTTTTTAAAGAATATTTTTTCAAGGGTCTATACAGGCGTGGATTTTTTAAAGAATATTTTTTCAAGGGTCTATACAGGCGTGGATTTTTTAAAGAATATTTTTTCAAGGCTCTATACAGGCGTGGATTTTTTTTCAAGGGTCACAACAAGGCTTGGATTTTTAAAAATAATTTTTTTCTGGGGTTCGCACAAGGCGTGGATTTTTAAAAATAATTTTTTTCTGGGGTTCACACAAGGCCTGGATTTTTTTCTGGGGTTCACACAAGGCGTGGATTTTTAAAAAAATATTTTTTTCTGGTGTTCACACAATGCCTGGATTTTTAAAAAAATAGTTTTTTCTGGGGTTCACACAAGGCGTGGATTTTTAAAAAATATTTTTTTCTGGGGTTCACACAAGGCGTGGATTTTGAAAACATATTTTCTTCTGGAGTTTAATTAATAATTTTTAATTATTCTCTTGGTATTTTCTCCCTGAAATGTCCCATATATCACCACCACCACTGTACACTGCCTTCGATTGGCTGTGATTTTAATTAATTATAATTTCACTAGAAATGTGTATTATTTGTTAATTACATTTATTGTATAACACAACAATTAAATAGCATAAACATCCTCCGGGGAGGATGGATGGCCGAGTGAAATGTCATTGAATATTTTAATCAAAAACTTTAGAGAGAACATAAAAAACAAAATAATTTGCGGTAATTAATTTAAGTTTATCGTTTAATCAACTTGATGTTGATGGTTGGTTAATGAAATTATATATAAACAATATTAAATTAAAATTTAATAATATTATTTCAGGAATTATGTAATTCATTAGAAACGGGGAAATATAAAAACTATAAAATGCAAAAAATGGGACAGACAAATTGGAATTCATATGAAGGCATTGTGACATTGTGAGGAGATTTAATAGTTCTTCGGATGAGGTAAGATTATAAATCGCCTCCAAAGTGATTAACATAAAGCTTTGAAAAATTAAACCTTTTGTGGGGTTTAGGACGTTTTTAAACGGAATAGAGTTTGCATTGATGTATTGTGTTATCTCCCTGTGAGAATCTTCCTGCCAAAATTCGGATTTTTGGAAGTTTGAGACTGTTTTGCAATTATTTTTAATTATTTGCTTAAGTTTTAGGACAGGAAGGGAATCGTGCCAAAGAATAAATATGACTGTTTTGTTGAAGATTGATTAATATTTTGCGGGTCAAATGGACCCAGTCGTATGTGTAAAATTTACCCTTAAAGGCCATAGACCCGGCAAGTTGATAGTATATCCAAGAGGAGTGGTTGACCTTTAAATTGACTGATTGATTAATTTATTAATTATAATATTGTTTTGTAGTACTATTTCTCCGCTACAGAGCGGAAATGTTCCACTGATCGCTTTGAAATGTAATATTAAGTTCCGGTTATGGTCAAGGGCTACGCCTATCATTTTAGGTTATGTTGAAATTATATTTAGGGATGCAATGAACCGAATTTTTTTTATTATCAGATCTTTCTAGTCGCTTTAGAGACCATTATTATATACAGAACATCACATATTTTACACTGTGAATTGGATCAGACCAAATACTTAGAGCGGTTGTTTAGATGGATCAATATTCCGAGTGTCAAATCGACCAAAACCTGAAGTGACAAAATTTTTATTTTATTATAGATTTGGAAAATATGCAAGGATTAAAAAGTGGAGCTGTTGACCTATAATCGGTCAAGATAGTGTAAATATCGCGATATATTGCCAAGGTTCAAAATATAGAACCGCAGAAAGTTAGATTTTTCTGGTAGTTGTGTAGGGTTATAATATGGTCGGCCCGTCCGACAATACTGCTATACTCACTGGTTTGAATTTGAGTATGTTCTAGGTACCATCAAATGTTCCAACCAGGGACTCTGTAGTTTGGTGTTTCGTTTTATCATTGTGGGAATTTATCTTGACATAGCCTCTACATAAAAGTTTCGCTCGATTTATTTATTTCTTTAAAAAATAACAATAGTAGTCCTCGTTTTAGTGTAGCCCTCATACAACATTAACCAAATTTATTGTATTTATTTTCAGGAACCCTTTATATTCTTTACCACACTGTGGTAGAGGGTATTATACCATTGTGCCTATGTTTGTAACATGCAAAAAGAAACGAGATAGACACATGGTTCGTCCGGTTTTATGTAAATGGTACATTAAAGTATCTATATATCCTTCGATTTGCACGAAATTTGGCATAGCGTATTGAATTAAGTCTACAAAGATGTGTGTTAAATTTCGTGAAAATCGGTCCGGATTTAGATATAGCTCTCATATATATTTTCGTCCGATTTAATGTAAATGGTGCACCCAAGTCCCTATATATCCTTCGATTTGCACGAAATTTGGCATAGCGTACTGAATTAAGTCTAGAAACATGTGTGTTAAATTTCGTGGAAATCGGTTCAGATTTAGATATATCTCCCATATATATTGTCGTCCGATTTTAGGTAAATAGTGCACCCAAGTCCCTATATATCCTTCGATTTGCACGAAATTTGGCATGGCGTACTGAATTAAGTCTAGAAAGATGTGTGTTAAATTTCGTGGAAATCGGTTCAGATTTAGATATATCTCCCATATATATTGTCGTCCGATTTTAGGTAAATAGTGCACCCAAGTCCCTATATATCCTTTGATTTGCAAGAAATTTGGCATAGCGTACTGAATTAAGTCTAGAAAGATGTAAAAATCAGTTCAGATTTAGATATAGCTTCCATATATATTTTCGTCCGATTTTATGTAAACGATACATCAAAGTCCCTACATATCCTTTGATTTTCACGAAATTTGGCATAGCGTACTGAATTAAGTCTATAAAGATGTGTGTTAAATTTCGTGAAAATGGGTTCAGATTTAGATATAGCTTCCATATATATTTTCGTCCGATTTTATGCAAATGATTTTCACGAAATTTGGATTTATAAGTAAATGGAGAACTCAAAATGTGCCCGAATGCACAACACATACTTAAGTAAGTGTAACCTAACATATGACAAGTTTCGATTTCGATATTTTGCTTTAAATTTATTTACATAATTATGTCCCATTGTAAGAGGCAGCTCTATATCTGACCAAAACTTAGCAAAGGTTGCAGAATTACATGTTTAATTTCATTCGATATGTTGAATATACCCAAAGTGGTGAAGGATAACATATAGTCGGCCCCGTCCGATTTTACTACTTTCCTTACTGGTTTTGTTTTAGTTAATTGCAATATGATCCCTATGTTGGAGGATGTATTCATTTCGGCCGAACTTTAATACACTTTTACTGGTGAAATCTTCCTTCTGAAAACTATTTATGTTATTTTGTGGATTTCGGAATGTTCAAGGACCTAGGCAAAGTTTCTGAGTGTCCAAATGAGGATATTTGATTGTCTCCAGACAGGTCTTACGAATGTCCTTATCATGGTGGAGTGTTCGGTCTTTACGAATTTAACGATATATTTTGATTTAAAATTATTTGCAGAATTTAATTTAATCGTCACTTTACCTCAAATACTATTTAAATTGTTATTCAAATCATTCTGACAATTTAAAGATTCACTTTCATTTTTTTTTTTATTTTTTTCAATTCACCTTCACTTAAATTTTTAAACTTTAAATTATTTTATATTGGATTTTATTTTTTATAATTTTAATTTGTATTTTCAAGTTGCACAATTACAACAACCACAAACAACAAATATGTAATTTAGTGCGCGGCAAAGTTTTTCGATACTATAGCTTTCCGGAGAGCACGACTAACTTGGCACACTCTGTGTATCATCATTGTTGTGTGTCCTGTTACTACTACCGCCAGCATTGCGTCTATCGCACCAACTGAAGCAAGACGATAAACAACACCTTGGCAGGAAAATATTAAATATTTATTAATATCCTTCAAACGGGGAAGGGGTGCATGGTGCACGCCGAGAGGGTAGCTGTGGTTGTTGTTTTGTTACATCTTTCTTGGCAACTGTTCGGGTCTGGTTGGTGGAAGGGCTATAATATTGATGTGCAGGACGAACTATTGCAAGTAAGATGCTAAAGGATGCTTATGGTTCTGTTTTTTTTTTATTTATTTGCTGTTATATTTTTGTGTTGCTCATCTATAGAGGACTAGTGTCGATTTCTATGTAGGTGTATATGTGTGTGTGCCGATGTTGACATTAAAATGAAAGGCGTGTTGCTATCACTATCATCTTTCCCCTGCCAATCCACAACTAATGCCTCAGAAGTTGACTACTTCCCCCCTAGACCCTTCAAATAGTCCTTACACCCAGAATATTGAAAATAATAATATGTATTTGTATTAGTTGTGGCAGCAAGTGTAAGTGAGTCTGTATATGTGTGTTTCGGTTGCGAGTCAACATTGCACTTTTGATGGATCCTGTGGTGTATCGCCGCAGCGTATTTGTCTCTCATGACAATGAAGACGATGTCGACGAGGATGATGATGAAGATGTAGTTGTTGTCATCATCATTTGATGTCAATGCTGATGAAGATGATGCTCTCCTCTCGTTTAGTAGTGTCCATGATGGGTGTCTGTCTGTTTTTCCTTTTTTCCATTCATTGTTGATGACTGCAAATGAACATCAGAACCGAAAGTCGAGCAGAGCATCTTAAAGTCGAAAAACAAAGGCACACACATACAGAACTACAAATTTCGCATCTGAAATTTTTCAAACTATACATCTGTGAGAACTAAAGCTCTCACTAGCCTTTGCTTTGTAATATACAAACATCATCTGTAGTCTAGAAGTAGTTATGGCAACATTACTGGTAGTTGTATTGGTTAGATGAATCAGCCATCAAAACCGGGGTGAGGACGACTACTGTTTTTGAACTACCAACTATCAGTTGTGTACAAAACAAGATAAGTATATTTGTTGAATGCGTTTGTATGTAGGTAGGTGTAGGGCGTATTAGAATTGGCACAGTGGGTTCTAAGAATTAACAATAAAAATCATTTTGTTTTTTGTTTTTGCAAAGTAGTCAGGCTGAATCCCAGTTTTTTGTTTTTATAATATCCCAACAAAAAACTAAGGGAACTGATGAGGATCAGTGGCGTGATCCGAAACTATAGTCCTCCCTGCCTTACCCCTCGGCAAACAATGGCATACCTTCCTCACTAATAAACAGTTGTTTTTTATAAAAATAACAAACTGGGATTCAGCCCGACTATTTTGCAAAAACAAAATACAAATGGTATTCCAAATAAACCGCCAACACTAGATGGAAAATGGTCTTCCAGAGACGACTTTCTATTATTCTTCGGAAGAAGGGACGATGTTCTACTCCAAAGGAAATGTTTTCCAACTTCTAGAGAAGAACAATTCTGGGGTCATAAAGATTACTTTCCAGTGTTCCATAGAATTTTCCTTATATAGAATAATATTTTTTGTTTGATTCCATCCGAACTTCTGGCTAACTATAGAACCAGTGAGCGGAGCAGTATAGACGGACGGGGCCGACCATACGAGACACTACCCAACTACCACGGAGTTCTAACTTTCTGCGGATGTTTAGTCGGAGCCTGGACAATATTTCGTGATATTTTCATCCTCTTGTCCTATTAGAGGTCAACTGCACCTCTTCCTGACACTGACATATTTTCCGAATATTACTAATATTCAGTACAGCCCTTCACATTACTTGTCCCAATTCCCTTCACTGTGGGTTGTGTGGTGATGTTCGGCTTATAATTGTGGCCTATAAATCAACTCGAAAAACCTTCAGGGGTAAATACACACACAAAAGTCAGGGTCCATCTGACCCGTTAAATATTGACCGATCTTTATAAAATTAGACATGCTTATTCTTTGGCCCGATCCCTTTCTCCATGTAAAATTTCGCGATGTTGGGGCCATAATTGGGACCTCCGGAGCCCTCAGAAAATCAGACAAAAAAAGGTTTTGGTCATTTCAACCCCTAAATATTAACCGATCTTCAACAAACACAACAGGGGTCTTCATTGGCCAGAATCAATCTTAAATGCAAAATTTCATGAAGATTGGTTCATAACTGTGGCCTGTATCGTGTTTACAAATTATAATGGACAGACGGACGGACGGACACACATGTCTAGATCGACTCAGCTAGTCGAGATATGACGATCGGTATACTTAAAGGTTACAAACTCTTGGGGCTGCACAAAGCTATAATACCCTAACAACATAGTTGTGTAGGGTTTAAAAATTATATCGAAAATAAAAAATAATTGCCCTTAAAAATGTCCTTCCTGGTCGGAATATAAATTGAGGTGATTGTCCGGATCTAGGGGACAACTTCACTTGGAACCTACCCATCTAACCATAAAATTGAAGTGGTTGGCTGGATATGGGTAAACAACTTCACCATCGACAGATTCTAATGCAAGATATACAAATGAATATCTTATACAATCGAAATTACTTCTACATATTGCTTTCTAAACCTGAAGAAATAGAAGTGGGTGGCAAACATTCGCTGAAATTTCAGATTTTCGCCTACACAACAAATCTCTTTTTTTTTTAGAAATTTTGTCGTTGGTTCTTGTCAAAATTCCCACAAATTCCCAAATTCATGCTATAGCCCATGAATAAAATATACATATATCCTGTTGTAAGTGTTTGAAATGATTCGCGGCAGGGCTTTAAATTTGGTTCTTTGGGAAGCTAAAAAATTATCCCTTCCCATTATTAAAATCTTTGTTCCAAAAACTATTTATCTTCGCATTTGTTTATAAAATATTAAATAAAAAAAAAAAATGTTTCAAAAATATGTTTGACAATCAGATTCACAAACAAAGAAGAAAAATCTTTGAAACCATATGGTTGTCACTTACAACTTATTTAAAACACCTTGCATGGCATTTTCTAAAGAGCATTCGAAAATAATATTATGCAAAACCATCGCCTAAGAAGCACATCTAAAATCCTACTTAAATTGTTATTCTAGCGACAAATACGATCTACTAGGCTATAGGATGGGAAGTATTTTTTATTGTACAAAAAATACTAATTTACAGACTAAGGATGGAAAATTCGACTAGGACCTTCCACATCTTGAAACTGACATTTATATAATGGCTGTGAAGAATTTTGTATCCACTAAGAACGGAAAATTCCAAATTACAACCACTTCGATTGAAATATATGGTGTATGTGCCAAAACATTAACTTATATTAAAAGGCTCAGAATGCCAAATTACAGTAATTTCGCTTGGGAAATGTGGTTAAAACTGCAAAGTACCGGAAATGCGACGGGACCATGCAAAAATGTATACATACTTTAAAAATGTTCCGCGAACAATTTTTCCCGATAATAAGCCTGATGGTGGAAGGTATAAAATGGTTACAAATAGCGGGTCATGATCCTCAAACCTAACAAATGCAACCTCTTTATATCTGGAAAATGTATTTCTTATGATGTAGAGAAAATAAACTCTGATAGATCGTGGTGAACACAATTTGGACTTGTTTACAACGGTCTTATCATTTATTCACCCTGGTGGCCACTGTTATTACGCCTTGGTTTTGTTTTGCTGGCTCTCTGTTGCAGTTTGTATGTGAACATTGTCACCTGGTAAATTCTATTTACAATCTTATAGATATTGGTTATTGGGATATCTATCATTTATTATCCTTTCCTTTCTCTTTCAAATTGTGTCGTATTATCTCTGAGTTTGTCTATTTGTTTGCTTTGTGCGTTTTTTTCTGGGGTTTTTGTTTTATTTTATTATATTGCTATAGATTAAAGCGCAAGTGAGATACAGTGACGCAAAGTAAACATAAGATAAAAAATATATAAACAAATTTGTTACAAACAATATGAAACAATATGAATTGAGATCTAGGGCATGCCACACATAGAAATTTAGAACTGATTTGACGTCCTATGACCTCCATAGGCTTACATTTTCTATGTTCCCTGCTTTACTTTATATCTGTTACCCCCGCCCACCTTTGATCCACTGTAAACAATTTATTTTATCTTTAGTTGGATTTCTGTTTTCTTCTCTTGTTGTTCGCTTTTATTTATCCAAGGTTGTTTGTATGTTGGTGCGGCGCGCAGCAGGTGTCCTTTAGAGATCTTAATTAAGTTACCAACATCCTTCGTTGTTCTAGTTTTCCCTCTATTTGTTGCTGAACAAAGCCAACATCCGTAAAGATGAACACACACAAACAACGACAAACAGCCGGATGATGACAACGAAGACGACGATGATGATAACATTCACTCTTGTAACGCCCTCAATCCTTCGTAGGCAGTTTTCGATTAATTATCTCAACGGGAAATATTCATTTGATTAAATTTATCCAATATACAAATTTCACCTAAATGATTTTTGTTGTTATTTTAGTTCCTACCGTTGTCAATATTTGCCAAACATGCTGGGCCAAGTGTACTGTTCGGTGGGTGGTTTAGGGATCTTAAGGACAAAACATATTGTATTAATTTGTCGAAGAAATCAATAGAAAAGGAATGCGTTTGGAAATTTAATCATGTTTGAGATAATAGGCTTTAATATTTTGGTTTGGAAAAACTAGTCAGAAATCAATCAACAAGAAGAAGTTAAATTTTAGTATTATTATAGAAATAACAGTAGGTTTTTATACCCTACACAACTATGTTGTCAGGGTATTATAGCTTTGTGCAGCCCCAAGAGTTTGTAACGCCGCGAAATATTGGTCCTAGATCCACCTTTAAGTATACCGATCGTCATATCTCGACTAGCTGAGTCGATCTAGACATGTGTGTACGTCCGTCCGTCTGTCCATTATAATTTGTAAACACGATACAGGCCACAGTTATGGACCAATCTTCACGAAATTTTGCATGTAGGATGGGTTCTGGCCAATGAAGACCCCTATTGTTTTTGGAAAAGATCGGTTAATATTTAGGGGATGAAATGGACCAAAAACTTTATTTTTGTCTGATTTTCTGGTCGCTCCAGAGGCCGCAATTATGGCCCAAATACCGCGAATTTTGCATGCTGAATCGGGTCGGGCCAAAGAATAAGCATGCCTGTTTTGATAAAGATCGGTCAATATTTAGCGGGTCAAATGGACCCTAACTTTTGTGTGAAAAATTATAAAATTTGTATTCTATAGCGTATATATTTACCACTGAAGGACATAGACCCGAGAAGTTGATAGTATATGAAAGGGGAGTGGTTAACCTTTAAATTGATACCAATTATGTTGTCGTAGGTACTCCGATGCGGGAGTTACTCTTAAATATTTACAGGAGCTTACGTATTCATATATTATTTAGTAACCTATTACCACACTGGAGGGCGGAAATATACCGCTGATCGCTTTGAAATTATCCATGAGGTTCCAGATATCGTCAAGGACAACGCCTAAAATGTTAGGTGATGATCAAATAATAACTTTTCGGATGAAGTGGACGGAAAATTTAATTATTTGTACTTTTCGAGTCGAAAGCCAAACATCAGAACACAACCCAAGGTGAAGCGAATCTGGACAAGTAATTAGAGGGGCTGTACTGATTATTAGTAACATTTGCTGATCTCTAGACAGTCAAAAGTGTGTAAAGATCGCGAAATATTGCCCAATCTCAGAATATAGAACCACAGAAAGTTAGATTTTCATGGGAGTTGTGTAGGGTATCGTATAGTCGGCCCCGTCCGACTATACTGCTCCGCTCACTGGTTATATATGGTTTTAAGGATTGCAACTCCTACATACGTGCAGCTATTAAAAATCAATTGGGGGGTTATTAAAGTCAATATAAATTCAATGAGTTGTCATATGGAAAATTAATAGACATTTTCTATGGAAATACTTTTAGAAAGTAGTAAAGTCGGACTGGGCTGACTATATGATACCCTTCATCACATTGGGTATATTTTGTATATAGCGCTGATTTGCTGCAAGACTCAAAAAATGTGATTTTCGAGATTATCATGCACGATTGTTCGCTTTAATAGATCTCATGTTGTGTAAAAAATCATATGAATATCTCTTACACACTCTAATTGTGAAGCTGTGGAAGTTCCTCTGTCCCATACAATGTTTGAGTAAATTGAAAATTTAAAACGCATTTTCTGCAAAATCGGTTTTTTTGAGTTATGCCTGTCTTGCAGCAAATGAGCGATATGTATACTAACAATTTCACGTCAATGTTCCCTAGAAGGAACAAACATATGCTACATTTAATTTTATTCAGGTAGATTTAGAGTCGTTTGGGTACAATGGGACAAACTTCCATATCTATTTGAATAGTTGTGCAAAATTTGGTGTCAATCTGAAAACCAGTAAGAAAAGTAGTAAAGTCGGACTGGACCGACTATATGATACCCTTCACCACTTTGGCTACACTGTACATATGTACCCTTACAATTGCATGTCAATGTCTCCTCGAAGAAACATACTCATGCCTTTCCGCAACCTATGATAAATTTTATTTCATTCGGTACGTCGCACTGTCAAAAATTTAATCTTAATCAGACCCCCATTCGAAATACATATGGAAGCTGTGGCTACATCTGCACCAATTTCAACAAAACGCAATAACGTCATTCAAGTCCCAATCTGATACGTTGTGCAAAATTAAATCTAAACAGATTTTCACGAATCTTAGCACACATTATTCTTCACTCAATTCAATACGCTATGCCAAATTTCGTGGAAATCGTAGGACTTTGGTGCATTATTTACCTAAAATCGGACGAAAATATATATGGGAGCTATATCTAAATCTGAACCGATTTCCACGAATCTTAGCACACATCATTGTAGACTCAATTCAGTATGTTATGCCAAATTTGGAACAAATCGAAGGATTTATTGGGACTTTGGTGCATCATTTACCTGCTGATGACCAGAATGTCTTCATAGAGAAGACCTGAAGGTTTTCTTGTGGAAAACTGGAAGTGTCATCTTATAGAGGAAAAAAGTATATCTTATTGCGAACTAAAGAATCTTGTATATACGACTAATCGGTCTTCTTAACCCTACGGTCAATAACCAATGCGTAGATCAATAACCGGGTTACATTTGTACACATCCAAAGATAGCTGCGTAACTCATTAAAAAATTGGGCTATCGTGAGGTTTTTATACCCTTCACCACACTGTGGTATATATGGTACATAATACCCTATGTCTTTGTGCATATGTTTGTAACAGACAAAAGGAATCGAGATAGACCCATGGTTGCTTTTGAGAATATGCATAGAATCACATTCTTAGTCGATTTATGCATGTCCATCCGTCTGTCCGTCCGTCCATGTATTTTTGTGAGCAAAGTACCGGTCGCATTTATGATCCGAATTGGATGAAATTTGCCACAGCCCATTGATTTGGCCCAAGGACGAACCCTATTGAAATTGGAGAAAATCGGTTCAGATTTAGATATAGCTCCCAAATATATTTTAGTCCGATTTTAGGTAAATGGTGCACCAAACTCCCTGAAAATCATTAGATTTGCACGAGTTTTGGCATAGCGTACTGAATTAAATCGAAAATGATGTGTGCTAAATTTCGGGAAAATCGGTTCAGATTTAGATGTAGCTCCCATATATATTTTCGTCCAATTTAAGGTAAATGGTGTACCAAAGTCCCTATATATCTTTCGATTTGCACGGAATTTGGCATAGCGTAATGAATTAGGTCTAGAATGATGTGTGTTAAGTTTCCTGAAAATCGGTACAGATTTAGATATAGCCCGTCCGATTTAAGGTAAATGGTGTACCAAAGTCCCTATATATCTTTCGATTTGTACGAAATTTGGCATACGGTACTTATTTAAGTCTAGAATAGTGCACGTTAAGCTTCGTGAAAATCGGTTTGGATTTACATATAGTTCCTATATAAATCTTCGTCCGATTTAATGCAAATGGTGTACCAAAGTCCCTATACATATTTCGATTTGCACAAAATTTTGCATAGTGTACTGAAATGAGTCTGGAGTGATGTGTGTAAAGTTTCCTGAAAATCGGTTCAGATTTATATATAGCTCCTATATGTTTTTTCTTTCGATTTTCTTTTCGATTGTGCACTAAAGACCCAAAGTTTGTCCGATTGCCACACAATAAACTGTTAATATAAGTTAACCTCTGCCATTATCATTAAAATCGGTTCAGATTTTGATATAGCTTCTACATATGTATTTTCATCCGATTTTACACAAAATTGACACAAATTTAGGTAATTTTGTCCCATTGTAAGAAGCAACCCTATATCTGAACAAATGAAAAAACTAGTATAGGTTGCAGAATTCGACGTCTGTTAGCATTCATCTGTTGAATATACCCAAAGTGGTGAAGGGTATCATATAGTCGGCCCCGCCCGACTTTACTACTTTCCTTACTGGCTTTGTTTTAAATTAGTCTATACGGATATGATCTAGATGCAGGAACTCGAAATTATATATACATTAACATAATATATATTTAAATCCATTCTTAAATGTAGATGATCATTTATATCATTGTAAATTCGTTATAGCTTTCAAATGGGTTAGGGTTTTATAGTTATCTTTTTATTGGAATCCTATTTAGGTGTTCCCCAATGCCTCTGCAAATTTTTGTGGCCCAAAACAACATGGAGCCATCAGGACGACTCGTGGAAGTCAGAAACTACCTGGGTTTTCCTTTGGTATACAGGGTCTAAAATGAACCAAAACCTCTATTTTGGTCCGTTTTTCTGGTCACCATAGAGACAACCATTTTTGGCCCGAATACCACGAACTTTTACACTAGCAAAGGAAACTGACCAAATAATAAACATGACTGCTTTGATGAAGATCGGTAAATAGGTAGAAGGTCAAATGAACCCAGACTTTCGTGTTAAAAATTACCAAAAATTTTTTTGCGGTGAATATATTTACTCCTGATTGACTTAGATATTGATAGTATATCCAAGAGGAGTTTTTGACCTTTAAATTGATACCAATAGTATTAATGGGGGTTATACGTAAATATTTGATATGGTTAAGTATTAACATTACTACAATAGAGGGCATAAATGAATCGCTGAAAGGTAAGAAATTTTGCATGAGGTTTCGGTTATAGTGTAGGACGACGCCTATAAATTTTGATGAGGTATCAGATGATAAAATGGACCGATTAGAAAAGATCTCTAATCGATCAAGAGTGTGCAAATATCGCGAAATATTACCCATGCTCAGTATATGATCCGCAGAAATAAAGAGCACAGTGATAGTTGCGTAGGGCATCACATGGTCGGCCCCGTCTGACTATACTGTTGCTCTCACTAGTTTATGAGTCGCAAAAATGGGCCGAAATTTTGCACAGAATAGAGATTTAGATCCAGTGGTAGTTGTGAGGATATCATATGGTCCGACCCGTCCTACTATATATAAACGCACTACTTTTTAGTATGTCCTCTATAAAACGATTCCGGCGGTTTTCGAAACAAATTTCAGTAGGAGTGCAGATCCTATAAAGTCAGAATTCGCCATGTAAAAGTTTTTTTCATTTGTATATAACAACCTTCGATGAGCAGCCACTGTTAACACTTTTTTTAGTTCATTAGTAATTTCATTTTATTGTACTTTAAATATGTAGTTCACATTGTAATTTCTCTTATCGATCGGATAAAGCAACGCTATCGATAATAGGCACACATGACTGGGG
This sequence comes from Musca vetustissima, assembly GCF_032173495.1. Classification (NCBI taxonomy): domain Eukaryota; kingdom Metazoa; phylum Arthropoda; class Insecta; order Diptera; family Muscidae; genus Musca; species Musca vetustissima. The sequence goes on from NW_026880582.1 coordinate 233,665, forward strand.
TAATAAGTAATTTCACCTGTTGTCAGGTTTATAACTTCAGTAGAATATTCACATTTCTCAAGATTCCAAATTTTTTTATTTAGAATTGGATTTTATGTAATATAAATTAATTTTTTTTTTTTAATTTTTCTCTTTGTTTAACTTTCAAACTTAAAAAAAAAAATAGTTTAGAATTTGCACTAAATATGAATTTCACAATAATTTTTCACAATTCACAGGCGGAAAATTGTATAACGCCGATCGCGGTAATCACGTTTATTACACAAAACCGTAAAGGTATCTTTTTCTCTCCAATAAGATATTTAAATTTTAACAATTTCGCCGCGATAAAAATCTAAACGAGGACAAAAACTAAAAACAAAACGATCTCGCTCTTTAACGTTGTCGGGTAATGATTACGGAAGAGTTTACGGGCCGCAACTAAAAACACAAAACTATGGAATTCTATGGACAACCGCTCTAAATGCACTTATTTTGCGCCTCTCATTTGGTTTTTGGGAAACCACGACCGGTGATATCTTTTTTTCTGTTCAGGCGCTCTTCAGCGGTGGTTTTGTTGTTATAGACAATTGTTTTTGTTAGCGTTCTCCAGCGATAAGGATTTTTGTTATCTTCATTTCTGTTGTTGTTGGACTGATAACAAAAACGTTTTTGTGAGCGTGTGTGTGTGCGTTTCGCGTTCATTCTTATCTTTACCGCACTTTGTGTATTTAGTTGAAATATTTGTTGTTGCTGTTGTTGTTAATATTTGTTTTGATCGTTATAATGAGAAAACGTACGAACGATGGCACACCGCACCGCAGCAGTGCATCATTTAGGGCTCGAAACCACATCAACTACTTTAGATTATTATTACAAACCGGGGGGAAGTGGACATGTGTGTTTGACCGAACGTCCGTCCGACCATACAAACGATGATTGTCGTCAGGCATGCGGCAGCGTGGTCGGCATTGTGTTGTGTGTATTAGGTGATAAGTGGGATAAGTACAGGTAATTTGTCAACATGGAATGTGTGTGGAAAAAGAGAACTTGGCATGTGAAGAACACCCTACAAATGTTTTACAATTTAATTTACATGGTTTGCGAAGGGGAAGGAATTAATGAATGAATGCTTAACAAGGCAAGGTGTGTGTAATTCATAACTTATTTTTCGGTAATATTTCATATGAATATCTGTAAAAATGAGTACAAGGTGATAAAATCCATCAAAACAGCGTATAATTGGGGCAACCCAGAAACTTGATCCAATAATAATAATTTTTAGTAGGGAAACTTTTTACTCAATAAGAATTGAAAATACCAAATTATAGCCCAAAATATGGACCAATATTAATAGTTTTTGATAAGAAGAATTTCTACCCAATGAAAATCCAAAATATTAAATTAAAACCAGTAAAGAAAGTAGTAAAGTCGGACTGGGCCGACTATAAAATACCCTTCAGCACTTTGGGTATAGTCTACATAGGTCTCCTAACAGACTACGCCTTTTCGAAAGAACATTGACATGAAATTGAACGATCTTGAATATACGATATTTAGAATTTCTGGAACCTATGCTAAATATCATTTCATTGAACCGATTTTTACGGACGAAATGTATATGAGAGCTATATCTAAATCTGGAACGATTTTCACGAAGTTATCGCACATCATTCTACGCTATGCCAAATTTCGTGCAAATCGAAAGATATATATAAACTTCGCTGCACCATTTACATAAAATCGGACGAAAATATATGTGGGAGAGAACGGGTTTTCTTGAAACTTAGCACACATCATTTTAGACCTTATTCAGTACGCTGTGCCAAACTTTGTATACATCACTCTATACTCAATTCAGTACGCTATGCCAAATTTCGTGCAAATCGAAGAATATATATATCTAAATCTGAACCGATTTTGAAGAAACTTTGCACACATAATTCTACACTCAATTCAGTACGCTGTGCCAAATTTCCTGCAAATCGAAAGATATATAGGGACTTTGGTGCATCATTTACTTTAAATTGGATGCAAATATATATGGGAGCTATATCTAAACCTGAACCGATTTTCTCGAAACTTTGTACACATCATTCTAGACTCAATTCAGTACGCTATGCAAAATTTCGTGCAAATCGAAGAATATATAGGGACATTGGTGCACCATTTACATAAAATCGGACGAAAATATATATGGGAAATCGGTTCAGATTTAGATGCTATATCTAAATCTGAACCGATTTCCCATATATTTCCCCCAAATGAGCTGTACCATATTTTATCCAAATCGGATTATAAATGCGACCTGTACTTTGTTTACAACTTAACACCAACAGACGGACCAACGAACATGCATATATCGACATAGAAAGTGATTTTATGCATATTCTCAAAAGGAATAATGTGCCTATCTCGTTTCCTTTTGCCTGTTACAAATATATGCATATATATGCAATATATACCCTGTACCACAGATAAATCCCATTTTCCGTACCAAACATCGGAGTTTAAATATTGCGAGCTCTGTCGTGATTTCCAAAGACGTAGCCATACGTCAACTGTCAACATAGAATTTTATTCTGAACAAAAATATATATAGTTTATGGGGTTTCAGGTGAATATTTCAGGGTGCTCCAAACGGATTATTTTACACACAATGTGACATGTATGGTGTTTGTAAATTATAATGGTCAGACAGACAGACGAACACATATGTCTGAGCTAGTCCAGATATGACGATCGATATTCTAAAAGGTGGGTGTAGGAAAAATATTTCGCGGCGACAAACTCTTGGGGCCACATAAAGCTATAATACCCTTACAACATAATTGTGTAAAGTATAATTAAGGAGGATCTTAATGGGAATATTTAAAACAATAAAAAACAAAAATTTTCAGCGAAGATTGATTGTTTATAGTCCACAGCAATTCAAAATACCACATTACAGAGAATACTGAATATAGGGCAGCAACTTTTTATGTGGAGACTATATGGAAACATGGAATTATATCGAACATTTTCTGCATGTACATATTTCACGATTCAAGAACCCGGTATGCCGAGTTACATCCATTACGTTGAAATGAAAATACCAAATGTGGAATGACAAATTCCCTCGATTTTGGTAGAAATATACATCTAAAAATTTCAAAGATGTTGCGGGACCGCTATATGGGATGTATGTCAAAATATTGACCTACATAGAAAATTTCCTTTAAAGATGTTATTCACTCTTCAAGAATTAAATTAAAACAATATCATAAAACGAAGAACCCTGTAAAATTTTATATATAACATCATATCAATTTACATACAACAATTATATTCGTACCACTCCTCTTGGATATATTGTCAACTTCTTCAGTTTTTGTCAGGACCTGTGTAAAGTTCGTGGTGTTGAGGCCAATCAATATAAAAAACAATTGAGGTCTTCTTTGATTGAAAACTGACGATCATGCAAGATTTCGTGATGATTGATTTATAATTGTGGCCAGCACTGTGTTTATTATTTATAATGGACAGACGGGCTGTTGGTCTAGGACCTATTAAAGGTGTGCTAGGACCAATATAACAACAAAGTTGTGTATGTAATTAACATATTCACAAAGTCTGTACCTGAACATTGTGCTAAAAGTTAAATACATGATTAGATAAAAAATTCCGCCTATAGTAGGGGAGACTGTGGCATATTCAGCACTTTTTGTTTAGAGCTCTATATCTCAGTACTTTCAAACCATATTAAAGGATTATTTTTAAAGACAAACTCAAAAAAAAAGTATTTTAAGGAAATAGTATTGCCTTATCTGTATATGACCGAATGTGCCCCACTTCAAAATGCCGAATGTACCCCGAAGATACTTTTTATACCCTACACAACTATGTTGTCAGGGTATTATAGCTTTGTGCAGCCCCAAAAGTTTGTAACGCCGCGAAATATTGGTCCTAGACCCACCTTTAAGTATACCGATCGTCATATCTCGACTAGCTGAGTTGGCCTAGACATGTGTGTCCGTCCGTCCGTCTGTCCATTATAATTTGTAAACACGATAAAGGCCACAGTTATGGACCAATCTTCACGAAATTTTGCATGTAGGATGGGTTCTGGCCAATGAAGACCCCTATTGTTTTTTGGAAAAGATTGGTTAATATTTAGGGGATGATATGGACAACAACTTTTTGTCGGTTTTTCTGGTCGCTCCAGAGGCCATAACTATGGCCCAAACACCGCGAATTTCTGCATGGAGAAGGGGATCGGGCCAAAGAATATGCATGTCGGTTTGGATAAAGATCGCTCAATATTTAGCAAGTCAAATGGACCCTGACTTTTGTGTGAAAAATGACAAAATTTGTATTCTATGGCGAATATATTTGCCCCTGAAGGACTTAGACCCGAGAAGTTGATAGTATATTCAAGAGGAGTGGTTGACCTTTAAATTGATACCAATTATATGGTCGTATGTAGTCCGATGTGGGAGTTACACTTAAATATTTACAGGTGCTTACGTATTCAGACATTATTTAGTAACCCATAAACACATTAGAGGGCGGAAATATAGCGCTGATCGCTTTGAAATTCCAATTATAGTCAGGGACATCGCCTATCATTTTAGGTGATGATCCGATAATAATTTTGGTATGAAGTGGACCGAAAACTTAACGTTTTGTGTTTTTTTTTTATCTATAGGCTACAATTGAAACCCCAACATCGGTAAAGAGAATCTGGACAAGTACAGCCCTCGTCTACTCAATATTAGTAATATTTGTTGACCTTTAGTCGGGTGTCCAGAGGGTCCAAATATAATCTAATAAAGTTAGATATTCGTGGAAGTTGTGTAGGGTATCATATGGTCGGCCCCGTCCGACTATACTGCTCCGCTCACTGGTTATAGTTATTTTCATTTATGGAATGGAAATATTACAAAAACATCTGTAAAAATACAAAAAAATGTGCATCTAAATAAGTTTATTAGCTACATATATCAAACTTTGCGACAGTTATTTATTTTGATATTCAATACCTATGTATCGAAGCTAGTGATGTACGGTGAGAGCTTCATATCGAAAAGCTTTAAAATATTCCTGCTACAAATAGTTCTTAAAAAATTACTCTTTAAAAAATCTTCGTACTATAATAGGTATATTTTTTAATTTCATGCCTCTCATGGTGTAGGGTATATAAACAAGTTTTTATACCCAAAACCTATTCTCTCCCGCAACCACAAGTACTTGTGTTTTAATATAGCCAAAAAAGTTGTTGTTGTTGCACACAACGACAACACCAACAACAATAATAACATTTTCCAACAAAAAACCTCTAACCGTATTTGTTTTTCGGTTTTGTTTCATATTGTTATATTTATTGTTTACTCTCTTTTAATGTGTCATTTTTGTGGTTGACAGCTAACTGACATGACGTAGCAGTGAAATGTGAAGCACATTTTTTTAACATTTCTTCATTACCCAATGGACGACGAACAATTATTAAGTCTTTAAACAAATTTCCGTTTATTTCATTTCCAAAATACGAACGATACGATTATCTTGTGGGGTGACACATTGACATATTGTCCGTCTGTATGTCTGTCTGTCGTCGCCGTTGTTGGGTTATTCAATTTGTTTCTTTAGTCTTGTGACAACAAATTATTTAAATGACAATGCAATTTTTGTTATGAATTAATTGGAAAAAGGTGCCAGGTTTTTTCGTTTTCGGTTCTTGCATAAAATTAACCTATATAATTTTTTCCTGCAGACCGGAACTTATGTGACATTATGTGTATTCATTTCTTACATAATGGGGATTTTGATGTATGTGAATAATAAGAAATTTGGAAATTAATATGTTTAATTCAAAAAATCTGAAGGTCCTAGAAAAATTATTCGTTGATAGTCCTTCCATGGACTAAAAAATCCACGCCTTCTAAAAGTCCTCAAAATGATTCTTTAAAAAATCCACGCCTTCTAAAAGTCCTTAAAATGATTCTTTAAAAAATCCACGCCTTCTAAAAGTCATTAAAATGATTCTTTAAAAAATCCACGCCTTCTAAAAGCCCATAAAATGATTCTTTAAAAAATCCACGCCTTCTAAAAGTCCTTAAAATGATTCTTTAAAAAATCCACGCCTTCTAAAAGTCCTTAAAATTATTCTTTACAAAATCCACGCCTTCTAAAAGTCCATAAAATAATTCTTTAAAAAATCCACGCCTTCTAAAAGTCCTTAAAATTATTCTTTACAAAATCCACGCCTTCTAAAAGTCCTTAAAATTATTCTTTAAAAAAACCACGCCTTCTAAAAGTCCTTAAAATGATTCTTTAAAAAATCCACGCCTTCTAAATATTTTTTAAAAATGATTCTGAAAAAAAATCCATCTTTCTTTAAAAATGATTCTTAAAAAAGTCCTTAAATTATTCCACATCTCAGATAGTTCACGCATCTAATAGCCATTGAGAAAAAAATTCACATTTATGTCTCAAGAAGTCCTTAAAAAAATCCTCGTCTCTGTTCGTCCTTCAGGATGCTTCTTGAAAAAATCATGCCTAATTAATACAAATTATCCTAAATCAGACATCCCCTATTTTTAATTCCAAACCAGCAACGATGTCACCTAACTCCACTATTTTCTTAAAATATAAATTCTAAAAATAAAATTTATGAATTGAAAGATAAAATGGCATTTATTTCCCTCACCTCGAAGAGATTTTTATTCTCCAGCCTGGAGAATAATTATAAATGTATAGATATATAAATGTGATAAGATAATCCACAAATTTTATATTAAGATATGACATTACAGGCATTTCTCTCACTCAATCGCTTGTGTAGATACATTTTATATTCTCTTCATGCTCTACAAATATATTTATCAAAATATAAACAATAATTGTTGTGGGTACTACGTACTTAAATCAATTTTGATAACGGAAAAAACGGAGGTAAGGAGATTACAGTTGTGGAGATGTGAAAATTTACCCAATGGAACATTGAGGACAGCAACAGAGTGTTTTACAAAATTTCTACAGTGGCTCATTTAATGATAGTATAGTGTAGGCAAATGAATAGTATAGTGTAGGCAATTTTAGAATAGTTGATCATGTTATCATTGAAGGTAGACATGCATCCACTTTTTTAAACGTTCGATCAATACGAGTAGCGGATATCGATTCGGGCATTTTGCAAAGCTTCTGATCTGAAATAGTAGCGGTGAAGAATATACCCCAGAACCAATAAGAGAGGACGGTATAGAGTGTATACCACCTAGCCAAGATGAGTTTAGAATAACAATCAATCGACTAAAGAATAATAAAGCAACAGGTGCCGATGGGTAACCAGCCGAACTATTCAAGCATGAACATGCAACAACTTATTAGTGTATATTCAATGACTGGAACCTTAGCATCCTATGCCTCGTACACAAAAAGGAAACAAGACGATATGTGTCAACTATCGAAGAATTGGTTTCCTTCCCATCGCATATAAAGTGCTGTGTGAACGACTGCAGCCAATGGTCAATGATATTATTCGATATTACCAATGCGGCTTCAGGCCTGACAAATCCACGATTGGCCAGCCTTTCACTTTGTTCCAAATCGTGGAAGAAACCGATGAAAAACACATCGACACATTTCACCTATTCGTTCAGAGGTGCTTAAAGTCATGTCTGCATTTGTCATTCCCGCAAAATTAATTCGACTATGCCGGATAACATTAACTGCCACAAGATCAGCAATTAAAGTCGGAAAGGACCTCTAGGATTCAGACAAGGTGACAGTTTGTTGTTTGATATTTTTAACACTGGTAAAGGTCATACGAGAGGCATCGGTGAACAGAAATGGGAATCTGAACACCAAACAATACATGTTACTCGCCTACGCCGATGACATCGAAATAATGGGTCGAACATTGAGAGCGTTAACAGCCACATTGGAACCAATTGAGAAGCAGTCTACCAAAGTGGGAATGGCAGTAAACCTTGATAAGACCAAGCTGATGGTATAAACGCGCAAGACATCCAGTATACTCGGACCAACTGTGGAACTTGAAAACTACAACTTCGAGGTAGTGAACGATTTTATATACCTCGGTACCGACATAGACAATACTAATAACATAAGCTTTGAAATCCGGTGAAGAATACTGTTGGCCAACAGATGTTACTATGGTCTGAGTTAGCAACTCAAAAGCAAGGCCACATCTCGCCATACCAAACTCACACTCTACAGGACGCTGATATTACCCGTGCTCGGACATCGACATAGCCAGACGTATCGAGCTGCAGCGACAACGTTGCCAAAAGTACATGTCGCATTTATCATCCGAATTGGAGGAAATTTGGCACAGCTCATTTGTTTGGCCCAAGGACGAAGCCTATTAAAATTGGGAAAAATCGGTTCAGATGTAGATATAGCTTCCATATATATTTTCATCCGATTTAAGGTAAATGGTGTACCAAAGTCTCTATATATCTTTCGATTTGCACAAAATTTTGCATAGCGTACTGAATTAAGTCTAGAATGATGTGTGCAAAATTTCGTGAAAATCGTTTCAGATTTAGATATAGCTCCCATATATATCACCGTCCGATTTAAGGTAAATGGTGTACCAAAGTACCTATATATCCTTCGATTTGCACGAAATTTGGCATAGCGTACTGAGTTGAGTATAGAATGATGTGTGCAAAATTTCGTGAAAATCTGTTCAGATTTAGATATAGCTCCCATATATAGTTTCCCCCGATTTTAGGTAAATAGTCCACTAAAGTCCCTATATATCTTTTGATTTGCACGAAATTTGGCACTAATGAATAAGGTCTAGAATGGTGTGTGTTAAGTTTTGAGAAAATCCGTTCAGATTTAGATATAGCCCCCATACATATCTTCGCCCGATTTAAGGCAAATTGTGTACCAAAGCCCCTATATATATTTCGATTTACACGAAATTTGGCATAGCGTACTCAATTAAGTATAGAATGATGTTTGCAAAGTTTTGTGAAAATCGGTTCAGATGTAGATATAGCCCCCATATATATTTTCGTCCTATTTAAGGTAAATAGTGTACCAAAGTCCATATATATCTTTCGATTTGCACGAAATTTGGCATAGCGTACTGAATTGCGTCTATAATAATGTGTGCTAAGTTTCATGAAACTCGGTTCAGATTTAGATAAAGCTCCAATATATATTTTCTCTGGCAAGTTTCTCTGAAATCGGTTCGGATATAGATATATAACAAACACGCGACGTCTGTTAGGATACATATGTAGAATATATCCAAAGTGGTGAAGGGTATCATATAGTCGGCCCAGTCCGACTTTACAACTTTCCTTACTGGTTTAAGCTTGATTTATAGATTGATTGCCTCAAGCCAGGTTTCCTTTTATCACCCAGGCTATCGAATAATAGAAGAAAAATTTAAGATAATTGCAAGTACAGGTCGCATCTATGAGCTGAGTGAGATGAAATTTGGCACAACTCAATCTGAAAATCGTTCAAAATGAAAATCGTTTCAGATTTAAATATAGCTCCCATATACTTATACCTCATCCGGCTCCATGATGATACACCATAGATCCACCGTTTATCTGACCCAATGTTACACAGAGTACCGAATTTATTATAGAACCAGTGTACGGAGCAGTATAGTCGGATAAGGCTGACCTAGTTGTAGTGGGATCTATATTCTAAGCCTGGGCAATATTTCGCGATATTTGCACTCCTTTTACCAAGAGCTCCTCCGTAGCATCCAGGTACATGCAAAATTTCTTGAAAATTACTGTGGCCTGTATCGGGTTTACAAATTATAATGGACAGATGGACATACGGACGGAGGGACACAAATGTCTAGATCAACTCAGCTCAGTCGAGATATGACAATAACGCGGCGTTACAAGTTCTTGGGGCCACATAAAGCTATAATACCCTGACAACATAGTTGTGTAGGATATAATTATTATACTGATATAAAACTTCTATGCAAACGATTTTATAGTCAGAATATTCTCAGAAGTTATTCCGTAGTCGGGTGACTTTCAGATGGTATTCTACACATATGTGTGATTTAATTGATTGATATTTTTATAAGGTATTCCGCAGACTGTTTGTTTCCTGTAGGTCATCCGAAGCAAACGAAATGCCTTCTATAAAGGACCAGATATTAATAATATAAAGAACCAGATATTTATGTTACCCTCATTATCAAATTCACTTATTGTCATTAAAATATTTAAAACTCACTTGTATTCCAAAAAATTCCAAGAAACTAGCCCACAAAATATGTTTCAAGCCATGGATTTTGATACTTCACTTTAAAGTCAATTACACATTTTTCCATTTATGATTGAATAAATTCAAAACTTTTATATTAATTTAAAATTTTTCTTCTTCTTCATATCCTCCACTTGATTTGGCAGATTTATAGGTTTTTTGTTTCACTTTTTATGATAAATTACAATACTGATATGCACGAATTACCCGCTCCGGATGAATGTTGTGATAATAACGTTTTGTAAAAAAAAAAAAAAATAAAACCGAACACATAAAGATTATAGAGCAGACAGATTACAGGACAGGACGAAACGATTCGGCAAAAAGGTATAACGATGTTATTGTGGTCGGTCGGTCGTTCGCTCGGTCCCGAAAAAAAAATAAGAACACAACTAAAGCGATAGCAGTGATATCCGTTCGATAATAACAATAAATATAAACTAAACTTTATAAGTTCAATAAATACAATAACGACTGAGGGAAAAAATAACGGAAGGACATGACGCCAACAACAACAAAAGGACATACGTGTATACCTCTTCACAATGGTGGTCAATAGTTCATATACAAGCACAAGCTGAGTAACAATTTGCTGTCTGTCTGTCTAGTCTAACGATTTTTTGTTGTCTGTCTGTCCATTTAATTTTGTTGCTGTTATTTTTCGTAGTATACATGTATGGGTTAAAGCTTACACACATATGAGCGGGACCGCATTATTGTTTGTTATTATTGTTGCTTTTGGTATGGTGGCAACAAAATCACCGGTTGAAACGGAAACCGCAGAGAACTCTTTGGAAAAGCTCAATTCCTGGCAAGCAGACAGACAACGACACATACACATATGTATACATATACAATTATTATTGATGTATTTTCATTTTTATTCAAATATTCACACACACATCCCCAGGTTTATACAAACCTCCCCCTCCGGGTCTTTAATCAAACCATTGGTAAAATGTGTAGTTTGTCGATAAGTAATCATTATTAACTGTCAAATCCATTAAAAGTAACACATTTTCTAACTTACTGTCACCAACACCATGAAAGCGAGGAAGACAGAGAGAGAGAAAAAAATCCAACAAGGAGTCCACATATTACCCATTCACACACTCACACACATGTATTTCCTTTTTTACCTTTATGCATAACAAAAACCGCTGAGTACAACAAGCAAACAACAATCGATACGAAAATATCCACTTACTTTACTCTTCGTACGAACGTAACACAATCCTCCTCTCGCACTTGTCGCCCATCGTCTATTACAGCGCCCACTTTATGCCACCACACACGGAGACAATGAATTGCTAGCAACAACAAAAAGAACTCTCGTATATCACATACGGAAGGATATAAAACATGACTACTTTTAACGATTCACTGACCACCAACTATTCAAAAAAGAACACACACACACACCGACCCATATAAACAAACACCCTGACACACACACACACACACACACACACACACCAATATATCCTTACACACCGTGTAGTACACGCAAACGAGCCAGCGGAAGAGTGTGGTGTAAAACAAGTACTCTTTAATCGGTCACTCAGTTAAGTATGCATGCATGAGTGTGTAGAGGTGGTTGTCTGTCCATCCAGCCATCCATCCATTTGGCCAGCTATCAATCCCAAAATAACTATCCATTTGGCCAGCTATCAATCCCAAAATAACTATCCATTCGTTTCAGCTGAACGAACAAATTGTACAGGGACGGACTAATTGACGAACGGTAATGAGGTGAAAGGATTTGATTCGCGTGCTTGTGGTGTGTGTAATACGACCATATGTTAATATGTGTGTGAAAACTGAAACTATTTTTAACACACAGCAAGGGTTATACAGACAGAAAGAGAGGAGATAGAAAGAGAGGGACAGGAGAGAAAGAGAAAGGGTGAGCGGTAATCAATCATTTTAAATTAATACAAATAAATTTGCTCCCTACATTAAAATAAACAAGTAAAAGCATCATCAAGTTTGACCGGGAAAGGTTTTTTTTGCCCTCTAACATGAGATGGATTTTTAAAATGCCTGAAATCGATCGGGACTATAGAGCACTCACCTAGGCACATTGGTCTACACTAATACTAAATTGTTCATTTCGACCAATATAGAGTCGTTTGTTTATAATGGGACAAAATAATGTAAACCAATTTAAAGCAAATCGAACATCCCTTAATTTTTTGGAGCTCAATTAACATGAAGTCGGTCGAAAATATATATTCGCTATGTCTGCATTTCTACAAAACACAATTCTATGTTCCTAAGGTTGCACAAAATGCAGTTGCATACCATTGAAGAAAACCAGTAACCACTTTGGGTATATTCAAAAGATGAATGCTAACAGACGTCGAATTCTGCAACCTATACTAAATTTTTCATTTGTTCAGATATAGGGTTGCTTCTTACAATGGGACAAAATTACCTAAATTTTTGTCAATTTTGTGTAAAATCGGACGAAAATATATATGTAGAAGCGATATCAAAATCTGAACCGATTTTAATAAGAATGGCAGAGGTTAACTTATATTAACTACAGTTTATAGTGTGGCAATCGGACAAACTTTGAGTCTTTAGTGCACAATTTACATAAAATCGGAAGAAAAAATATATAAGAGCTATATATAAATCTGAACCGATTTTCAGGAAACTTTACACACATCACTCCAGACTCATTTCAGCACACTATGCAAAATTTTGTGCAAATCGAAAAATGTATAGGGACTTTGGTACACCATTTACATTAAATCGGACGAAAATTTATATAGGAGCTATATTAAATTCAAACCGATTTTCACGAAACTTAACGTGCACTATTCTAGACTTAATTAAGTACGCTATGCCAAATTTCGTACAAATCGATAGATATATAGCGACTTTGGTACATCATTTACCTTAAATCGGACGAAAATATATATCTAAATCTGAACCTATTTTCAGGAAACTTAACACACATCATTTCAGACCTAATTCATTTCGCTATGTCAAATTTCGGGCAAATCAAAAGATATATAGGGACTTTGGTACACCATTTACCTTAAATCGGACGAAGATATATATGGGGCTATATCTAAATCTGTACCGATTTTCAGGAAACTTAACACACATCATTGTAGACCTAATTCAGTACGCTGTGCCAAATTTCGTGCAAATCGAAAGATATATAGGGTCTTTGGTACACCATTTACTTTAAATCGGATGAAAATATATATGGGAGCTATATCTAAATCTGAATCGATTTTCACGAAACTTAGTACACATCATTCTAGAGATAATTCAATACGTTGTGCCAAATTTCGTGCAAATCAAGAGATATTTAGGGACTTTGGTGCACCATTTAACTTAAATCGGACTGAAATATATATGGGAGCTATATCTAAATTAACACACACATCATTCTAGACCCTATTAATTACGCTGAGTCAAGTTTCGTGCAAATCAAACAATATATAGGGACATTGGTACACCATTTACCTTAAATCGGACGAAAATATATATGGGAGCTATATCTAAATCTGAACCGATTTTTCCCAATTTCAATATGGTTCGTCCTTGAGCCAAATAAGTGACCTGTGCCAAATTTCATCCAAATAAGATCATAAATGCGACCTGTTAACAAAATACATGGACGGGCAGGCGGACATGCATAAATCGACTGAGAAAGTTATTCTATGCATATTCTCAAAAGGAACCATGGGTCTATCTCGATTATTTTTGCCTGTTACAAACATATGCACAAAGACATAATACCCTGTACCACAGTGTGGTGAAGGGTATAAATATTGTAGTCTGTATGGAAAAAAAGCCCGTCACTACAAGAAAAATCTGCTCTGAAAAGGAATGTTCGAGCATCTCAGAACAACCCAAGATGAAAGGAATCTGGACAAGTAATATAGCCACGAAATATTGGTCCCAGATCCAATTCGTTATTTTGAATATTTTTTTAGAGTTCATGGAGCATGACACGAGAGTAAACATTGTGGATATCGGTCTATACAGCGCTCATAAAATATTTAAGACACGTATTCTAATCGAAGGCACTGTAAATTGACATTTCGGATCCTTGGAGGGCATATCATGGTTTTATATGTCCACCATATAAAGGTACAGGTATGTTTTAAAATTTTTTGTGGTTTTAGTCGCGATTCCCTACGAAATGTATGCCTCGGACTAAATGAGGGTTTCCATAGAGAGAAACACCTCTACAGACCTTCGATTGATAAAAATAACCTCTAAGAGTTATTATTGAACAAAAGACCTTCAAGAGATTTTCGATCTCCAAAAATACGTTAGACGGAAGAAATTTCTCAGGTCGTCTGCAGACATAAGACATTCATAAAAAATCTAAGCTTATTTAGAAAATATAATTTAACAAATGCACGCTTATAAATCTATGGGTCCGTGAAAAACCTTATTTAAAAATCCATATTTAAAGGCCTCTTGGTCCGGATAATTATTAAAAATCCACGCTTATAGTTTAAGTGGTCCTTAAAAAATATTCTTCAACAAATCTACATGTATAGCTCTATTGGTCCCAAAAATGTATTATTTTTAAATCCAAATATTTTTTATTAACCCTTTACCCGAAACCCAAATACCAACTATTAAATCTGTCATAAGTTATGACTATAATGTTCACACCATCTAACCCAGTTAACACCGACTAAGTATTTTGCATAAGTTTTCACACTGACCCACCATTATTCCACCACCCCACCAAAAAAATTCTATGACCAGATATACATTCATCATCGTTAAATATCTCTCCCCGCACCATAGATTAGTTTAGTTAGTCAAGTATAAAACCGGCAACCATCCTGCAGAGCTTTATTTATTCGACGTCATAAACTATTTAGAAAAACAACAACGACAACAATAGCAAGAGAAATGAGGTTATAATAAATAAAGGACTATTGTGTGTAAGTGTATGAGTGAGTGTGTGCGTGTATGTGGCCTAATAACACAACCAAATTAATATGGTCGTAAATTTTGTGGTTATGGTTATTCTATGGTAAAATACTTTGTATAGAAAATTGGGTGGCAGTTTTGTAGCCAGCAATTCAATTGAAACCTCCTACGTGTGCTCCCACCCACCATTCCCCTAAGCGCGAATAAAAACAATTGATGAACAAACACACATACACACACATGTGTGGGCTCGATCTCATAAACCCACCAGGAGTTTTGTTAACTACAATTCACAGAACAATTGACCAGTTAAAGGAGTTTTATAGGCTCAATATGGTTGCCTGGTTTATGGCCGACGATGTCCTGTGGATTTTGTTAGCGGCCATTTTAACATGGTTTGACTATTTGAAAAGACACGCATGTGTGAATAAACATGTGTATGTGTGAAAATGTTTATTCTGGTATTGTGGCTTCGTGAGCTTGTATTGAAAATTGGATGTTCGTTCTTATTGTTGTATTGTATAAAAGTTAAAAAGCAAATAATTATATTGGAATATACCCACGTATATGGAGGTGGCGAGGAGCTCAATAATAGAATATTTTTCGAGGACATATAGGTTAACAAACGTGGATTTTTAAATAATTTTTTTTAAGGGCCATCTGACCTCTAAGTGTGGATTTTTTAAATAATATTTTTCAAGGACCATCTGACCTCTAAGCGTGGATTTTTTAAATAATATTTTTTATGGACCATCTGACCTCTAAGCGTGGATTTTTTAAATAATATTTTTTAAGGACCATCTGACCTCTAAGTGTGGATTTTTTAAATAATATTTTTCAAGGACCATCTGACCTCTAAGCGTGGAATTTTTAAATAATATTTTTCAAGAACCAGCTGACCTCTAAGCGTGGATTTTTTAAATAATATTTTTCAAGGACCATCTGACCTCTAAGTGTGGAATTTTTAAATAATATTTTAAAAGAAGCAGCTGACCTCTAAGCGTGGATTTTTTAAATAATATTTTTCAAGGATCATCGGATCTCTAAGCGTGGATTTTTTAAATAAAATTTTTTAAGGATCATCTGACCTCTAAGCGTGGATTTTTTAAATAATATTTTTTAAGGACCATGTGACCTCTAAGCGTGGATTTTTTAAATAATATTTTTCAAGGATCATCGGATCTCTAAGCGTGGATTTTTTAAATAAAATTTTTTAAGGATCATCTGACCTCTAAGCGTGGATTTTTTAAATAATATTTTTTAAGGACCATGTGACCTCTAAGCGTGAATTTTTTAAATAATATTTTTTAAGGACCATGTGACCTCTAAGCGTGGATTTTTGAAATAATATTTTTTAAGGATCATCGGATATCTAAGCATGGATTTTGTAAATAATATTTTTCAAGGACCAAAAGACCAATAAGCTTGGATTTTTTAAAAGAATATTTTTCACATACAACCCATATGTCCCGTGCCATATTTCATATTCGTTCTTAGTTGTGTAAGAACACACACACACATATATCAATACCTACACATAGTATAACATATGTTTTGGTTTGTTATAGCCATTAGCTATGACCGTTACTTTTCAATTGCTCTTTAGAAGAAAAAAAACGCCAAACCAAACATTTCCTCTGTGAATTCGAATCGATATCGGTAACACCCATTTATTGAATATTCTATGAACTCAAAAAGGAGGATATTTTCTAAGAAAGTTCCATCTTTGTTTTTATTTACTGTTAATTGTGTGTTCATGTTTTTCCATTTTCTAGATTGTGTGTAAACAAAAAGAGGGGGGGGGGGGGGGTGGTGGTTCCTTCTTGTTTACTTTTTTGGTAATATTTAAGTGGTTAAACAAAAGGTTGGCATGAAATTATTTGCTATTGGGTCATTCATCATCCTCGTCATAGTTTTGTCGATTTTTCAAGTGGTTTTCAAAAAAGTGGACATTACGGGGAAGCAAAAACTTAATAAGTAACAAAATATGACATATGGGACGAAGGGAGAGTAGTAAAGGACGAATATGAGGAATGATTTTGTTCCGCATCCAAGCTGTAATGGCCCATTTAAAAAAGTATTATATTCTTTAAAAAATCCACGCCTAACGGCATGTTGGTCCTTGAAAATTATTCTTAACAAAATCACGTCCTTGAAAATTATTATTTAAAAATTCCACGCTTAGAGGTCAGATGGTCCTTGAAAATTATTATTTAAAAAATCCACGCTTAGCGGTCAGATGGTCCTTGAAAATTATTATTTAAAAAATCCAGGCTTAAAGGTCAGTTAGTCCTTGAAAAATATTATTTAAAAAATCTACGCTTAGAGATCAGCTGGTCTTTGAAAATTATAATTTAAAAAATCCAAGCTTAGAGGTCAGCTGGTTCTTGAAAAATATTATTTAAAAAATCCACGCTTAGAAGTCAGATGGTCCTTGAAAAATATTATTTAAAAAATCCACGCTTAGAGGTCAGATGGTCCTTGAAAAATATTATTTAAAAAATCCACGCTTAGAGGTCAGATGGTCCTTGAAAAATATTATTTAAAAATCCACGCTTAGAGGTTAGATGGAAAAAAATTATTTAAAAAATCTTAGAGGTATGTTGATCCTTAAAAAATTCACGCTTATTGGCCTGTTGGTCCTTGAAAAAAATGTTTGAAAGCATATTATTTTAAAAAATAACGCCTTGTATGGAAGTGTGCTTTAAAAAATATTCTTTAAAAATATGCAATCAAATGTCCCTTTTTAGTCCTTTCAACGAATAACAATCCTTTACATCGAAAACAAAACACCAATTTAATGTTCTACTGAATGCTTTAATAAAAAAAAAAGTAAAAATAATAACCGGAAATGTTAAATAATACTCTTCAATTTTTTCGTTCCTTTATCCACTTGAATAATGAACTTCCTGCAGGTTATAATAATGTACGATTTAAACGCCCCTTGGGACAGTGTTAGATCCAACAGCACATCAGACATGTGTAGCATTAAATGCAGGCAACACCGATACACACACATACACATAAATGCAGACAAACCGGACCATTGTTAGTTGGCCTGGCTTGTCGGAATATGTCTTCAATAGCGTTTTTATTTCGTAGATAAAAAGGACATTTTCAAAACATGTTGGACAAGACACGCACAAACACCGACACACACACACACATACGCAGACAGACTCTTGCACAACCAGTCACTTACAATATCTCTCTGGAAGCTCTAAATACCAACAACAACAGAAAAACTCCCGAGAAAAAAGGACTCCAGTTAGTCCCTTTTTTGAAAAAGTGGACACAAAAACATTTGTACACCCCAAAGGATACATGTAAGGTGTATCTGATGGTGCATTTGATGGTTGTTGCATGGCATCCTTTTGGAACATGGCATGGCCATGTAATCACATTTCGCTTTCATTACAAAAACACCAGGGGGCGGGGGGAGAAAGAAGACTAGTGTCTCGTTTTGTTGTTCGTGTTCTAGGTTGGTTGCATGAATGGATGATGTTTGATGTGAACAATTTTCACACACACACACACACCAACACACTCTCACGCACAGGGAGAAACAAATTTCATTTTTCGTTAAGCTCCCTTTTGCTCTAAGCCACCTTTTGTTCAAAATACGACTCGATTATTGCTAAACTTGACTCCTTTACTCGGAACGACTGCCTTTGCCGTTTGGGCCGTCCGCCCACCTAATGCGACCCATCTCATCTTGATTCCATTCAATATGGCTCAATGCCTCAATGTTCGATAATGCGTTTCGATATTGTGTAATGCATTTGCCAATTGGAAGGATATGTTGCGTGCATATGCATGTGTGTGTGTGCCAGCATATATGTCTTGGTCTATTGCAAAAAGCGGGGGGAACGGGTAATGGATTTATTAAAACATCATCTATGCTACAGTCTTTTAAAAGTATCAAAAATTTGATATCTTTTTTAAATCATAATCAAAAAAACCTACAAAAGCAAATTTCCCTGACCCTGGGTTCGGCTGGACTTAGAAATCGTTACATATGCAGATGATTGTACTATCATGTCGTCGGGTCCCATTGTTGAGGACATATGTGTGAGGTTGAACACCTATCTTATCGATTTAGCAGCACCCTTCAAAGCAAGGAATATGAAAATATCCGCCTCGAAGTCGTCAGCCACACTATTCACCACATGGACTGCGGAGATGAGAATGCCGTTGAATATGCAGGTCGAGGGGTATACAATTCCGACCACCAACTACTCCAAAATACTCGGGGTCACATTCGACAGCATGTTCAAATCGTCCGCGAAAACCACAGATATCTGCGATAAGTTGAAAAGTAGGAACAAGGTCCTCAAGTCGCTTGCCGACAGCACTTGGGGCGCAGATAAGGAAACCTTGTTGACCTCTTACAAAGCGATAGGTCGGTCTGTGGCTAGCTATGCGGTTCCAGTGTGGTCTGCGAATTCCAGTGATACGCAATGGAGAAGTATTCCGACCTGTCAGAATGCCGCCCTGAAGACTGCGACAGGGTGCCTCCTCATGACACCAGTGGACCATCTTCATGAGGAGACGAAGATCCTTCCCTTACGTCAGCATAGCAATATGCTTTCTTTGCAGTACCTGCTCGGGTGTTTCAGGGACAATCATCCCAACCATTATATGGTGGATAGGACTCCCCCACCCAGGCGTGTCAGGAAGGATCTGCATGATCTAGAGAGAGAGGTCCAACGATACAAAAGGGAGTCTCTAGATCTAGTTGCCTATCAAGCAGGTTTGAATGACATTCATACAGATGCAGCGCTGAACGGACACAAATTGAATGCCGTCCTCGGAGCTCACCCTCCACCCATAGCAGCTGAAGAACGTCAGCTGCCTAGACAAACCAGAGTAGTTTTGGCCCAGTTACGTTCTGGATGGTGCAGTCGGCTCAATTCGTATTGGGCACGGATTGATGACCAGGTGCAGGATATCTGCCCAGCATGTGGTACAGGCCCTCATACCACACTGCACTTATTCAATTGCCTAGCCAAATCTACTCACCTTACTCCGGAAGATCTGTGGTTACAGCCAGTGGAGGTAGCTGCATTTCTAAATCTGGAGACAGAACTGGAGGAAATTTAAACAGAAAATATACAATTCTTATAACTGCTACGGCAACAACAAAAGCAAATTTCAAATCGTGGCACACAACGGGCTTTGTTAAAAAAAGTTTATTGTTATTATTTTTAGAATAAGTAACAGATGTCCTCCAAAATAGTCTGTAACCGAAAATTCTTTATGAAATCCATTGAAATCTGGCGCCCAGTTGTGGAACTCAAGTTCCATAATTATTTGTTTACTACGCTTAAAGCTCCGATGGTTCTTGGAAAAATATTATTTAAAAAAATCCACGCTTTAGGATGGAACTTCTTTGAAAAATCCACTGATATTTTTTTAATCAACGCTCCTTATCAAATTTTCTTTAAAAATCCATTGATTTTTTCTTAATATTTAAAAAAAACTCCAATTTTTCCTTTGTCAAACCACTGTGCATATAGGGAATTGACTTTTTTGCGATAGAAAATTCTTTAAAGGTCAGAAGCTGAGCTGAGGAAGCGAGCTATGTTATGGCGATTTGTTCATTCCCGTCTACAGGGAAACCCAGACACAATACATATCTGGAAATCTATTGTGTTTGATCATGATGGACATCATCTGTTGAACCCTTTTCTGTGTGTTATGATGGTATTGTATTTGGTTTTAACTAGGACTTTACTGGTAATTTCATTGAAGTTATAATTTTCATTTGGCAATCAGGGATTCATGTTATGAATCAAAGAAGAAAAAATTGAAAGAAGCATACTAAAAAAATACAACTGTAAGGAAAGTGCAAAAATCGGATGGAGTCAACTATATGATACCGTTACATAAAATCGGAAGAACATATAATATATATAGGAGCTAAATCTAAATCTGAAACGATTATCTCGAAACTTAACACATGTTATTGTATACCCCTTACGGTATTGTATCCCAAATAGCGTCTTAATTTGACTAACACTGAGAGTTTAGTGCGCATTTACATAAAATCTGATTATTTTGTAAATTTGAATCGATTTCAACGAAACTTAGCTTATCATTCTAGGCTCAATGTAATACGCCATGCACAATTTCGTGTATATCGAAAGTAATACTCGTGTAGGGGCTTTGGTGCACTCTGGTGGTATTATAGCTTTGTATGGCACAGGAGTCTGTAACGCCGCGAAATATTGGTTCTAGACCCAGCTTTTAGCTACTAACTGAGTCTATTTAGACATATGACGACATAGCCATGTCCGTCTGTCTGTTGTAATCACTCTAGCGTCTAAACGAATGGAGATAGATCGCCAAAATTTTGCATAGAGTCGTCTTTTGGCTGCACGCAGGTCAAGTTCGAAGATGGGTTTTATCGGTCCACGTTTAGGCATAGCTCCCATATAATGGTACCCCCCAATTTTCGGTATTTTGAGGTTCTTGAGCTCGTTTTTTAACTGAATTCGCTGAAATTTGGTACATTGAGTTCTTATTGGGTAGCAAATCTATCCACTAAAAATTATAAATATAGATCCATATTTTCGGATAGCCCCATATAAGGGTACCCCTAATTTTGCGGTATTATAAATATAGGTAAATTTTTTCGGGTAGCCCCCATATAAGAGTACCCCCAATTTTCGGTATTTTAGGGTTCTTGAGCGCGGTTTTCAACCGATTTCGCTGAAATTTGGTATAGGGGGTTCTTATTGGGTACCAAATTTCCCCACTAAAAACTATAAATATAGGTCCATTTTTCTGGTAGTCCCCATATAAGGGTACCTCCCATTTTCCAGTTTTTGAGGGTGTTTTGACACGATTTTTTCACCGAATTGGCTGTAATTTAGAAATTTGAGTTCTTATTGGGTAGCAAATTTCTCCACAAAAAAATTATAAATATAGGTCAGTTTTTTCGGGTAGCCCCCATATAAGGGTACCCCCAATTTTCGAATTTGCTGAAATTTGGTATTTTGTAGGCGTATATGGTAACAAATCTCCTCAACAAAAATTATTAATATTTACCTCTTTTTAGGGATAGTCCCCATATAACCCCCTTTTTATATTAAAATAGTTATCTGATTTGTTTCGTGTGTTGCGGTTGGTAGACGAAATTTTCGGTAGACGAAATTTTCAGTTCATACCCATAGTATGGAATTCTAAAACGATTTAGTCGATCTAGCCATACGTTGTAATAATTTTTCTCTCAGAGGATATCGACATAAAAACTAAAACGTGAGGTTTGAGAATGAACTGTATCGACCCGCATTTAGGACCAGGTCCTATATAAACATCCTACCTATTTAGTACTTAGCGTGATGGACGGTATTGGGATTCAAAACTAAAATATTAACTTGGAACTTGAGCTACATCGGCTCTTAATTAGGCCTAACCCCATATATAATGAAAATACCAAATAGTTGCTAATTCCTACACAATGTTGTCAATATTGGTCCCGATTTAGTATGCCTCATATACAGTATTGCCCTCTAAATTGGAGTATTTTCAGGATTTTATACAGATGTTTCACCGTACCATGCGTTAATAATATATGTCAACATTTTAGGGTTTTAAGATTTTAGGGAAACCCCCATTGAAATTGCGGAATTTTCTATTTGATTTACAACAATCGATTGGAAGAATTGTCGTTATATGTATGTTCCCTATGTTTTCATTTCAAAAATTTTTCAGTATTTCTATGGTGGAGGGTATCCAAAGTTCGGCCCGGCCGAACTTAACGCTTTTTTACTTGCTTTTTTCATTTTTGAGCGAAAAAAAAACGATGAAAGAGAGAGATTCAGAGGAACTATGTAGGAATCGGAACTATTTGAAGCAAATGAACTATAAAAACCAAAGAGTAAAGGAACTATATGGAGCAAAGAAACTACATTAAGGAACTAGTTCCTTTTAATAAGATCGACCCGCTACTTGAACTAGATTGCCCAACTTTAACAGTTGCAGACAAAATAATAAGCGCACAACGTATAATAAATAGTTGGAAAACGGAGACACATTATGTATTCGGACGATTCCAAAATAGTTTCATATGGCGACACTAGATTTCGATAATATGTGAGACGCCCATAGAGCATATATTACGACCCCTAAAATGATCACTGATGGTCTATCACATTTGAGGCTTTGAGCGTTTGTCTCGTACTGCGGAGTTGGACTATGATATTAGATTCAAAATGACATTGATGTAGCTCAATGTACTTGTTTTAGGACAAAAATATTGATATTTAAGATTTTAAGAGAGGATGTTTTTTTCATTGCAAGGATCATATGATTTAGTCCTTAATTATCAAAGCCAATACAAATGAATGACATAATTTTTGGAAACCTTACTTTGAAGCTCGTTACAATCGAATCTCATGTTGAAATTCAAAATCGGTGACGAAAAAGGGGAAATCTATTTCCCAATTGCATTTAAATATGTTATAAATATTTCTTCTTAATTGTTCTTCTTGACACTCCTTATTAATATGGACAAATTCGGATAAAAATTATTACAATTACACATATTTTAAACCCTCCTCCATTTAGTATTTCTTAAGAAACTGCAAGGGTTGAGAAAACACTTTATCAGCAAATTTAACAGTAGTTATAGTTTTGAAATAAAGGAGTAATATAAACTTACCATCATCGTATTCAGGTATTGGATGGGAATCAAAATGTCTGCACATTCAAAATGTTTATAAAAACAGAACTTATATTGCCGATACACGCATTCTTAGTATACTAGTCTATATATAGTCCAAAAATATCCATATTATGTTTAACACTTTCCTATATAACCGATATTTATAAACACACTCTCGCGTTAACCGATACTTTATATACGAATCCACGTGGTTAATATCTACTTTTTGCACTTTTTTCAAACTAATTTCAAATATTTATCAAATTAAATTCAAATTTTTAAGGTGTTATTAATCTTCCTCTTGCATTTTTATCGATTTCATAATCTAATGCTGGGCAACCATGGGAACTGGTGCCTTTGTTTACATGTATATATACATACGTTCTCTGCGTTCTCTTTTTGTAAGACATTTCATATGGCGGCTTCTCCTTTACTCTTCTCTCTTTTTATTCTCCTCTCTTTTTGCACAACTCCTCTATTATCACACTTGTTCCCCAAAATGCATTCTTACTTCATATTCGGCATTCATTTGTTACACTTCCCGAGGCAGGTGATGTCTTATTTGGTTTTAATTTATTTAAAAGGAAACACTGACGAACACTAACTCCCTCCATTTATCAACTTCATTTAGAGAGGGGCAATAACAACAACAATCTTCACATTGTTGGTAAAATAATTAGAGAAGTTATGTTTTTGTTGCTAGTCAATTAAAATCACATTTGCAACCATTTCCTTTTTGAAATCCGAGTCATCTCTTTCATCTTTGTTTTGATGTTATTTTATTTTAACCCTCTCATTGGGGTTAACCCTCTCATTGCTCTTTTATGGCTACCCTCTCTCATACTCAGTAAGAAGAAGAAACTAATTATTTCTAACATTTAAACACTTTCCATCACTTCACTTATAAATAAAACTATTGAAGAAGTTATTTATTTTCTTAATAAATAGTTGTAATTATTATTAATTTTTTATTATAATTTAAGATGCAAATCAATGGAGCCACACGGCAATAACACACGAACGAATGTAAAGTTGAACGAAAACTAACTTCGATTTCAAAGCCAAAACAAACAAAACAATAATAGAGCCTACGACAAAAACAACAAATAACGGCACAATTATTTGGCATTGAGTAGTAAATGGGAGAACGTGGGAGAGATAAATGCAAATTGATGAATGAGATGTTGTTATGCTCTCATTTCAATCAGATCTGTTGTTGATAGTGAAATTTTCACTCTTTCAAAGGAGTTGTATGAGGTGACAGGATGATGACGTCATCCAGACAGATGAATATAAGAGATTGGTAATCTCATTGCTCATTTGTTGGAGTGTAGGGTATTTTTGATTTCTAATGGGTGGGTTAGGATCAATGTGGGCAAAATTTCTCTTAAAAAATGTTTAAGGGAAAATAAAAACATTAATTAATCTTCGGAATTTATTAAATTTAATATTTTTAAAGCATAAATAATATCGCAGGAAGTTAAAAAATAAATTCATTAAAAAAAATTCGGAAAAATTGTCATTATTGTTTATTTTTGTTTTAACATTAAATTTATTTAGGATTGATGGCAGTATTCCGCTGTCATTCCGTTTCCTATTCCTCGATATGGATATTTTGTCGATCAGAATAAAATTCAATGTCAATTTATGCATGTCCTTTTGTCTGTTGAAATAACGGTAGAGCTCGG
This sequence comes from Musca vetustissima, assembly GCF_032173495.1. Classification (NCBI taxonomy): domain Eukaryota; kingdom Metazoa; phylum Arthropoda; class Insecta; order Diptera; family Muscidae; genus Musca; species Musca vetustissima. The sequence continues at coordinate 259,183 of NW_026880582.1, forward strand.
TAGTAGTATTGCTAATACTTTTCAGATGTTTGGTATTGAGAAAGGAGATTATGGATCTAAATTTTGGTATAGCTCACATATAATTGTACCAACCGAATATTTATTGTTTTTGGGGCATTCCGGCACGTTTTACAACCTAATTAGCTGTAATTTTAAATTTTTTATCCATAGCCTGTATACGGCTTGGATTTTTTTAATATTTTTTCTGTATCCTATATAAGGCGTGGATAATATTGATAATACGAACATTTTGTCCTCAACTATAATCCACAAATTTGAATGGAAATCATGCCCAAAATTAACTAAAAACCGGACCAATTTTGATCATTTTTATACCCTTCGCCACACTGTGGTACCGGGTATTATGTCTTTGTGCATGTGTTTGTAGCAGGCAAAAGCAATCGAGATAGACCCATGGTTCCTTTTGAGAATATGCATAGAATCACTTTCTGAGTCGATTTATGCATGTCCGTCCATCCATCACAGGTCACATGCCACTTATTTGGCCCAAGGACGAACCCTATTGAAATTGGAGAAAATCGAGTTTTAGCTCCCATATACAGTTTCGTCCGATTTTAGGTAAATGGTGCACCAAACTCTCAATATTGGTACGATTGAAACAACATTTTCCACAGAGTGTTTAATTGGGTCTAGATTGATGTATGCTAAGTTTGGTTGAAATCGGTTCTGATTTATATATAGCTCCCATATATAGTTTCGTCCGATTTTAGGTAAATGGTGCGATTGAGACAAAATTTTTCACAGAGTATTGAGTTAGGTCTAGATTGAAACATGTCAAGTTTAATTGAAATCGGTTCAGATTTAGATATAGCTCCCATATATATATATATAGTTTCGTCCGATTTTAGGTAAATGGTGCACCAAACTCCCAATATTGGTCCGATTGAAATAAAATTTTTCACAGAGTACTGAATTAGGTCTAGATTTATGTATGCGATGTTTTGTTGGAATCGGTTCAGATTTAGATATAGCTCCCATATATAGTTTCGTCCGATTTCATGTAAATGGCGCACCGAGGAGTCTATGTTTGTTCTATATTCTATATTTGGATAGCGCATAGTGTTGGTCCTCCAAAGATGATATGTCTATTCGATCTAATAGATATTGTACATATGAGCATCTCTTGTATGTACCCTAAGTGGTGAAGGGTTTCATATAGTCGGCCCCGTCCGACTTCTGAACTTTCCTTGTTGGTTTTGTAAGAAGATTTGCTACTCAATGACAACTGAAGAACTCTACGCATCCAAGCAATAACATGAAATAAATAGACAAAAAACAAAACAAAATGTTTCTCAAAATTACTCGTCTCCTATCAATAATTAATTTTCTTTCGCAAATTATGTGTGAGTTCAGCTATTGAAAGACATAAATACAAACATATGTACATATGTATATACATATGTATGTTCTAAAATATATTAAAAGGGGCACACAAACCACCCACATAAATACAAATCGTTCAAATTGGTTTTTCTATTGTTCTGCTTGGTTTCCAATATTCGTTTGTCGTGTGAAAATAGCTGACATTGATTTTAAATTTAGTGCCCATTGGGAATATTTTTAGACAAAACTGAAATATAAGTATATGAAACAAAATTTGGCATAAGGAATAGAACCACCTTGTCGAATATTGGGTTAATATATTTTCAAGGTAAATGTCTTCAATTGAACATTTGGCCCAAAAAGTACATATTCGATTTTTTAGGAGAACTATTATAGAAAATGGGCACAAGAATATTTTTTCGATCATCCCATAAAGCGTAATTTTTTAGAAACATTTTGCAAGCATGTAACTACCACCAAGGTTTGGATTTATTAAAAATATTTTGAGGACTACCACCATGACGTTGATTTAAAGGCCCAGCCTCATTTATTTCTGATTATGTATACATGTTCTCAATATCACCTCATTGTCTCCAACCCTCGTTCAATATCATTATTTTTCACAAATATGTCCACAATGAAATTATTACAAACCACTGCCAAACAATATCGTCCTCGCCACAATCCAACTTTAACCAGATGGTCAGATGAATGAAAATTACACTGGCTGGCCATCAAGAATTGGACAGAAAATCCACAACATGTAATTAATTTATTATTTCGGCGGTTCGGTTGTTTTAAATCAGCCACAAAACAGCAACAACGGCAGTAGCAGCAGACGGTACAAAATGTAATGTCACACCAGTACCATTACCACCTCCTCCAACACCACCACCCTTCATGCTCACGTCATGAACTACACGAAACAGTCAGCCAGCAGTAAAAGTGAACTAATTGTAGCCGAAAAAATCGACAGCAACAACAACAAGAGTGGAAAAATCATAAATACAACAACTTGTCAACTACCAAAATGGATTTTAAATGCATTTCTCGTAAAAATCCAATAAGAATCCGAAAAAATAATAATAATGACATATGGAGAACACAACAACAACAGTTAAATCGTCCAAAACAACAATGGCTGCCTGAAGCAGGGGTTGGAGGGGATTTGAGAGGAACATTATTGAACGGACATGTGTCTCGTTCCTCACAATTCGTCTCATTTATTTTCCATAATGGTCAATAATTACCGCAAACATGTCAATCGAATTTTATATTGGCCATATACGAAAACACACACACATACACACGAGTATGTATGTATGTCCGTCCACATGTACAGGGACATTCGTATGTCTGAGGACATTCATGTAAGTCCTATGAGGTCCTGATCAAAAAGGACAGAGTTCAGGTTAACCGCAAATACAAAACTACTACATGTGTATATCCTGTCCGTCCGCAAGCAGCAATAACAATAAATAATTACACAAACAAACACAACAGCAACAACAATGTATTCTACAAAACGACAGCAACAACAACAATTAGTGTAGAATGAAGAAAATGTTATGGAGCGACATGGACATGCATGGAATAGCTAGGTAGGTATTGGTAATTATTGGACACAGAAAATATATATTGAACAGTCATACACGCACACATACATATATAGAATGAAGAAGTGTCTTGTTAACTTGTAGTTAAGTCATTGCAGAGGAAGTTTTTCTGAATGACAACAACAAGAATTATTGGTAATTTAAGCTCGATAATGTATATATGGGAAATTACAAAAATCTTTTAAATTCCTTGAAGCTGAGGTTTGCAAGGTTATAACTCGCGAAATATGAACATATTGCATATAATTTAAATTCAATTCTATAAAATGAAGTGTTCTTATCAAAATTTTGAAATTTTGGTAATAAATAATAAGTTGCGTGGAAGCTGTGGAGGTGGTAATGTAAAAAAATGGGTAAAAATGTGTTGAAGCCAACGAGTTTTTTTGTGTTCGTTCCCGATTTGTGGCTAAACTACACAATGCACGCACATGTGATCAGTGACTAAGTTGCAGAATACCCCATGGACAATATGGTTCTAATGTATGATTTTTCGATATAATCACTGCATCCACCCAAAATGGATGCTGACATTTTGAAGCCGGATTTTCGGTGTTTTTTGAATTTTTCTTATAATTAGGATGCGCATCCAGATAATAGAATAAACTAATTATAGGATCGTAGAACTTGTGATTCTGCTTCGTTTAGTGTATATCTCATGAATGTGCTCACTGTAGCTTCTTTGCAATTGGGTTCCAAAGACGAAAATTTGGTGCGTAAATTTTTATAAAAAACATATTTTTTGAGTCTTAAATTAAGAAAGTCCATTCAAATTCCGTGGAACCCCGCGTGATTTTAGTTTTTTTACGTGGCGGATCTAATGAGCCCATCCATGTTGAATTCCGTCCAATAAAACGGCGGATATAGGTACCTTGAATGTGGGAAAAACTGCAAAAACTTATTTTGACAAATTCGCGTAAATAATCGCGGTTTTCTTCGAATTAATTTTACATTCATTTATGCTTGTATTGTCAAATTCGCGAATCTGTGTGGAAATAGGTCAAAAATACATCGATACGCGAATAATATGCATATTTTATCCAAAATTGATTGTGGAGGCACATCCGCGGTTCTTAACCGATCCTTTTAAAATAGGTGTCCTTTTGCGTATTTTCATAGGAGATTACTAAAATCGGATGCGCATAAAAATCGTATGCACGTTGCGTGATTTTTAGCCATTTTTAGGGTTTTTGCATAGTAAAGTGCATCGAGTGGCACACTTTGACCGCTAAATTAAACATCGAAAAATTAATAATTATTGAAAGACATTGATTCGGTTTATACGAAAATCGCATGCGCATCAACTGATTTCAACTAATTCGCGAATTGCAAGCTTTTCAATATTGATAATTTTTATGTATTGTAAGTGCAATATATTTAGCCATTAATGACGTCGAAACTCTTATCAGATGAATCTGCCGATATTTAACAATCATCTAAAAGAATTTGCAAAAGAAAGCGTCGTATATTTTAGAAGATTAAGGCAAAACCGTGTCCTCTTAAACATACTAAAAAATCGAAAATTCCAAAAAACATTTGTTTTAATTCAAAAATTAATTTATTTTATTTTCCGATATCTTCATGTTTCTATTTGTTTTTCGCGACTATTAAACCGTATTTCAGTGTGATTTGACTAGTATGCAAAGATAACAATGGTGTTTAAGCATTTGTGAAGAAATTCGCGAATTACAACGAATACGAATTCATTTAATTTATATTTGAAATACAAGATTTAAAACCGCTATAACTTTTGTGCGCAGCATCCGAATTTGTGAACGCGAACATATTTCGAATCAGCATATTTTTCTTAACCTATGTACCAAAAATCAGGAATGTGCTCGCAAAAAAATTTTTCAAATTTTTTTTAATGGAATTTTAAAAGAATTTTGTAATTTCCCATATACCCTCAATTAGAACTTGAAAAACTATTCCTTAAAAAATCCAGGCTTTGCAAAATAGTCTTTAAAAATCCATGACTCATATAGGCCTTGAAAAAATAGTCTTTTAAAAATCCACGCCTTCTACAGGCCTCGAAAAAATAATCTTTAAAAAATTCACGCCTTATTTAAAAAATCCACGCCTTCTAAAAGGCTTCGAAAAAACAATCTTTAAGAATTCACGTATTTTTAAAAAAATCAACGCCTTCTAAACGGCCTAGAAAAAAATAATCTTTAAAAAATTCACGCCTTCTTTAAAAAAATCCACGCCTTCTAAAAGGCCTCGAAAAAACAATCTTTAAAAAATTCACGCATTTTTAAAAAAATCAACGCCTTCTAAAAGGCCTCGAAAAATAATCTTTAAAAAATTCACGCCTTCTTTAAAAAATCCACACCTTCTAAAATGCCTCGAAAAAACAATCTTTAAAAAATTCAAGCATTTTTAAAAAAAATCAACGCCTTGTAAAAGGCCTAGAAAAAATAATCTTTAAAAAATTCACACATTTTTTAAAAAATCCACGCCTTCTAAAAGGCCTAGAAAAAATAATCTTTAAAAAATCCACGCCTTCTAAAAGGCCTTGAAAAAATAATCTTTAAAAAATTCACGCCTTCTTTAAAAAATCCACGCCTTGTTTAAGGCCTTGAAAAAATATTCTTTAAAAAATCCACGCCTTGTTTAAGGCCTTGAAAAATATTCCTTGTTTAAGGCCTTGAAAAAATATTCTTTAAAAAATCCACACCTTGTTTAAGGCCTTGAAAAATATTCCTTGTTTAAGGCCTTGAAAAAATATTCTTTAAAAAATCCACGCCTTGTTTAAGGCCTTGAAAAATATTCCTTGTTTAAGGCCTTGAAAAAACATTCTTTAAAAAATCCACGCCTTGTTTAAGGCCTTGAAAAATATTCCTTGTTTAAAGCCTTGAAAAATATTCCTTGTTTAAGGCCTTGAAAAAATATTCTTTAAAAAATCCACGCCTTGTTTAAGACCTTGAACAAATATTCTTTAAAAAATCCACGCCTTGTTTAAGGCCTTGAAAAATATTTCTTGTTTAAGGCCTTGAAAAAACATTCTTTAAAAAATCCACGCCTTGTTTAAGGCCTTGAAAAATATTCCTTGTTTAAAGCCTTGAAAAATATTCCTTGTTTAAGGCCTTGAACAAATATTCTTTAAAAAATCCACGCCTTGTTTAAGGCCTTGAACAAATATTCTTTAAAAAATCCACGCCTTGTTTAAGGCCTTGAACAAATATTCTTTAAAAAATCCACGCCTTGTTTAAGGCCTTGAAAAAATATTCTTTAAAAAATCCACGCCTTGTTTAAGGCATTGAAAAAATATTCTTTAAAAAATGCACGCCTTGTTTAAGGCCTTGAAAAAATATTCTTTAAAAAATCCACCCCTTCTATAAGGCCTTGAAAAAATATTCTTTAAAAAATCCACGCATTGTATTGGCCATAAGAAAATATTTAAACCAGTAAGGAAAGTAGTAAAGTCGGAGTGGGCCGACTATATGATACTATTCACCACTTTGGGTATATTCGATATATGTTTCCTAATATACGACGGGGTTTTGCTATATATATCTATATCTGAACCGATTTCAGGGAAACTTGCCAGAGACTCATTTATATTACATCAGTACGTTGTGTCAATCGGCCGATTTTCACGAAACTTTGCACACAACACTCAAGACTTAATTCAGTATGATATGCCAAAATTCGTGCAAATCAAAAGATTTCCAAGGACTTTGGTGCACCAATTACATAAAATCGGGCGAAACTATATAGGAGCTATATATAAATCTGAAACGATTTTCATGAAACTTAGCACACATTATTATAGACACAATTCAGTACGCTGTGCCAAATTTCGTGCAAATCGAAAGATATATGGGGACGTTGGTACACAATTTACCTTAAATCGGACAAAGATATATATGGGAGCTATGTCTAAATCTGAACCGATTTTCACGAAACTTAGCACACGTCATTCTAGCCTTAATTCAGTATGCTATGCCAAAATTCGTGCAAATCAAAAGATTTCCAGGGACTTTAGTGGACTATTTACCTAAAATCGGGCGAAGATATATGGGCAATATTGCCAATTTTTTAATATTCCATTTTCAAAAAATCAGGTTTTTTGTTTTTGTGGCACATCAATGATTTTTGGTACACATATAGAGAAAAATGTTCTGACTCCGAAACCGTTCGCGATCAAATTTTTGGTTGATGCGCGCAAAAGTTATCGAGGTTTTAATTTTGGGCATAAGAAAAAAATCTTAAAATTACGCCGTTTATTATATTGACCAAAAACGTTGATATATATCTTCCTTCGTAAAATAAGAATATGAATATATTATAATAATCACGATAAAGTTGCACATCTTCGCAAAATATGAGAAAAATAATAAAAATATAGCAGATTACATCAATATTTTCATTATATTAATGACATACACACATCTACAAATCAATTTAAAAATATCTACATAATCTAAACACCATGATGAATCAAATGATATCAAAATCACACAAGTCCGTGTAGCGGTTTCTAAATCACAGCGGCAACAAAACAAGATATTGAGGAAAAATATTTGTTTTTGGTTCGAAAAAATAATGCCATCATATTTATTTTTTTAATTGTATACATGAAATTTCAGAAAAAAATGTTGGGGTTATTCTGCTATTTTACCCGAATTTCGCCGAAAAATTTACACATATATTTTAATAATAACTTTTTGTGTATAAGTATACGCCTTGCGGATTATATCAAGACCCTTCCGATAAATCTTAGTATTCTATAAATAGGAATAAATCTTAAAATAAAATAATATTATGAAATATACATTTTAAATTGCGTGTAAATCGCGTAATTCTCAAAATCATTTGATGCGCATGCGGTTTCCAGGATGTACTGAAGTTTATCTTCCATTTCATGTATATTTTGCGAATTTTCATTTGACGGCTAAGATGTGCCACACGTTGCATTGAAGTACCTAAAAAATCGTAAAACGCGAATAATTTCCGAAAACTCCATATGCCATTAACGCGCATCCGATTTCGGTGTGCACCCTAAACAAATACATCGATCTATACCATTTCAATGTGGTCCATTAAGAACCATGGATGTGCCAGCTCACACTATTTTTGAGATAAATTGAGTCTAAATCGCGCAATTCTCAAAATCATTTGATGCGCATGCGGTTTCCAGGAAGTACTGAAGTTTATCTTCCAATCCATATATATTTTGCGAAATTTCATTTGACGGCTAAGATGTGCCGCACGTTACATTGAAGTACCCAAAAAAAACGTAAAACGCGAATAATTTCCGAAAACTCCAGATGCCATTAACGCGCATCCGATTTCGGTGTGCACCCTAAAAAAATACATCGATCTATACCATTTCAATGTGGTCCATTAAGAACCATGGATGTGCCAGCAAAATCTATTTTTGAGATAAATTGTGTACATCTCTCTTTCGGCTGAAGTTTTTAAAGTTATCTTTTCGAAAAAGATCAAAATCCGTATGAGGTCATTTATTGAAGCGGAAATGATACACAGAAAACGCAAATAAATCCGCGATATTTTCAAAAACATTTTTTTCCAAATTTCGTGTTTTTGGAAGGCCAGTTCCCGCCGTTCTAGTAGATGGATTTTCACGAAGAAGATTTTATATCATCCGAAACGTAAAAAACCTTATTGATCGCGGGTACCCATATCATTCAGTTGACAGATCTAAAAATTTGGCCCGAAAAATAGGTTTTTTAGAAATTTGATCGCACAAAATTCGCACCTTCGGATGAGTATTACTCTGAAGCTGTGCATACTACATACACAAAATACATATCAAATAACGCAGGTTCGCGACTACAATAATCTTATAATCGATTTTTATAAATTCCTGTTTGCGTATTAAAGCTAGAAGTAAAATTAAAAAAACACTCAAAATCGAGCTTCAAAATGTCAGCATCATTTAAAGGTAGATGCAGTTAAAATTTTGAAAAATGATACATAAGGGGCGTAGTCCCCATTTTGTTGGCTTCTAGTTTTCTTTTGACACGAAGACCGTGCAATGAGTGGCTTAGTCACAAATCTATAGAGAACATAAAAAACCTGGTTCGCCTCAACCTGTTTTTACACATTTTTTTACATTAAAGTAGACACAGCTTCCACCAAAATAAAGTTTGGAGGTCAATATCATGAACAGTTTGCAACGACAGTTCAATTTACCCAAAACTATTGACTTTTTTTCATATACTTAAGTAATTCCCGAGTTATAAAGGGGTGAACCTCCGCTTCAGCTATGTTAAAAAATTGGCAATATTGCCCATATATTTTTGAGGACTAAATCTGAACCGATTTTCACGAAACTTTGCACACACCACTCTAGACTTACTTTAGTACCCTGTGCCAAATTTCGTGCAAATCAAAAGATATAACTTTGCACACATCATTCTAGAATTTATTCATTAAGCTGTGCCAAATTTCGTGCAAATCGAAAGATGTATAGGGTCTTTGGTGCACCATTTACCATAAATCGGACGAATATATATATATATATATATATATATGAGAGCTATATCTAAATCTGAAGCGATTTTTCCCAATTTCAATAGGGGTCGTCCTTGGGCCAAACAAATGACCTATGACAAATTTCATTCAATTCGGATAATAAATGCGACCTGTACTTTGTTTACAATTTAACATGGACAGACGGACGGACATGCATAAATCGACTCAGAAAGTGATTCTATGCATATTCTCAAAATGAACCATGAGTCTATCTCGATTATTTTTGCCTGTTACAAACATATGCCCAAAGATATAATACCACTACTGTACCACAGTGTGGTGAAGGGCATAAAAATTCGCGTAGGACATTCCAGGGTCGGCTTTTACCCCTCCAAATACTTTTCTTATTTCTTTTTAATAATTTTCTGATTTTTTTTTTTGTCTTCAATCAATTTTTCATGTTAACCCGAATATGAGTGAAATTACCTTTTACCACGTCCTAGAATGCCGCAAGTGCGGTTGACGGTGATTTGTGGATATAGTTTCCTCTTCGTCGTCTTCTTCTTTCCGTTTTTTTTCGATTTTCCCTTAAATATGATTTTATGACAGTTATATAACTAATATAGCAATATTTTCTTTTTAATTTAAAGGTTGTAATTTATTTCCAATACCTAGTCTTACCACAGTCTTCACCATAACCGCCGGAAATTCAATTTTGACCATCAAGTGGTGGTTGTGAGAAATAAAGGACACACAAAAAATAAATAAATGAGTTCTAATAAATGTTTGAATTCATCGAGGCTAGATTGTACGAAGGATTGGGTGGACAGTGGATTTATTTAAAAAGTATGTTCAAGTATCTTCAAGGCGTTGAGTTATTAAAAATATTTTTTAGGACTACCATCAGGGCGTGGTTTTATTAAAAAGTTGTTTTGAGGACTACCATCAAGGCGTGGATTTATTAAAATGTAGTTTTGAGGACTACCATCAAGGCGTGGATTTATTACAAAGTAGTTTTGAGGACTACCATCAAGGCGTGGATTTATTACAAAGTAGTTTTGAGGACTACCATCAAGGCGTGGATTTATTAAAAAGTAGTTTTGAGGACTACCATCAAGGCGTGGATTTATTAAAAAGTGGTTTTGAGGACTACCATCAAGGCGTGGATTTATTAAAAAGTAGTTTTGAGGACTACCATCAAGGCGTGGATTTATTAAAAAGTAGTTTTGAGGACTACCATCAAGGCGTGGATTTATTAAAAAGTAGTTTTGAGGACTACCATCAAGGCGTGGATTTATTAAAAAGTAGTTTTGAGGACTACCATCAAGGCGTGGATTTATTAAAAAGTAGTTTTGAGGACTACCATCAAGGCGTGGATTTATTAAAAAGTAGTTTTGAGGACTACCATCAAGGCGTGGATTTATTAAAAAGTAGTTTTGAGGACTACCATCAAGGCGTGGATTTATTAAAAAGTAGTTTTGAGGACTACCATCAAGGCGTGGATTTATTAAAAAGTAGTTTTGAGGACTACCATCAAGGCGTGGATTTATTAAAAAGTAGTTTTGAGGACTACCATCAAGGCGTGGATTTATTAAAAAGTAGTTTTGAGGACTACCATCAAGGCGTGGATTTATTAAAAAGTAGTTTTGAGGACTACCATCAAGGCGTGGATTTATTAAAAAGTAGTTTTGAGGACTACCATCAAGGCGTGGATTTATTAAAAAGTAGTTTTGAGGACTACCATCAAGGCGTGGATTTATTAAAAAGTAGTTTTGAGGACTACCATCAAGGCGTGGATTTATTAAAAAGTAGTTTTGAGGACTACCATCAAGGCGTGGATTTATTAAAAAGTAGTTTTGAGGACTACCATCAAGGCGTGGATTTATTAAAAAGTAGTTTTGAGGACTACCATCAAGGCGTGGATTTATTAAAAAGTAGTTTTGAGGACTACCATCAAGGCGTGGATTTATTAAAAAGTAGTTTTGAGGACTACCATCAAGGCGTGGATTTATTAAAAAGTAGTTTTGAGGACTACCATCAAGGCGTGGATTTATTAAAAAGTAGTTTTGAGGACTACCATCAAGGCGTGGATTTATTAAAAAGTAGTTTTGAGGACTACCATCAAGGCGTGGATTTATTAAAAAGTAGTTTTGAGGACTACCATCAAGGCGTGGATTTATTAAAAAGTAGTTTTGAGGACTACCATCAAGGCGTGGATTTATTAAAAAGTAGTTTTGAGGACTACCATCAAGGCGTGGATTTATTAAAAAGTAGTTTTGAGGACTACCATCAAGGCGTGGATTTATTAAAAAGTAGTTTTGAGGACTACCATCAAGGCGTGGATTTATTAAAAAGTAGTTTTGAGGACTACCATCAAGGCGTGGATTTATTAAAAAGTAGTTTTGAGGACTACCATCAAGGCGTGGATTTATTAAAAAGTAGTTTTGAGGACTACCATCAAGGCGTGGATTTATTAAAAAGTAGTTTTGAGGACTACCATCAAGGCGTGGATTTATTAAAAAGTAGTTTTGAGGACTACCATCAAGGCGTGGATTTATTAAAAAGTAGTTTTGAGGACTACCATCAAGGCGTGGATTTATTAAAAAGTAGTTTTGAGGACTACCATCAAGGCGTGGATTTATTAAAAGGTAGTTTTGAGGACTACCATCAAGGCGTGGATTTATTAAAAAGTAGTTTTGAGGACTACCATCAAGGCGTGGATTTATTAAAAAGTAGTTTTGAGGACTACCATCAAGGCGTGGATTTATTAAAAAGTAGTTTTGAGGACTACCATCAAGGCGTGGATTTATTAAAAAGTAGTTTTGAGGACTACCATCAAGGCGTGGATTTATTAAAAAGTAGTTTTGAGGACTACCATCAAGGCGTGGATTTATTAAAAAGTAGTTTTGAGGACTACCATCAAGGCGTGGATTTATTAAAAAGTAGTTTTGAGGACTACCATCAAGGCGTGGATTTATTAAAAAGTAGTTTTGAGGACTACCATCAAGGCGTGGATTTATTAAAAAGTAGTTTTGAGGACTACCATCAAGGCGTGGATTTATTAAAAAGTAGTTTTGAGGACTACCATCAAGGCGTGGATTTATTAAAAAGTAGTTTTGAGGACTACCATCAAGGCGTGGATTTATTAAAAAGTAGTTTTGAGGACTACCATCAAGGCGTGGATTTATTAAAAAGTAGTTTTGAGGACTACCATCAAGGCGTGGATTTATTAAAAAGTAGTTTTGAGGACTACCATCAAGGCGTGGATTTATTAAAAAGTAGTTTTGAGGACTACCATCAAGGCGTGGATTTATTAAAAAGTAGTTTTGAGGACTACCATCAAGGCGTGGATTTATTAAAAAGTAGTTTTGAGGACTACCATCAAGGCGTGGATTTATTAAAAAGTAGTTTTGAGGACTACCATCAAGGCGTGGATTTATTAAAAAGTAGTTTTGAGGACTACCATCAAGGCGTGGATTTATTAAAAAGTAGTTTTGAGGACTACCATCAAGGCGTGGATTTATTAAAAAGTAGTTTTGAGGACTACCATCAAGGCGTGGATTTATTAAAAAGTAGTTTTGAGGACTACCATCAAGGCGTGGATTTATTAAAAAGTAGTTTTGAGGACTACCATCAAGGCGTGGATTTATTAAAAAGTAGTTTTGAGGACTACCATCAAGGCGTGGATTTATTAAAAAGTAGTTTTGAGGACTACCATCAAGGCGTGGATTTATTAAAAAGTAGTTTTGAGGACTACCATCAAGGCGTGGATTTATTAAAAAGTAGTTTTGAGGACTACCATCAAGGCGTGGATTTATTAAAAAGTAGTTTTGAGGACTACCATCAAGGCGTGGATTTATTAAAAAGTAGTTTTGAGGACTACCATCAAGGCGTGGATTTATTAAAAAGTAGTTTTGAGGACTACCATCAAGGCGTGGATTTATTAAAAAGTAGTTTTGAGGATATAGGGTATTTAAAGTTCGCCATCACCAAACTTAACACCTTTGTCACTTTTTTACTCTTTTTTATCCTTTAGCCATTCACCTCAACACGAAGAACGAACATTTTATAAATTTATGGTAAATGAAATGTTGCTAGAGGTAGATAGGTTCTGTGAGATGATGATATAGAATATGAAAAATATATTTCGTTGATGATAGTGTGGCATTGTTTCCGGCTATTTCCCTTGTTGCTATTGTTCTCCATGTCGTTGTTGTTGTTGCCTGTATTCCAATTGTTTATATGTAGTGTTATTGTATTATTTGTCATTGTGGTTGGTAAGGAAAAACCACTAAATTGTGTTTTGACTTTGTAACGTTTTAACCACATTTCGGTGGTTCGTTTTTGGGGCTATTTTTGTTACATTTTTGTCTCTGTCCGACACATTCTCTCTTCCCTTGTGTCCCCTTTTTGCAATATGTCCTTAACGTACCGTAAACACGACCACAAACACACAACACATAGGACATAGTTTTCATGTCGTTGTGCCACTACTCCGCAACCGGCACCCGTACTGCTACTACTGTCCGGACTACTTGACTTTAGTTGTTTGGTCAAATTGACTTTAGTTTTTTTGTTGCTGCTGCTGGTTTTCTTCTGCTTCTTCTATTGCTTTTTGTCCTTTTACATTGTATCTGTAGAAGTGGTCGACAACAACACAATTCCTTGCCATGCACTTGTATGTTTGAGTGGTTGTTGTAGTTGTCGTTGTTAACTTTTTCGAATTTACTTTTCAAGTTTAATTTAATTATCAGATAAATTGAAATTTACGAATTTTAAATGGAATTAATAAATAATTCATTTGTGGTTTTGGAATACAAAAGTAATTTGGCATTCATGGTACGATTGTAGTCAAAGTAACTGATTTGTATTTTTGTGGTAAAGTAATGGGAGGGTGATAGGGGCATTGTGGGAAGTAATGATTGTGGGGAATTTGAAAAAAAGAAAAATGATTGAGTATTGTGCAAAAATATTTAAACGGGGGTTGAGAAATAGAGGTTTCTTTCTTCTTGAAAGCCTCTAAAGGTCCACACAAAAGTCAGTTCTAAATCTCATGAAATGAAAAACAATTGCACATACAAATTGTAATTTTTGTCACAAGGGCGAACCCTGCGAAAATCGGTTCAGTTTTAGATATAGCTCCCATATATATTTTCGTCCGATTTAAGGTAAATGGTGTACCAAAGTCCGTATATATCTTTCGATTTGCACGAAATTTGGCACATCGTAATTTATAAGGTCTAGAATCATGTGTGCAAAGTTTCGTGAAAGTCGTTTCACATTTAGATATAGCTCCCATATATAGTTTCGCCCGATTTTAGGTAAATGGTCCACTAAAGTCCTTTGAAATATTTTGATTTACATGAATTTTGGCATTGCGTAGTAAATTAAGTCTAGAATGATGCGTGTTAAGTTTCGTGAAAATCGGATCAGATTTAGATATAGCTCCCATATATTTATTCGTCCGAATTAAGGTAAATGGTGTACCAAAGTCCCTATATATCTTTCGATTTGCACGAAATTTGGCATAGCGTACGGAATTGCGTCTGTAATAATGTGTGCTAAGTTTTATGAAAATCGATTCAGATTTAGATATAGCTCCCATATATATATATATATATATTCGTACGATTTAAGGTAAATGGTGTACCAAAGTCTCTATATATCCTACGACTTGCACGAAATTTGGCACAGCGCACAGTGGGTTAGAATACCCTGTTTTCTTGGATTAATTAAAAAATAAAATTTTAAGTATCGTTAAAATTTTTTGCACTCGGTTACAGTATATAAAATTCTACAACACTTGTCGTTAAAATAAATGTCAAAAGTGGTCTGGTGTTTTTGTAGTGAAACTTCAAAGTCAAACTTTATAGAAATTTTTGTGCCAAAAAAGGATGAAAAAAGTAAAAACGTTCCCGTAGAAAATTTTATTTATTTTAAAAAGTATTGTAAAAAGTTAAACATTTCTCAATGGAACCATGAAGTTCAGGTTATTTTGCAAATATTTCGTTAACATTTTAGTATCAAATTGTGTTTGGAAGTGATTTAAATGTATTTATTTATATTGAAAATGCCAAAAAAATTAATATTTTTATATTTTAAATGGATAAATAGTTATTATTCGTCCACATTCGTTTCATAATTTTTGGTTTATCTTAAAGAGGACATAAATCTGTGTTACATTGCAAAATTTTACGCTGCCCTTTTGTGTCTTTTAGAAGCTATGCATTGTTTAATACAAGTGTTGCAGCAGTCAAATTAGCTAAAAGTCACATTGATCTCGTGACTGGTGCTGTTGTTGAGTGTTGTGTTTTCTTGTTTTTCGTGTTATTTTTTCTAATTATTTTATTGTTGTTATATTTGTTTATTTTAATAATATTCTTTGTTACAATAATATTTTGTTTTTGTTTATTTTAATAATATTCTTTGTTTTGACAAATAGTGATAGTGTTGTGCAGTTTCAAGTAATCGGGTAAAAGTGTTTTTTGTTAGCATTTTTTATAGATACAAGTTCGAAAGTTGTTTTTTATGATCGTCGAAGCTTATGGTGAATTCGAGCGCTCAAACAATGAATGACAAGATGACATTTTTAGCTAAAGAAATAAAAAACGCACCAAAACGCTAAAAAAAATCTACCGAAATAACAAAAATAGATGTTAATTTAATAAAAAATGCACGTGTCGGTTATAGCTGTATACAGTGGCCATAAGATTAATAATGAAACATTTCTAATATATTCACACAATACAGGACGACTTTTTGTTGAAACGTATCCTTGGTATAATATGACTACCACTTTGCACAAGTTTTTTATTCACGGATCCGAAATTGTGTCAAATGCCCTTTTACATATTAAGCAGTTATCAGAAGTTGGTGATGCTGCGGACATAGATGGCCTGTCAGAAACAGTGACGTAAATGACATACATTTCCGACGTATAATACATACGTCAGAAACGTCGAAAACCCACTCAAAACCATTAGGTTTTTGATAAAATAGCTATTTACATTTATCGATTTGGAAATAACGTATGCTTTACTCAAATCCATATCGAATTTCAAAATTTTTTTCTTAAAAAAGTTCAGAATTTTTTATCAGTTCTAGTAAAGAATAGCCAGATATACAGTAAAAATAATATATGTTCTTGAATATTACTGTATATGGTGATAATATTGAAATAAATGACGTTTACTACATTTTA
This sequence comes from Musca vetustissima, assembly GCF_032173495.1. NCBI lineage: Eukaryota > Metazoa > Arthropoda > Insecta > Diptera > Muscidae > Musca > Musca vetustissima. The sequence continues at coordinate 275,785 of NW_026880582.1, forward strand.
TACAGGTATATGACGTTTTCGACGTTTACACCTTTTTGACAGTCGAAAACCTGAAAATTCGTCATACGGACCATCCCTGGCTGCGGATGATGATGATGTGGATGATTAACTTTAAGATGTATAAAATTCAATGTTTAAGTTCTCATATTGTACTCCTTGCACTATATACCTACACTGATATTTGGCATTACTAAATAAAAAAAAATACTCAAATATACTTAGAAAACATTTTTTTTAACTTATTTTAATGGTATTAACTGAAAAATAAAGAAAAATTATTCTAACATAGCTTCCCTGATTTGATCCAAGAAAACATGGTACTCTAACCCACTGTGCAGCGTAATGAATAAGGTCTAGAACGATGTGTCGTAAATATCGGTTCAGATTTAGATATAGCTCCCTTATGTATCTTCGTAAGATTTAAAGTAAATGGTGTACCAAAGTCCTTATATAGCTTTTGATTTGCACGAATTTTGGTATAGGGTACTGAATTAAGTCTAGAATGATGTTGATAAGTTTCGAGAAAAGATCCGTAGCTAGGCCGATTGACACAACGTACTGAAGTAATATAAATTAGTCTCTGGCAAGTATATCTCAAATCGGTTCAGACGTCTGTTAGGATACATATGTAGAATATACCCAAAGTGGTGAAGGGTATCATGTAGTCGGCCCAGCCCGACTTTACTACTTTCCTTACTGGTTGATATATGTAAATGTATTACGAAGTTTTAGTCGCATTTCCCTCAGTTCATTCGATTTCTCATACCAAACAAACTTCAATAAACAATTTTTTGTGGCACCATCAATGTATCGATTTATTAAAAAATATTTTTAGATGTACATTCAATGTGTGCATTTATTATATTTAAAGTATAGGCATTGTCAACATTGGATCGTACTGAAAAATATACAATTTTTACTATGGCTTCAATGAGGAATTTAGACCGTGCAAAAAATTCTTCGTGGCACAAAAATGACAATATTGGTAGCGGCAATCCTCCTTTGCAGCCAAATTTATTTTGAGCGCTTTGTTGAGCATGTCGGAATATAGAAAAACATCGACAGCAGTTTCACACATAATTATTAAAAATCTTGAATATCTTAAATTATGTCTATATCTTGAAAGTCGGTCTAAGACCAATATTTCGCGGCGTTACACACTCTTAGGGATGCATAAACTTTAATGCCCTGACAACAATTGTAGGGTATAAGAAGTGAAAAATGCGTTGAGCTCGTCCGGGCCAAATTTTTGATACCGTCCACCGATGTAAGAAAACTGGCGGGATTTTTATATAGCAGATATTACAACTAAGTGATGGTAACTTTAGCTAAAAATTCCACCACCGCGTATTGGCATTTATTTGCAATGAAATTTCTCACACCACGAGGATTTCCCCCAAAATACCGAAATTGTGGGGGTATCTTTATATAGAGACTACCCGGAAAAGTGGTCCGACATTCATAATTGTGTGGAATGTGGAGATTTGGTACCCAATGAGAATCTCATGTGCCTAGATATAGCGTATTCGGAAGAAAAATACACTCAAACAACCTCAAAATACTAATAATTGGGGTTACCGTTACATGGGGGCTATGCCTTAATGTGGACCGATATAACCCATTATAAAACCTGACCTGCCTGCAAACAAAAGACAAATCTATGTAATATTTCGGCGATCTATCTCAATTCATTTAGAGGCTAAAGGGATTACAAGCAGGCAGACATGTCTACATCGTCATAGAATTTTACGCTTATCAAGAATATATATACTGTATAGGGTCGAAACGAACATTTTCATGCGTTTCTTAATCAAACATTCAATTCTATTATTTTGTTCATACAATTACACTATGCAATAAAACCGAGATCATGGTCTGGCGTTTGTTATGGCTTTCTGAACAAGGATCGTATAATAGTGCAAAAGAGACGATGAAAATATTTTAATGCCGATTTCATTTCTTTGGGAACCCTGTCGAAAATCTTGTAGAATAAGTGGAGGTAAAAATGTCGTATGTTGGTATTTAGTTAACTACTCAATAAAAAGGACGATAAAGACCCACAAGGAATCAAGATAGAAGGGCAATATGTTTTACAAAAAATATTCCTCATTTAATTTGACGGATGACATGACATCTCAAAAATAACCCAAAATAGCTGCAAAAATAGATAAAAGCATATATAAATTCAACCGGGCCGACCATATTTTACACTCCAACATAAGGTATTCATTCAAAACAACTAAAATCACTCACGATTCTTAAATGGGGCTATAACAAAACAGGGCCTTACCCTCTGAGACACTTAGATTAGAAGAAGGTTTTTACCCGCCAAGATCATGGACTTTTTAAATTATTCATAAATGATAAATGAGTCTAGGACCACGAAATACCTGAAGTGAGAACATTTTCAGCATAAGATCTATAAAAAATTTTGACCGATACATCCCATTTTTAATGCTAGAAGTAATGACGTGTTGCTAATCCATAACAAGTCATCGGATGCTTAGTTAGGTTTGTACAGTGGAGAATTCATCAACAATGATGTTTTCTCGTATAATATTTTAAATCAGAGGTCAACGCCTCCTCTAGGATACGCTAGAAACTTTTTTGGACTATGTCTTGTTGTATATAACCCACAAAAATGTTTATTTTAATTTTCGTGGTCCATGTTGACCGATCATCGTAAAAATCATAATGTTCGGGTGATAACAGTGAGCGGAGCAGTATAGTCGAACGGAGCCCACCATATGATACACTACACAACTACCATGGAACCCTCTGCGGATATATATCAATATTTCGCCATATTTACCATGACATATTTTCGGAATATTTTTTCCCGGGGTGAACATTTACTATGCAAATTTTGTCCTTTTCCACTGTAATGTCTTGGTTAATTTGTATATTACCGATCAAAACAGTTATTCTAATTAGTTGGTCAGATTTCCTTCCCCATAAGATGTGTTGTAATGTTCGGAAAATTATATGCGTCGCCTTTGAAAATTTTAAATCGATTAGCGCAATTTGTATGATAGTATGATAATTGTAATCAGAATATGTAGATCTCTGTAAATATTTACGCATAACTTCCACATCCGAGTACATATAACAATCTAATTAGTATGTACTCTTCTGGTTTGTTTACTTCTGATACAACTCCTCTACTATCAGAAGTAAATATATTCACCATAAATTACAAATTTTGTAATTTTTCACACAAAATTCTTCATCAAACTGTATCTTGTATCGTGCCTAAATCTACTCAGCTAGTGGAAATATGATCGGTATTCTAAATACTTGGGTCTAGGACCAATATTTCGCGGCGTTACAACATAGTTGTGAAGACAATAAAAACTGTTGGATTTTTACCTCATCGAACCTACAAGAAAAATTACTTTAATTGAAAATTGCAATGGACAGCCGGGGGTCCAGGACAAATGTTTCGTGGCATTACAAAATTATTATACCCTCACAACGTATGGGATATGATTCATTGGAAATCCCTTCCAAAGGTCTTCCACACACTGTTACATTTATTGAATTTATTTACTAGATTTGTTTTTATAAATTGAAGGTCAAGGTATATTTTAATTTCGAATAAATGTAAATCTCTTATTTTTACTATGCAAGAATTTTTACTTAACATTAGAATTGATATGTTGTTCCACTTACCTATTAAATTATGAAAACCATTTTTAAAAGGTCCCAGTATCCCGTATTCCAAATCTTTGATTCTGCCGCTGTTGTGTTGATCAGGTTAATTTTTTTAATTATATGACAAATATGGATCGTTAATCATTTATTGCACAAATCACAATATACATTTTCACAAATATATATAATTTATTCTTGCTGTTGTTGCTCTCTTCAGACAAACAGACAATTTTGCTATGCGGAAAATTATGTACTCTCGCTGTTGTTGTACTGGTAGTATTTGCGAAAACAGCGACAAATGACAAATTGCCAAACACGTAATGCACAATTTAAACACAATCAGAGATGTGACACTACCATGATTAATCTATTGATGTATGGGGATAGCTGGACGAGACGAAGCGCGATGTGATGTGATGCGATGCGACGCAATTGGAGGGATGGACCGAACGACCGATGAATGGATGGGAGGAATAACGTTTGGGAGGTAGAACGTATGGGAGGTTATTTTGCATACACACCGTGGAGACTTAATGGCTGGCGTTAAAGATGCCGATGTTTTGGTGTGACGTATATCGTGATGTTGTTGTTTTCTTTTTTAAGCGTTGCATTTATAATTTAAGAGGTGTCTGTAATTTGTTGTTTATTTATTCAATTTTTTTTGTTGCTCTACAAATACAATGATTGACATTTGAAGAGCGAGGTCATATTTTTGAGAGGCAATTTTGGGTAAATTATGTTGGTTGTGAGATGTTTTTTGTGAGAATAAAATCTTTTGGGGATTTACACAGTGCGAAGAGGAACTTTTTTAATTTTTTTTTATACTTTTTTGTTTTTTTTTTATTCTTCACTTTTTTATTTGAAATCCTTGTAGTATTTTAGATTATTTTTAACTAGTTTTATTTTTCAAACATAATTTTTAAACAGTTTTTGAAAATGTTTATTTAATTTTATTATAATTTTGGTTTTTGCTATACAAATATATTATAATTACATTAGAATTGCGAGTCAACTTTAGAGTAAATTATGTTAATGTTGAGCTATTATTTTTGTAATTAAAAAAAAACGTTGTTATGTTGCGTTATATCCTCCACCATGAGATAGACATTCAAAATACGATCTAATTGGAACGATATGGGACATATGATTCAACAGATCGACGGACAGAAAGGCCGAAATGGTCAAATTGATGAAGAATATATACCTGATCAAAATATGAATTCTGCGTCTATTTAATCATGTCCGTCCACAGGTCTGTTGAAATGATTTAATATCGAGCTTATCTTTACGATGAAGGCTACCAATCGAATGAGCAATAGACCTGTACTTCACTTAGCCCACATATAAGGGTCTGAGTTCTTGGAGGGTGGACAACAACTTTGCAGGTTTTTACCAATATACATACGTACATATTTTGATACAATCGCCATATAAAGGCCTAGCACATTTTATATATGGCAATGGTCCTAGGTACATTTTCCAACCGAAGTTGTTTTAAATTTCCAGTTTCTTGAAAAATTGTTCTTATTGGAGATCTAGCCTCAATTTTATAGCGAAATGAATATAAATAAGTATTTCACCTAACTAACTATGTCGCGGGTGTATAATAAATGGCCCCAAAAGTTTGCAACGCCATCTTTTAGTACATCGATCAATCGATACAATGGAAAAAAAGAGAACCGGTTGACCTATAATTGATCGCACAAAAATTCCGAAATATTACCTAAGCTCGGAGTATACCGTCGAATAAAGACGGAGATTCATACTAGTTGTGTAAAATATCATATGGTCGGTTCCGTGCGACTGTGCTACACCGCTCACTGGTTTTAATATATGTTCATATTTCGGCATAGCCCCTATATAGAGGACCCGCATAATTTTGGAATTTGGGTTGTCCCAGGAGAATTTTTCAACCGAAATAATTGTAAAAATGATTGGAGAATTAACAAGTAAAAACGATATGAAGTTCAGATTTTTTGATACTTTTTATACCTTTATACCTTCAAAATATCTAAAATTAATGGGAGCTCCTAGAAGAAAACTATTTTTAGAGCTTGAACATATGTAAATACGTGAAGAAAAGATGATTAAGATTCTCCAAATATCTAATAGTGGGACTACCGTTAAATGAGGTTATAATAAAACGGAGATAAATGTTGATATTTGTGGTAGTTAGATTTTACAGCCACTTAGAATACAAAATACCAAATATCAGTCAAAATAGGTTGAAAAACAGCCAAGTTGGTTGGAAAACGTGTCCAAAGATCGGGAGTTATATGGGGACTGCGCCAAAACGTGGACCGATTTAGAATAAACAAACATCCTAGGAGCACTAGCAATGTCTGTGCAAAAGTTCAGAGCTCTATCTTAAATATTGCGATCTCTATCGGGATTTCAACAGAAGGGCGGATATGCGTAAATCGACATAGAATTTGATTCTGATCAAGAATGTTTATACTTTGTGGGGTCTCTGGTGAATATTTCGAGGTATTGCAAACGGTGGAGGGTATAAAAATATTGGTCCATGTTTTTACAATACAATGGTCCAATATAAGTGATTCCATTTCGGAATCATCGAAACTTTCATTGTTTTCACATAGCCTCATTTAAAGATCTCACCCATTTTGGGTATTTCAATAATTCAATACAGGTCAAAAAATATTCGCAGAAAATTGCAACGTATGTCCATGTTTTGATATAGGCCACAAACAAAGGAGCAGTCCTATTTTATCATATCAAAACGTCTGTAATTTGACATTCAGGTTACTTGGTAATATGAAGGTCCACCTCCAATTTGTACTTTGACAGTGTTGGACTCAGTGAGGGTGGACAACATATTTGCAGAAATTTTGCAATATAGGACCATGTTTTGAAATATACCACATATAGAAATTTCCGCACCATTTTAGGTAATATCATGCTCCCAGATGGATATTCCAACCGAAGTGGCTGCGACTTCTTGATGGCTGTAAAAATTCTATGCGATAAGTCAAGACCAAACTTTAGTTTTGGTATGTTTGAGACCCTAGCCTCATTTTCCAAACGTTAGGGAATACTTCGGTATTTCGAATTTTTTCAATATAAGTCCATGTTTTGACATAGGCTCCATATCAAAATTCCCGCCACATTTTACCTAATATCATGCTCCTAGATGCATATTTCAACTGAAGTGATTTGACATTCTCACTGTTTGGTGGGAGAAAAAATGTTACGCGACAAGTTAAGGTCAAGGCCACTCGTTTTCCAAACTCTAGACATTTCGGGATTTAAATATATATATCAGGTATTTTGTAAGTCCTAGGCAAATTTTCCAATCGGAGTGCTTGTAATTAGACATTTCGGGTTACATAACGGCCATGCGAAGAACATCGCAATTTCTATGTTACTAAAGGTTTAAACCGATTTTTTTATCCTGAGAGTCTGTTTAGTACTCAAATCCATTTAAAGGTCTTGACCGATTTTTAATGACATATAATTCTATTTTGAATTGATATTTTTTAATACCTTGGGTAGCAAATTTTCCGACTAACAGTTATTAATATTCGTCCACTTCTTACGGTATCCCCTCATTCGAAATTTCGGTAGCCTCGTTCCTAAGAGCACAAACTCCTAATAGAAAATAATTTACAATGGCATGGTCTCCATATGAAGATCCCGAGCAACTTAAGGAATTTCAAATGCACAACAGCTATAGGAAAGTATATAAAATTGGTCCGTCGAACTTAAAGACTCCTTATGAAGATCCCGGGCGATTAAGGTACTTTAAAATGAACAACACCTCTTGGAGGATATGCTAAATTGGTCCGTCGAACTTAAAGACGTCTTACTTCCTGTTTTTATTAATTTTGAAATTATATTGTATTTTTATATATTATCCAGATTTTTTAACTTGTTTACGGTTGAATACATTTTCACGATTTGGATTGTTTAACCTTAAAAATAGTGTAGATTTTTAAAATTTTGCACTGTTTTCGAAGCTATTTTATGAAATTATTTAGAAGTTAGGGTGATTTTTTTTAAGATTTTTTAATCAATTTTTTTATTTTTAACATTTATTTGCACAACTTGTTATAGTTTGTAAAAAATTTTCCACAATTTTTTATTTCATTTACGTTTTTTATGAGATTCTCACAAGAAGACAATTTCTTTGCATTTGCTTACACAAAACATGATTTTATGGACAATATTTCTTATCTTTATGCGAATGCCTTTCTTTAAGAAAATTTCACAAATTATATTTTCCTTTTCTTCTACACTTTTTTTATTTTCCTGAATTTCAATTTTGTTGTTGCTGTTGTTTTGTTATTATATTAATGGAATCCACTTATATTTTTGGTTGGGGTTATTTTTAGATAAACATTTCCATTTAGCACATTTTTGTTAAAGACGAACAGCAACACCAACAACAACCAACAACACCATGGAATTCATTTTCCAAAACGAAAAAAAATGAGACCGAATGAAAAACCAAAACACTTTTCATTATTTCCACATTGTGTTGCTGATGATGTTGATGTTGTTGTGATGGGCGACGATGCCGGATGTCGCAAGCGAAACGAACCGCACCGAAATGAACTAAACATGCTGCGTGCGTCCGTACGAATACGATTCCCAAGGAACCAAGAGGAGATACCAACCCGGATGACAGCTAGATGGGATGGGATCTGTGTAACAGGCCGTGTACCGCGAACCGCGAAATCAAGAAGCAACACTTCGGCGTGCCTGTGTGTTCTGTTTTGCCACACCAAATGGCAGCTGAAATGAATGAGGAGGACTGTGGAACACTTGGCTTGGCTAAGCGAAATATAGGAGTGAAAATATATCCACCCACACCTTATACAAAAATAAAGAACAACACATGCAAACGCACGAATACACACACACACACTCGATTTTTGTACACAGTATTTGCACTTGCTGTGCAGTAATTTCTTTTTTATTACTTCGACTACAAAATAACTGCAGACCGGCAAACACACACACATAAATCACACCATCATAAAATGTCACACCACACCATCACATCACTTTTCCGAATTTTTCCAAAAATTAAAAGAAACGAAACACAATTTTGAAAACCAGGAATGAAAAGGCGTCACTGTGTCATTGGCCATTTATTTACAAAAAACATGCAGATTTTGAAGTAAAAAATTCACTTGACTCCTCGAGACTTCGCCTAGCCAGCTGCGGAATCCACCACTTGGGTCATTACTTTTTTCTTTTAACACACAATTTTCCAATTTTCAACCTTTACGATTTTCCAATTATTTTTCCAAAAAAACGCCGAAATATTTCACCGATTTTTCTCCTTTAATTCGTACTACCGTTGGCGTCTTCTTTTTTTTCAAAATATTTATAGCACCTTAATCTTGCACGTCTATCAGGCAACTGGCCCGATGTCACATCAACAACATTCTCCAAAAAAAATATTAAAAACATCAGCAACAACAACAACAAAAATCGGCGACAAACAATAAACCCCAAACAAATCGCAGACGCTTTTGTGTCCACCCCCCATTCAAGCAGAGGGGGAGATGATGGTGGGCCAATTATTTGCCTAGTGTCAGCTACCTATCCTACCAGCGGGCAACAAATTGAGAAGACGCGCCAAAAATGTGCTTTCACACAGCAACAACAAACCAAACAAAAACAACAACAAGAATTTCCAATCAAAAAAATTATGACACTTTCCATAAATGTAACAAAAACAAAACAAGAAGAGACAAATTGCGATCACCATCAAAAGCGTCTTACTCTTTTCCCACACCAGGGGAGAGAGAGAGAGTTGCCGTTGTATTTATTTTTGAAAATTGAATTTTGAATAATTTCAATTTGGCCGAATTTTATATAAAAGTTCTATGCGCTATTTCGATGTTGGCATGTGCTATTAAAACCAGGCAAAAATTGTCCGGACCTACATTTTTATACCCTCTATCATGTATACGCTTCCAAATTTGATTAAGACTGTAGGGATATTTATATGGAGACTATGTCAGTGAACATTTTCTACTAGCACTGAACTAGGAATTACAACATACCAAAAATTATGCGGGACCTCCATATAGGGTATATTTAAATATATAAATCTCTATTGACCATTTTCTCAAAAGGAACCATCTCTTCACCTAGAATGCGACATATAATGAGATTATATGGAGTCAATATCGAAACATGACTCTGAAATGCCAAATAACAGACACTTCAGACCGAAATGAAACTTTCTCAAAATGCTTCAAAAACACAAACATCGGAACTTTTTGCTATGAAGATTGTGTCCTCCCAAAAACCCTATATACTTGTAAAAATTCTGTTAAAACCTTGAAAATAACGGAAATGTGGTGTTCAGAGATGGTCCGTCAGAAACAGTGACGTAAATGACATACATTTCCGACGTATAATACATACGTCAGAAACCCAGCCAAAACCATTAGGTTTTTGACAAGATATCGATTCCCATTAATCAATTCGAAATTTACGCGTTCTTTACTCAAACCCATATAAAATCCAAAAATAGTTTTGAATTTTTTATCAGTAAGGAAACAAAATATATATATTCTTGAAAATAACTGTCTATGGTAATAATATTGAAATAAATGTCGTTTACTACATTTATTACATTTTATACAGGTATATGACATTTTCGACGTTTAGCCCCAAAAGTTTGTAACGCCGCGAAATATTGGTCCTAGACCCACCTTTAAGTATACCGATCGTCATATCTCGACTAGCTGAGTCGATCTAGACATGTGTGTCCGTCCGTCCGTCTGTCCATTACAATTTTTGGGAAATATCGGTTAATATTTAGGGTATGAAATGGACCAAATACATAATTTTTGTCGGTTTTTCTGGTCGCTCCAGAGGCCGCAATTATCGCTCGAACATCGTGAAATTTTGCATGGAGAAGCGGATCGGGCCAAAGAATAAGCATGTCTGTTTGGAGAAAGATCGGTCAATATTTAGCGGGTCAAACGAACCCTGACTTTTGTGTGAAAAATTACAAAATTTGTATTCTATGGCGTATATATTTACCCCTGAAGAACATATACCCGAGAAGTTGATATTATATCCAAGAAGAGTGGTTGACCTTTAAATTAAGACCAATTATATTGTTGTATGTGCTCGGATGTGAGAGTTACACCTAAGTATTTACAGGTATCTCCGTATTCGTATATTATTTAGTAACCCATTATCACTCTGGAGAGCGGAACTATAGCGCTGATCGCTTTGAAATGTTCCATGAGGTTTCAGTTATGGTCAAGGACAACGCCTATAATTTTCGGTGATGATCAGATAATAGTTTTGGAATGAAGTGAACCGAAAACTTAATTTTTTGTGTTATTTTCGAGTCGATCTATAGACCTCAAATGAAAGCCGAACATCACAACACAACCCACGGTGAAGAGAATCTGGACAATAGCTGTACTGAATACTCGAAATATTCGGAAAATATGTCAGTGTGAGGAAGAGGGTGCAAATATCACGAAATATTGCCCAGTCTCGGAATAAACATCCGCAGAAAATTGAGTTCCGTGGTAATTATGTAGGGTATCGTATGGTCGGCCCTGTCCGACTATACTGCTCCACTCACTGTTTTATACCCTAAATTTTTTATACCCTACAACTTTGTGTGGCCCAAAAGTTTGTAACGCTGGGAAATATTGGTCCACCATTTAGTATACCGATCGTCATATCTCAACTAGCTTAGTCTAGATATGTGTACCCGCCCCTCTGTCCATTATAATTTATAAACATCAAGAAATTGTACATGTAAGACGGCAAAAGAAGATTTCAATAGTTTTTCGGTAAATTTATGAAATGAACTAAAAACTTTATTTTTGTATGTTTAACTGGTCGCTTCGAAAATTTGACCCGAACATCACGGAACTTTACACGGAGAAAAGCGTCTGACTAAATTAAACAGTCAACGAACCAGTAATTTTGTTTATAAAAAAAATAAAATAAGATTCTTATAGCGTAAATGTACATTCCGGGAAAACATGATTCGGAAAAGATGCCAAGGTGAGGTTGACCTTTAACCGGTCAAAAGTGAAGGTCCTTTGACCATAACCACAGTTCGAGATGTATTGCTGTAAAATATTTGTTTTAAGTCACGACTATATTGTGTATGTCTGGTGAGTTTATCGCCTTCTTCTCGGCTATAATTTCTGTGTGATTCGATACCCATATAATTCCCACAGGACTGTGTTGTGAACCTCGAAGCTCAACCCGAAGGATCGTATTGTGATCCGGTTAAAAGAAATTTTAAAAATAAGATCCCTTTATTATTTCGGAGGGTATGTCAGCATACGTTAAAGAGTACGGCTAAGTATGGCGATAAATAATCATGGTGTTTTATAAGGTAAGAAGCTCTTTAATGATTCTCGTACCATTTATTTATCACTTTTTATACCATCCACCATATATTTCATTTGTTATTCCGTTTGTAACACATCTAAATATTCACCGGAGACCCCAGAATCTGAATAAAATTCTATATCGATGTATGTATGCCGTCTGCCTGTTGAAATCACGAGATCGCAAAATTTGAGATAGAGCTTTGAAAATTTACACTGATATTCGCAAAAGGGATATATCAGTCCACGTCCCGGTATTATGGGAATTTTTTGCACGTTTTTCAAACAGAATCAGCTGTAAGTTGGTATTTTGGATTCGGTTTGGCTATGAGATCTGCCAACGAAAAATTATCAACATTGTATTATGTTTCAGGGTAGCCCCCATATAATGGTACCCGCCAATATTTGGTCATTTTATGGTTTTGGACACATGTTTCTACCTAATTGGTTGGGTCTGTTGTGATCATCCACGAGAAGAAAAGAGATAAGGAATGATCTATAGGGGAGAGAAGATTGGGGAAATAAAGAGAGATGAGAAGACGTAAAAAGGTAAGATTGGAATAAAGTCGATGTCTATAGAAATCAGACAGAAGATATATTACGTGTCAAGGTTGCACTTTCCCAACCATTTAAGGTTTCTAATTATGCAGTAGGTAAGACTCGGTAGAAAATGAGCACCCACTAGTCTGTGGTTCTGGCCTACAGGCCAGGGTGGACAGTGATTCTCAACGCAGAGTCTACAGTAATCAATTGCATCAAGATCTCATTTATTAGTAAAAGCCCTGATATTGCAGTGACGAGTAATGTTTCCTGTCATTACTCTTATTTAAGCTTTGCTCAGGTTCAACAGTGAGTGCGTTCTTTTGGTAGACAGAGACGCCAAATGGATCACGACACGTTGTCAAAGTGCCGATAAAGATGACATATGGGTGGTTTGATTGAGCCATCAATTGCTAGATCTGTGGATTGAGATCCTCGTCTAGCTAGTTCGTCCGCTCTTTCATTTCCCAAGATGTCACAATGTCCTGGTAGCCAACACAACCGATAGCTGTAAATAAGTTCTTCCAAAGCTGCTCTACACTTGAGGACGGCCTCAGATTTGATATAACAATATTTGATGGCTTTAAGAGCCGCTTGACTATCCACGAAGATAGTTATCAGTTCAACGACCTCTGCATCCAGACTTTTTATCAATTCCGCTGCCTTCCAAATCGGGAAGATTTCAGCTTAGAAAACACTACAGTTGCAATCCAGCATGTACGTTAACTCAAGGCCTAGACTTTCACAGTAGACTCCCGCCCCTGTACCATCTTGGATCTGTCTGTATAGAAGGCCTGACCGTCCAGAGGAGGGTTACTTCGGTTCCAGTCGTCTCTACTAGGAATAACGACATCTACATCGTCAAATCTCAGGACTGGTGATATATAGTCGCTTATCAATATTAGTTCATTATTAGTTCACTTTGTAGGGAACGTTACATAACAAATTTCGGTATTTTGGGGAGCTTGCATACATTATTCAACCAAATTAGAGGTAATAAAATATTTTTGCATTCCCATTTAGTCCCTAACATAAATAATCAATATTGGACCAAGTTTCCGGGTAGCCCCCATATAATGGTACACTCATTATTCGATATTTTTGGGGGTTTCGGGGTGTTAAATCTTCCTACAAAAAATTATCATTGTAAGTTTACGGTTTGGTATAGTTGCCATAGTACGATACCACCTCATTTTCGGTATTTTGATTTGTGCGGTGCATATACAGTTGCAAAATTTGACATTTTGACCTCACATAAAAGCTCCTTTTCTTTCTCAGTATTTATATATTTTATTTTTTAATTTCTCATAGACCAGGTTATAATTTAACATATCTAATTCCTGGTGAATAAAGAATACATTTAAAAACTACTGTTTAAGTGTGTAAGTTGGAATATTTTTCCGGAGCATAAACAACCTACTATCTTATAATACCATAACATAGACACCATATAAATATCGGGAACGACTTACGGAATCTTGAATGTACACCACGTGGTGAGGGGTATACAAAGTTCAGCCCTACCGAACTTATCGACGTTTTTACTTGTGACGCTACCGACCTGTTCACAGAATAATTTCTAGTAGTTGCTTGGATACTGTTCCAGTATACTGTCGATTTTTTACGAGGTGCTCTTCGACCCAATTTCCTTTGTTTCTTCGAAAATCTTTACAAGTTTAGTTCATTGAATTTCTGTCCGTATATCCCTAAATTGTCTTTCCATCTGTTTATTAAACTTTACCCATTTACCGTAAAATTGTAACCTGATTTACTCTCCATTCTTGAACTGATTATATTATTAAGGTAAATTCTATTAACAATGGTTGCTTCATTTCGTATGTTAAGGGTTTTACGTTATTTTGCTTATGGCATTAACTATCTCATTTCTGGTTGTAGCATAAATAATTATCTAAATTAATGTGAAACCAGTGAACGGAACAGTGTAGTCGGACGGGGCCGATTCGGCGGATGTTTTTTCCGAACCTGGGTAATATTTCGTGATATTTGCACCCCCTTACCCTAGTAGCACCTCTTCTTTATACTGTCATATTTTCCGAATATTACTAATATTCAGTACAGCCCTTGTAATTACTTGTCCAGATTCACTTCACCGTTGGTTGTGTTGTGATGTTGGGCTTATAATTGTGTCCTATAGATCGACTCGAAAAAGTAAACACAAAAAAGTTTTCGGTCCACTTCATACCAAAGTTATGATCTGATTATCAACGAAAATTGTAGGCGTTGTCCTTGGCCATAAGTGGAACCTCATGGAAAATGTCACAACAATCAGGGCTGTATTTCCACCCTATATAGTGGTAATGGGTTACTAAATAATATCTGAATACGTCAGCACCTGTAAATATTTAAGTGCAACTCCCACATCCGAGTACATACGACAATATAATTGGTATCTATTTAAAGGTCAACCACTCCTCTTTACAAATTTACAAAACTCAACTGCGTTGGCATATTTTATTGTCAAGAGCGGGTCCTTTCTAGGAATAATAAAAATTAAAAAATAACGTAAAATATCAGTTGCTAAATCCTAAATAAGAATAATATTTTATTACATTCACAGCAAAGCACCAGCTAGCCAAGCCTATACACCTATTTACAACATTGGCGTATAATTCGCATTCACTTCGCAATACCACAACCTGAAGTATTTTAGTTTTATCTAATGTAGAAATCTAGGAATTGCAGCTGTTTGCTACGTTGTTCTGAGAATGTTCATCGGACATACGTTCATTCGCAATTCATCAGTGCTAGTTGTATGAAATATTTTAGAAGACTACCAGAGGTTTCTGTTCAGTGCATCAAAAAGTGGCTACGAATAACTAATTTAACACAGAGACTTCGGATTTCTTTTCCTCACAGGAACTTCGGTTTACTGCTCCAACACAGAGACTACTGCTTACATTTCTAAAACAGAGATTTTGTCCCATAGTTCCACACGTAGACTTTCCTTTATATTTTCAACAAATGGGGTTCGGATTACTGTTTACACAGAGATGTAGTTGTTTATTTTTTCAACACTGATGCGTTGTCGTACTGTTCAACGCGGAGACTTCTTTCTACTGTTCTATCAAAGAAGCTTACTTTACTGTTTCACACGTAGACTTCGGTTTAATGTTGTAACACTGAAACTGCGGTTTACGGTTCTTATACAGAAGCTTGAACTTTCTATTTCCCACAGATACTATTTTATATTTCTCCCTTTTGATTAATTTATATCCAAAATTTAGTATAATATATATCATCAGTAATGGCAACTCTGTTCCCTACATTTACACACATCAACGCCAAAATCTCACCCACAATTTAGATGAAATAGTGCACTCCCCCAAATAAAACGAAAACACACACACAAAAATCGCGTTGATATTTTCTGTTTATCGTCACAACAAAAATGTGATCGCCTGCCAACCGGCCAGCCTACAACAATCATGTCAATGGATCTGTTGTCATTTCGTCGTCGCTGTTGTTGTTGTTGCTGGTGTTCTTGTATTCAAATCATTTTTGATACTCAGTCATTAAACTTGTGAGAAGATCATCCGTCGATCTTCTCTATAGTTTACTAGTTTTTGTTGTCCATTTTCTATTGGAATCTCTTTCTCTCCTACTTTGGTTGTGTGGATTTAATTCACATTTTGGGTCGCTTATGGTGGGAGACATTTGGTTTTTTGCTGTTGTATCTGCTTCTTAATAGTGTCCGCCTGTGATCTGCTCATTCTTTTTCGATTAACTGTGACGAAGTCGTTTTCATTAAAATGATGAACACTTGCGACAGACACAATGAATATTCGTCCATACATACGATAATATATACTTTGCACTCGGCCGGCTGGGTGGATGTTCAGATGGGTGTATCGTGGACAGTTTGGGTGGTTATTTGCTGATGTTCTTGGCTTGTTCAAGTGACAAGAATTTTTAGCCGATCTATCAGTGTCCCAGTAACCCAGTGAACTATTTTTGAAGGGAATGGGAAAATTAATTGGAAATTGAGATGTAAATTACATGGTTTCATATGAACCTCATGGTACATTTCTAATATGAGAACACGAAATACCACTCAGGTTGGAAAAATGAGCTATGACGTCGATCATGCTGAAAATTAAGCCTGACCTGTATGCTGCGGCTATGTCCAAACATGAATTTATACCTTTGTAAGCTTGAGTTCCTCACACAGTAAACGAAAGCCTGTGTGATGAACAGTAAACCGAAGTCTCTGCCTCTTCCACAAAGAGTCAGAGTAAAAAGTGTCATTCGGTGTTGCCAACATGTATACCCTTAGGCTTGGTAAAGATAATAGGTTGTGCAAAGTTTGTTTACAATTGGACATTCCATTCATCTGATATGGGATTTATAAATATTGTGGGGGAGCTACCGGAAGGGGTGACCAATGGGTCTCACCTTCGGCCGTGATCTAGACTTGGTAAACATAATAGGTTGTACAACGTTTGATTCAAATCGGATATTACATTCGTCTGATATTAAAGGTATCAAAAGGAGTGAAGCAATGGGTCCCATATTCGAACTATATCTGGGCTTGGTAAAGGTACTGGGTTGTGTACAGTTTGGTTCATATAGGGCAGTTCATTCACCTGATATTGGATTTATAAATATTGAAATTTTTTACCGCATGTGGGGGATGTATCAGAAGAAGTGGACCTATATTTGGACTTGATCTAGACTTGGTAAAACATTGGCATTTTACGAACGGTTAGACATTGCACTAAGAAATTTGGGATGGATTGCTAGGGGTGAATCTGCCTAAGATATCAAATTTATTCAAGGTTAGGGCTTTATAAAACTCATATGTAATATAATTATATCCTACACAACTATGTTGTCAAGGTATTATAGCTTTGTGCAGCCCCAGAAGTTTGTAACGCCGCGAAATATTGGTCCTAGACCCACCTTTGAGTATACCGATCGTCATATCTGTCCATTGTAATTTGTAAACAAGATACATGCCATAGTTATTGACCAATATCCACGAAATTTTGCATGTAGGGTGGGTTCTGCCCAATGAAGACCCCTATTGTTTTTGGTAAAGATCGGATTATATTTAGGTGATGAAATGGACCAAATACTTAATTTTTAGTCCGTTTTTCTGGTCGCTCCAGATGCCTCAATTATGGTCCAAACACCGAATTTTAGCATGGAGAAAGGGATCGGGCTAAAAAATAAGCATGCCTGTTTTGATAAAGATAGGTCAATATTTAGCGGGTCAAATGGACCCTGACTTTTGTGTGAAAAAGTACAATTTGTATTCTATGGCGTATATATTTAATTCTGAAGGACAAAGACCCGAGAAGTTGATAGTATATCCAAGAGGAGTGGTTGACCGTTAAATTGATACCAATTATATTGTTGTATGTACTCAGATGTAGGAGTTGCACTTAAATATTTACAGTTGCTTACGTATTCAGATATTATTTAGTAACCCATTACCACACTAGAGAGCGTAAATATAGCGCTGATCGCTTTGAAATTTTCCATGAGGATCCAGGTATGGTCAAGGACAACGCCTATAATTTTCGATAATAATCAGATAATAATTTTGGGATGAAGTGGACCGAAAACTTAATTTTTCGTGCTTTTTCGAATCGATCTATAGCCACAATTGAAAGCTGAACGTCACAAAACAACCCACGGTGAAGGGAATCTGCACAAGTAATTAGAAGGGCTGTACTGAATATTAGTAATAATCAAGAGGGTGCAAATATCGCGAAATATTGCCCAAGCTCAGAATATAGAACCACAGAATGTTATATTTTCGTGGAAGTTGTGTAGGGTATCATATGGTCGGCCCCGTCCGACTATACTGCTCCGCTCACTAGTTTAACACCTATAAAACATTCGATATCATAATAATATTTTCAAAATATAAGTGCGCCCCCGGGTGGGCTCGAACCACCAACCTTTCGGTTAACAGCCGAACGCGCTAGCCAATTGCGCCACGGAGGCTACATATCTGACTTAATTTGCTATATGAGTTCCATAGAATCTGTATCAAAAATTCGTAAAAAATTCAATTATATATTAGAGCAAAGAAATATACAAACACATAAAATATTTGCTGCCGCCCCCGGGTGGGCTCGAACCACCAACCTTTCGGTTAACAGCCGAACGCGCTAGCCAATTGCGCCACGGAGGCGATATAACCACTGTGCAACACATGACAAATTAGAATAAAATAAATTATAACCATATTATTTATAAATACTACATTAAAATAGTAATAATAGCTTCTCAACATTCTAGATCGGACCCATGGATCAGAAATATGTCGTAGTGATATATTAAATTGGCTAATATCAGAGTCATATACGATGCATGCATTGCTGCCCCTCAATAGTTTGTTGAGATGCTCCTCTTCCTTCTTATATAGAATATTTTCCAATTGAAGGATTTCACTTGAAGTAAGGAGGATCTCAACGGGTTAATTTTCCTTATTCACACTATTTCATTGAGAGAACCCCCCTCATTAATTCATGGTACAATTATTTTAAAAACAGGAATGCGCCCCCGGGTGGGCTCGAACCACCAACCTTTCGGTTAACAGCCGAACGCGCTAGCCAATTGCGCCACGGAGGCAACATGTCAGATTTTCTGAAAAACCTACAATTTGAATACATCAAAGCATAATCTCTTTGTTAAGTTTCTAGCCAGCCAGGGTATAATATGTCAAATAATAATGCAGTAGATTGTCAATATGTCTACCGATTTATATATTGTCAGTCCTCTTAATTAAATCGAAAATATTATTATATCGAATGACATTTTCCTTAGTTAAGTACAACAAATTAATGTTACACATCGATTAAAAAAAAAATCTGTTCAGTTTGACATCTGAAACGTTGTGACTAATATTTACGATATCGGAAATATCATATTTTTGTATATTCGATAGTAGGTTTTCCCTTCATGAAGCTATGGTATTGATTGCATATGAGGATATTATAGACACCCATTTTACGATATGCATATTTCAAAAATATATTGCGCCCCCGGGTGGGCTCGAACCACCAACCTTTCGGTTAACAGCCGAACGCGCTAGCCAATTGCGCCACGGAGGCAATATACCCACTGGACAGGGCTTTTCGGAAAAATTATATAGCCACACCCGAAATTAAATATATATAATTAAAGAAGTATTGACATTCGGGACATACCGCAGGATAACATACATAATACAATTATATCTGAACTTTTTGCAGAGTCAAATTTTGAACCTTTGAAAAATTTGGTGGCTATTGTCCTTATATTAGTGCCCTCTATGGCCCATTATCAGTACTAAGACAAATTATTGAACCATTTATCGCAATATTAAACCAAAATCCCCAGGGATAATAAAGATTGTGCAATCTTGTAAGGTTATATCTAAAAGATTCCGAGCTCTATAGTTATTTCAAACAAGTAAAAAGTCTTTAAGTTCGGTCGGGTCGAACATTTTATGCCTTGCACCATAAGGTGTAGAGAAAATGGTGGGTTATTTGCTTATAATAATGCGTGCATAATCCGCAAAATATCGAATAATTGGGGGTACCGATAGAGGCCAGATTTATTGAACCAAATGGAAAGCCAAACATTCCTATTTTGAACTAAAATATTATGTGGATCATAAAATATGTTCAGAGGAGAGAAGAGAATATTTCAATCCATGCGTCGATTCCATCGTATTATTAATGTATAAATTTTGACTAGACCTAACCCCTCTCCACACGCAACAGTTGTCTCTGGTCACAGGGGAACCCTCCTGAAATTTATAGTTCTAAAGGCAGAAATGATCATGGCTTTTACAAAATAAATCGCCCCCGGGTGGGCTCGAACCACCAACCTTTCGGTTAACAGCCGAACGCGCTAGCCAATTGCGCCACGGAGGCTATATTTAGCCTTGCGATAAGGGTATTGAATATAACTTCATATTCTAAATAAGAAAATATATTAATAATGTCAATAATTGATAACTATACACTCAGCATTTATTTAATCAATAAATTATGATTTATTAGTAAGTAATAGTAAAATACAAAACATAGCAACTGAGTATGTGGTGTGTTTATTTTTACTTCACTCGAACAGACATGACAATAATCATGGTTGGAACTGTTAATTGCAAATAAAATGTTATGTTATTTTACTCTCATTTATATGGCTAATCAGACTTTGATACGATGGATATGTGCCTCATAGAAATATTGGTTGCAGACCCCATGTTTCTCTGGACGAAATTGGTTCAAATAGTTTAAAATCATTTTACAAATGTTCATAGGTCTGCCTTGCTGCCGGGTGCACTCGATAAATCACGAAGGAAGTAATCGTTTTTATTCACACTTTGAACATCGTAATATGTCATGTTTCATTTTTCTATCCGTTCAACCAAATCTTAATTGTACCAAGTTCAGTTCCACATAAATACGAATTTCCAATGCTGTCTCTATAGCTCAATCCTCAATAGTAATCTTAATTCCGAATTTCAGGTTTTCAGTTCTATCCGTTCACTCAAATTCCAAATTGTACTAACTTTAGTACCATTTAGTACTTTTCGTACCCAAAGTACGATTTTTTACAGTTACCACAATCCAATAGTAATCCTTATTCCTACTTTCCGAATACCATCGCCATACGCTCAACGAAAATTCTTCCAAATTTAATTCAAGTTGGAAGATAGGGAATATCGGTTATCAGAATATGCTACCGCCACACAGAATTGTCAAGATTTTGCTAAAAAATAAATTCATAATATCATAGTGTCAATAATTCACAAGTATATATACCACACAATTAGAACCCAAAATATTCCAATACATTTGAGACCGGTTCTAAAATCTCCCAAATAGCGAAAATTGTGGATACCATTATTTGGACCAATATTTCCCATTTCCAACAAGGGCTAAAATTTGTAACAAAGTATGTGGAAAGGCCTAAACTCTATCGTAAATATTGCGACACCAGAAGACAAAAGAAATTATTTACAGACGAAATTATAGTATGGTAAAACTATCCCTTTTAAATCGATTTGATAACGAAACCCGGAAATAGGGTTTAAGATGTTGTATTACCGATTCAGATGTTGTATTACCGGTAAATACCATCTCTAGAAATTATTTAATTACATTATATTAATAATATATTATAATATATTATTAATATAATAAATAAAGGGTTATTAAACTATACATATTTTGTTTAAATTTTATATTTAAATTGATTTGACAATAACTACAAAATAGTTAACTCGCCCCCGGGTGGGCTCGAACCACCAACCTTTCGGTTAACAGCCGAACGCGCTAGCCAATTGCGCCACGGAGGCGATGTTTGACCCTGCAAGCGGCAATGCTTGCTATGGTGTATTGGTAGAATTAATTTAGCACATAATTTTCCATGTCTGCCTAAAAGTATGCTACGTTAGCAGTGATAAAACGTAATTTTATTAAATAAAATTGTTGATGTTACTTTCATTCACAATAGGTATCAAAGCTAGTTGTTTAAATGAGCATATCCATAAAAAACACAACAATTAACTTGATGTTATATTGGTTTGGTGATTATATTCTCAGAAATCCAAAATCAAAAAAAAAAAAAAAAAAAAAATATTCTTTATAAAATCCAGGCCTTGTATAGGTCCATGAAAAAATATTCTTTATAAAATCCAGGCCTTGTATAGGTCCATGAAAAAATATTCTTTATAAAATCCAGGCCTTGTATAGGTCCATGAAAAAATATTCTTTATAAAATCCAGGCCTTGTATAGGTCCATGAAAAAATATTCTTTATAAAATCCAGGCCTTGTATAGGTCCATGAAAAAATATTCTTTATAAAATCCAGGCCTTGTATAGGTCCATGAAAAAATATTCTTTATAAAATCCAGGTCTTGTATAGGTCCATGAAAAAATATTCTTTATAAAATCCAGGCCTTGTATAGGTCCATGAAAAAATATTCTTTATAAAATCCACGCCTTGTATAGGTCCATGAAAAAATATTCTTTATAAAATCCAGGCCTTGTATAGGTCCATGAAAAAATATTCTTTATAAAATCCACGCCTTGTATAGGTCCATGAAAAAATATTCTTTATAAAATCCAGGCCTTGTATAGGTCCATGAAAAAATATTCTTTATAAAATCCAGGTCTTGTATAGGTCCATGAAAAAATATTCTTTATAAAATCCAGGCCTTGTATAGGTCCATGAAAAAATATTCTTTATAAAATCCACGCCTTGTATAGGTCCATGAAAAAATATTCTTTATAAAATCCAGGCCTTGTATAGGTCCATGAAAAAATATTCTTTATAAAATCCAGGCCTTGTATAGGTCCATGAAAAAATATTCTTGATAAAATCCAGGCCTTGTATAGGTCCATGAAAAAATATTCTTTATAAAATCCAGGCCTTGTATAGGTCCATGAAAAAATATTCTTTATAAAATCCAGGCCTTGTATAGGTCCATGAAAAAATATTCTTTATAAAATCCAGGCCTTGTATAGGTCCATGAAAAAATATTCTTTATAAAATCCACGCCTTGTATAGGTCCATGAAAAAATATTCTTTATAAAATCCACGCCTTGTATAGGTCCATGAAAAAATATTCTTTATAAAATCCACGCCTTGTATAGGTCCATGAAAAAATATTCTTTATAAAATCCACGCCTTGTATAGGTCCATGAAAAAATATTCTTTATAAAATCCACGCCTTGTATAGGTCCATGAAAAAATAGTCTTTATAAAATCCACGCCTTGTATAGGTCCATGAAAAAATATTCTTTATAAAATCCACGCCTTGTATAGGTCCATGAAAAAATATTCTTTATAAAATCCACGCCTTGTATAGGTCCATGAAAAAATATTCTTTATAAAATCCACGCCTTGTATAGGTCCATGAAAAAATATTCTTTATAAAATCCACGCCTTGTATAGGTCCATGAAAAAATATTCTTTATAAAATCCACACCTTGTATAGGTCCATGAAAAAATATTCTTTATAAAATCCACGCCCATGAAATTTAGAGAAATCGAAGCCAAAAATTTACTAATCCGTTTTACTGTAATTTACCAGACATGTTTAAAGATACCTGGTTATGTTTGAAATACAAAACAAGGGTTTAACGATTACAACAAAATACAATACAATACAATATATATATATATATATATATATTTACAATGGCACTGCGAAAATATGTTCACCCATCTACTGGTTGTCGAAAACTGAAAAAAGCTAGACAAATTTGTTTACGCTGCTAGTGAACTATATTGGCATAAAAAATTGGTTGCGGTTCGGAAAAATGTTAAACCGATATTTTATGAGCACTGTTCAAAGGTGCCCCCTCTCCTCTAGTACCACTTTGATATTTAAAAGTTCAAACCTAATCGGAATTTCTACAAAATATTAGTTGCGGATCGGAAAAAAAATTTAAACCGATATTTTATAAGCGCTGTTCAAGGGTGCCCCACATTCAAAGGTACAAATACATTTAATCAGTCTTAACTGTAGATAAGGTTTGTGTCTCTGATAATGTTGTATACTTTGGGAAACCAGTATTTATTCGGCTACATACTTATTATGTTGCATATTTTTAGGGTGCAAGAAATAATACGTAACATATCGATATAGAGTTTAGTAGGTAATCGGATCTCAATAAAATGTTTCTGAAATAAGCCTTCAAAAAACCAGTAAGGAAAGTAGTAAAGTCGGGCGGGGCGGACTATATAAATATAAATAGGTCGTCCGTTGGGCTATGTCTGTACTTCTAGAAAAAGCAACTACGTTATTCTATGCACAATTTTGTACGTTGTGCAAAATTTCATGTCAATCTGGCAAGCATGAGAGGTTGATGCACCATTTACTTAAAGTCGGGCGAAAATATATATGGAAGCTATATCCAAATATGAAGCGATTTCAACGAAACTTGTCACAGGTTAGGTTATAATAATATCAGTACGTTTTGCTCCTATCAGCCTATTGGTTCCTTGGTGCGTCAATTACTTAAAATCAATCTATAATAAAAGGGGGCTATATCTAAATCTCAAACTATTTTCAGGAAACTTGGCACACAACATTCTGGACTAAATTCAGTACGCTCTGCCAAATTTCGTGCACATCGAATGATATATGTGTACTTTGGTGCACCATTTACATGAAATCGGTCGAAACTATATATGGGAGCTATATTTAAATCTGGACCGATTTTCATGAAACTTGGCAGATATCACTCTAGACTCAATTAAGTACAGTATGCCAAATTTCGTGCAAATCGAAAGATATTTACATGAAATCGAACGAAACTATATATGGGAGCTATATCTAAATCGGGTCTGATTTTCACGAAACTTAGCAGACATCATTCTAGGCTCAATTCAGTACTTTATGCCAAATTTCGTGCAAATCGAAGGATAAATAGGGACTTTGGTGCACCATTTACATGAAATCGGACGAAACTGTATATGGGAGCTATATCTAAATCTTGACCGATTTTCACGAAACTTGGCAGACATCATTCTAGACTCAATTCAGTACGTTATGCCAAATTTCGTGCAAATCGAACGATATATAGCGACGTTGGTGCACCATTTACATGAAATTGGACGAAACTATATATGGGAGCTATATAGAAATCTGGACCGATTTTCTCGAAACTTGGCAGACATCTCTCTAGGCTCAATTCAGTACGTTATGCCAAATTTCGTTCCAATCGAAAGATATATAGCGACTTTGGTGCACCATTTACATGAAATCGGACGAAACTATATATGGGAGCTATATCTAAATCTGGACCGATTTTCACGAAACTTGGCACACATCATTCTAGACCTAAATGATTAGGCTGTACCAAATTTCGTGCAAATCGAAAGATATATAGGGACCGTTTACATTAAATCGGTTAAATATATATATGGGAGCTATATCTAAATCTGAACCGATTTTTCCCAATTTCAATAGGGTTCGTCCTTGGGCCAAATAAGTGACCTTTGCCAAATTTCATTCAAATTGGATCATAAATGCGACCTGTACTTTGTTTACAATTTAACATCTACAGACGGACAGACGGACGGACGGACATGCATAAATGACTCAGAATGTGATTCTATGCATATTCTCAAAAGGAACCATATGTCTATCTCGTTTCCTTTTGCCTGTTACAAACATATGCACAAAGACATAATACCCTGTATCACAGAGTGGTGAAGGGTATAATAAGCGAAGAATAAGAAAAATAAGAAATAATAGCTATTATTTTTGCAATGTTTTTATCGACTTTCTTTGACCACAGTCGGTTCGATCAGTCAAGTCCGACTTTCTAGAAGGGTTTTGACCGCATATACCCGATTTTCACCATTGTTTTGATTTAACAAAACATATCGCCCCCGGGTGGGCTCGAACCACCAACCTTTCGGTTAACAGCCGAACGCGCTAGCCAATTGCGCCACGGAGGCTATATGTCAACTGCGCACACACCATTCTATTTAATATATATTTTTGAATATGAACCCAAATTATATTTG
This sequence comes from Musca vetustissima, assembly GCF_032173495.1. Classification (NCBI taxonomy): domain Eukaryota; kingdom Metazoa; phylum Arthropoda; class Insecta; order Diptera; family Muscidae; genus Musca; species Musca vetustissima. The sequence continues at coordinate 301,842 of NW_026880582.1, forward strand.
ATGTTTTAAACTTCATACTCAGCATTTATTTAATCTGCAAGTTATGCAATGACAACATCACTATACCCTCAACCTTATGGCTAATGAGTGTATATACACTTTGATACGGTGAAAATGGGCCACATCGAGTCGAATTACAAACCAGTGAGCGGAGCAGTATTGTCGGACGGGTCCGACCATGTGATACCCTACACAACATCCACGGAAATGTAACTTTGTGTGATTCTTTAGTCTGAGCTTGGGCAATATTTAGCGATATTTGCAACCTCTAGAAGTCAGCTAATATTACTAATATCCAGTACAGCCCTTCTAATTACTTGTCCAGTGTCCCTTCACCGTGGTTGTGTTGTGATTTGCGGCTTTCAATTGTGGCCTTTAGATCGACTCGAAAAAAAACAACAAAAAATTATGTTATCGGTTATCATCACCGAAAATTATAGGCGTTATCCTTAACCATACGTGGATCCTCGTGGATCCACTGCGGCCTGTATCGTGTTTACAAATTATAACGGACAGACGGACGGACAGACATGTCTAGATCGACTCAGCTAGTCGAGATATGACGATCGGTATACTTAAAGGTGGGTTGAGGACCAATATTTCGCGGTGTTACAAACTCGTGGGACTACACAAAGCTATAATACCCTGACAACATAGTTGTCTAGTGTATAATGACCGTCCGTCTGTCCGACCGGCTTGTGCTCACGATAACTCTCGAAGGGAATAATCGATTTCATTCAAACTTTGCACATCTTATTATTTCTCCTAAACGTAGTTCGAATATGAGGTATTCGTTCGTCCTTGGGTTATATAGATGAGCTCTGCAAAATTTCATCTCATTCGGATCATAAATACGACATGTACTTTGTTTACAATTTAACATCAACAGGCGGACGGGCATGTATAACTCGACTCAGAAAGTGATTCTGTGCATATTCGCAAAAGGAATAATTTGTCTATCTCGTTTCCTTTTGGTTGTTACAAACATATGCACAAAGACATAATACCCTGTACCACTGTGTGGTGAAATATCATGCGAACAGACTATCCGATTTCAAAAAAACTTTGTACAACCTATTATCTTTACCAAGTCTAAATCAAGTAGGAAATTGGACCCAGTGGTCCACTTCTTCACCAAAAAGGGTCAGATACAGCCCCACAAAGGGTCAAAATTTTCAATACTTATAAATACCACATTAGGCGAAAGTAATGTCCGATTCGAAACAAACTTTGCACAATCTATTATCTTTACAAAGCCTGGATCAAGTTCTGTGTGTAATTCCGAAGACCACCACACAACATAGACTGAGGGTATATATCCTTTTGAGAATATGCATAGAATCACTTTCTAAGTCGATTTATGCATGCCCGTCCGTCTGTCTGTCCATGTTAAATTGTAAACAATGTACAGGTCGCATTTATGATCCGAATTGAATGAAATTTGGTACAGCTCATTTGTTTGGCCCAAGGACGAACCTATATATCATTCGATTTGCACGAAATTTGGCACAGCGTAATGAATAAGGTCTAGAATGATGTTTGCCATTTCTACCTATGTGGCTATCGAATTATAGAATACATTCAGGTAAAGTTTTGACAATGCTTCTTTAGCCATAGAGACATATGTATTTGGGTCTTAAAGGGTTAAGAACACCTTCTGCTGTTCCATTTACACTTTAAGCCGGTTCTGTTTTATTTAAATATTCACTTACCAATTTATTATTTAACCAATTAAAAATTTCATTTCGAACACTTTGGTGTTGATTTATTTCATTAGCACATCAAAGAGTTTCCCGCAACCCTTAAATCCTCTTTCCAAATTATTATTTTGAAAAAGTTAATATCTATCATCAAAAAATAAACACAAATAAGAGGTAAGGTATCTTACAAAGAGGAGGCGTTTTTAACTCTGCCCCCTCTTCGCAAGTTACTGTCAAATTTTGGATAAAAACCAAACGAACGAACTCAGGAAATATGTTGAGAAAAGTTTTTGGCACTTTTGTCAAAAAGTTTACGCAACGCAAACGAACGAACCGAAGAACGAAAGAAAGTTTATCGAAGAAACTTTGAACTTCTTAATTGTGTATTGAATTGATGGTTTAATAACTCAAATTTAATTTGTGCACTAAAAACTTGATATGGTATTTCCCCTGATATCCGTTAAGTTCGCCCACCCCCCAATTGTGACGAGGCACCTGTCGGTTGGCAGATGATGTTGGGCAACAATTGCAATAGAAAGGCCAGGAAAACTTTAAAGAATTTTATTTTTTTGCTATTTTTTTCAAAAGGTCTTGAGGTATACCAAAGGCACTAAGGTGGGGTGTTTGAGCAAAACTTACCGAAATGCAAAACCTGTGTCAAACTAAAAGATGACACAAACTAATGTATCTGTGTATCTTTGTGTAGCAGAAGTTAACTTCTAATTGAAATGATTTCATAAAAATTGATAACACAAGGACACTGTCAACGTTCGTTACCCATAGCATTGGCAGTGTAGTCTTCCATCAGAGAATAGGGTAAAGTTTGTTCTTAAGTAGACAATTTTTAATGGACATATTTTTGGGAAACAAAGAAAATTTTTCATAAAGACAAGTTAACCTTACAAATTAAAGCAATACCAATTTGTAAATAATATTTTTAAGGCCTTGTATATTTTTATATAATATTTTTAAAGCTAAGGTAATATTTTTTTTTAAAAATCTACCCCTTGATAGTCTCCGAAAAAAATATTTTAAAAATCTTCGCCTTTTATAGTCTCAAAAGAAAAAAAAAAATAAATAAGTATTTTAAAAATCTTCGCCTTTCATAGTTTCAAAAAAAAAAAAAGTATTTTAAAAGTCTTCGCCTTTCATAGTCTCGAAAAAAATTATATTAAAGATCTACTAAAAATCTAATCTAAAAATTATTTAAAAATCTCAAAAAAAAAAAATATTTCAAAAATCTAAGCCTTTGACAGTCTCACAAAAACACCAGAAAGGAAAGTAGTAAAGTCGGACTGGGCCTGGGACTATATGATACCCTTCACCGCTTTGGGTATATATGGTACATATGTTTCCTTACAATTGCATGTCAATGTTCATTCGAAGAAACATACTCGTCTCTTTCTGCAACCTATGATTAATTTAATTTCATTCGGGCAGATTTAGAGTCGTCTGTATACGACGGGACAAGTTTATGGAAAACGATTTATTGCAAAATTGATAGACCTTATTCGTTACGAATCGAAGGATATATATGGTCTTTGGTGCACTATTTACCTAAAATCGGGCGAAAATGTATATGGGAGCTATATCTAAATCTGAACATTTACACACATCATTCTAGACTCAATTCAGTACGCTATGTCAAATTTCGTGGAAATCGGAAGATATATAGTGACTTTGTTACGCCATTTACATAAAATCGGTCGAAAATATATATGGGAGCTATATCTAAATCTGAACCGATTTCCAAGAAATTTTACACACATCGTTCTAAACTTAATTCAGTACGCTATTCCAAATTTCGTGCAAATCTAAACATATATACGTACTTTGGTGCACCATTTACCATAAATCGGACGAAAATATATATGGGAGCTATATCTAAATCTGAACCGATTTTCAGGAAACATAAAACACATCATTCTACACCTAATTTAGTACGCTATACCAAATTTCGTACAAATCGAAAGATATATAGGGACTTTGGTGCACCATTTACCTTAATTCGGGCGAAAATATATATGGGAGCTATATCTAAATCTGAACCGATTTTCAGATTTTCAAACATAACACACATATATATGGACTTTGGTGCACCATTTACCTAAAATCGGACGAAAATATATATGAGAGCTATATATAAGTCTGAACCGATTTTCACGAAATTTAACACACATCGTTCTAGACTCAATTCAGTACGTTATGCCAAATTCCGTGTTAATCGAAGTATATATAGGGACTTTGGTGCACTATTTACCTAAAATCGGACGAAAATATATATGGGAGCTATATCTGAATCTGATCCGATATTTCCCAAATTTCAATAAGGTTTGTCCTGGGACCAAATAAATGAGCTGTGCCAAATTTCATCCCATTCAAATCAAAAATGGGACCTGTACTTTGTTTACAATTTAACATGGACAGAGGGACGGACATGCATAAATCGACTTAAAAAGTGATTCTATGCATATCCTCAAAAGGAACCATGTGTTTATCTCGTTTCCTTTTGCCTGTTACAAACATATGCACAAAGACATAATACCCTGTACAGCAGTGTGGTGAATGGTATAAAAAACCTTTGACACTCTTAGAAAAAAATTATTTTAAAAACCAGTGAGCGGAGCAGTATAGTCGGACGGGGCCGACCATACGATACCCTACACAATTACCACGGAATTCTAACTTTCTGCTGACATATTTTCCGAATATTACTATTCATATTCAGTACAGCCCTTCTATTTAATTGTCCAGGTTCCCTTCACCGTGGGTTGTGTTGTGATGTTCTGCTTATTATTTGCATCGACTCGAAAAAATACAAAAAATTAAGTATTCGCTCTTTTTCATCCCATAATTATAATCTGATCATCACCGAAAGTTATAGGCGTTGTCCTTGGCCATAACCGGAACCTCATGGGAAATTTAAAAGCGATCAGCGCTATATTTCCGGTCTCTAGTGTGGTAGTGGGTTGCTAAATAATATCTGAGTACGTAAGCACCTGTAAATATTTAAGTGTAACTCCCACATCCGAGTACATACGATCATGTAATTGGTATCAATTTAAAGGTCAAGCTCTCCTCTTCGATATACTATCAACATCTCTATGTCCTTCAGCGGTAAACATATGCGCTATAGAATACAAATTTTGTCATTTTTCACACAAAAGTCAGGATCCATTTGACCCGCTAAATATTGACCGGGCATGCATATTCTTTGGCCCGATCCCCTTCTGCATGCCAAAATTCGCGGTGTTTAGGCCAGAATTGCGGCCTCTGGAGCGACTAGAAAAACCGACAGAAATAAAGATTGTGGTCCATTTCATCCCCTAAATATTAACCGATCTTTACTAAAAACAATAGCGGTCTTCATTGGCCAGAACCCATCCATACATGCAAAATTTCGTGAAGATTGGTCCATAACTGTGGCCTTTATCGCGCTTACAAATTATAATGGACGGACGGACAGGCATGTCTAGATCGACTCAGCTGGGCGAGATATGACGATCGGTATACTTAAAGGTGGGTTTAGGACTAATATTTCGCGGCTATACACACTTTTGGGACTGCACAAAGCTGTAATACCCTGACAACATAGTTGTGTAGGGTATAAAATCTACGCTATCATAGTTTCTAAAATTATTTTCCTAGTTCATTTTTGAAGAAATTTTTTCAATATTTTTTAAAATACCTAACAACACATTGTTCAACCCTCAATTAAATCTTGAATACCACTAAAAGTTTCAGTATGGCAAAATAATTACATCGAATATAATCACTGTGATCTGTGGAATAGCCTCAAAGGATTTTATAACATTAAGGGTATAGCTTTTGCCAGTCATTTACAAATTCATATGGGCAAAAAATCATACTCACACACACACACATACCCATAAAGGGTAAAAGAAAATTAAATGGATTTTCCTTTCGTCTCCTTTCATTTGATTTTTTTTCGATTTTCATTGTAAAAATTGAATTCACACACTGCAGGAGCCGGTAGAAAAAAAGGATATAAAAATAGACATCAAACACCTCGAGCACACATACAGACACACACTCACACATTTATGGAAGTGATGACAAAGGAAAAGAGATAAAAGTTCAATTTCATAATAAATTTTATAAAAAAAAACCTACATTGAAGGTGTTTGCAGGAGTGAGGTGTGCGTGTGTGTGCTTCGTGAAAGGATAAATGGAATGCCTATGAATACCAAAGCATTATGAAAACTCATGGCACACACACACATACCCACACTAACAGATATATTTTTATAAAATGATGGAGTGAATCCCTTTTTGACTTTGTGCCAATATGACAGCTTGAAAACTAAATTCATTTTTATAACCATTTTATTTTCAGATACGGTGTGTGTTTTTGTAGGGCAGGGATGGTTGGTATGTATGATTAAGCAAGTGGTTTGTAGGGTTAAAAAAAATCTACGCCTTGGATAGTCTTAGGAAAAATTTATTTAAAAAATCTACGCATTGGATAGTCTTAGGAAAAATTTATTTAAAAAATCTACGCCTTGGATAGTCTTAGGAAAAATGTATTTAAAAAATCTACGCCTTGGATAGTCTCAGGAAAAATGTATTTTAAAAATCTACGCCTTGGACGCCTTGGATAGTCTCAGGAAAAATTTATTTAACAAATCTACGCCTTGGACTCCTTGGATAGTCTCAGGAAAAAATTATTTAACAAATCAACGCCTTGGACGCCTTGGATAGTCTCAGGAAAAATTTATTTAAAAAATCTACGCCTTGGACGCCTTGGATAGTCTCAGGAAAAATTTATTTAACAAATCTACGCCTTGGACTCCTTGGATAGTCTCAGGAAAAATTTATTTAAAAAATCTACGCCTTGGACGCCTTGGATAGTCTCAGGAAAAATTTATTTAAAAAATCTACGCCTTGGACGCCTTTGATAGTCTCAGGAAAAATTTATTTAAAAAATCTACGCCTTGGACGCCTTGGATAGTCTCAGGAAAAATTTATTTAAAAAATCTACGCCTTGGACGCCTTGGATAGTCTCAGGAAAAATTTATTTAAAAAGTCTACGCCTTGTATAGTCTCAGGAAAAATTTATTTAACAAATCTACGCCTTGGATAGTCTCAGGAAAAATTTATTTAACAAATCTACGCCTTGGATAGTCTCAGGAAAAATTTATTTAACAAATCTACGCCTTGGATAGTCTCAGGAAAAATTTATTTAAAAAATCTACGCCTTGGATAGTCTCAGGAAAAATTTATTTAAAAAATCTACGCCTTGGATAGTCTCAGGAAAAATTTATTTAAAAAATCTACGCCTTGGATAGTCTCAGGAAAAATTCATTTAAAAAATCTACGCCTTGGATAGTCGCAGGAAAAATTTATTTAAAAAATCTACGCCTTGGATAGTCTCAGGAAAAATTTATTTATTTAAAAAATCTACGCCTTGGATAGTCTCAGGAAAATTTTTTTAAAAAATCTACGCCTTGGATAGTCTCAGGAAAAATGTATTTAAAAAATCTACGCCTTGGATAGTCTCAGGAAAAATGTATTTAAAAAATCTACGCCTTGGATAGTCTCAGGAAAAATTTATTTAAAAAATCTACGCCTTGGATAGTCTCAGGAAAAATGTATTTAAAAAATCTACGCCTTGGATAGTCTCAGGAAAAATGTATTTAAAAAATCTACGCCTTGGATAGTCTCAGGAAAAATTTATTTAAAAAATCTACGCCTTGGATAGTCTCAGGAGAAATTTATTTAAAAAATCTACGCCTTGGATGGTCTCAGGAAAAATTTATTTAAAAAATCTACGCCTTGGATAGTCTCAGGAAAAATTTATTAAAAAAATCTACGCCTTGGATAGTCTCAGGAAAAATTTATTTAAAAAATCTACGCCTTGGATAGTCTCAGGAAAAATTTATTTAAAAAATCTACGCCTTGGATAGTCTCAGGAAAAATTTATTTAAAAAACCTACGCCTTGGATAGTCTCAGGAAAAATTTATTTAAAAAATCTACGCCTTGGATAGTCTCAGGAAAAATTTATTTAAGAAATCTACGCCTTGGATAGTCTCAGGAAAAATGTATTTAAAAAATCTACGCCTTGGATAGTCTCAGGAAAAATTTATTTAAAAAATCTATGACTGGATAGTCTCAGGAAAAATTTATTTAAAAAATCTATGACTGGATAGTCTCAGGAAAAATTTATTTAAAAAATCTACGCCTTGGATAGTCTCAGGAAAAATTTATTTAAAAAATCTACGCCTTGGATAGTCTCAGGAAAAATTTATTTAAAAAATCTACGCCTTGGATAGTCTCAGGAAAAATTTATTTAAAAAATCTACGCCTTGGATAGTCTCAGGAAAAATTTATTTAAAAAATCTACGCCTTGGATAGTCTCAGGAAAAATTTATTTAAAAAATCTACGTCTTGGATAGTCTCAGGAAAAATTTATTTAAAAAATCTACGCCTTGGATAGTCTCAGGAAAAATTTATTTAAAAAATCTACGCCTTGGATAGTCTCAGGAAAAATTTATTTAAAAAATCTACGCCTTGGATAGTCTCAGGAAAAATTTATTTAAAAAATCTACGCCTTGGATAGTCTCAGGAAAAATTTATTTAAAAAATCTACGCCTTGGATAGTCTCAGGAAAAATTTATTTAAAAAATCTACGCCTTGGATAGTCTCAGGAAAAATTTATTTAAAAAATCTACGCCTTGGATAGTCTCAGGAAAAATTTATTTAAAAAATCTACGCCTTGGATAGTCTCAGGAAAAATTTATTTAAAAAATCTACGCCTTGTGTAGTCCAAAGCTTCAGGAAATTTTAAAAATCTGCATCTTGGACCTGTATCTTGACCTTCTGCTCTCTTATAGCTCTTACAACAGTCGCCTTGCCCTCACTTCCTATACAAAAGATGATCTTATGCCTGGCTAAAATTGACTTCTTACTGAAGTATTGACAGCAGGACACAGCAACTACAATACTGAGAGGCTATTTGGCTATAGTCCCAGAAAAATAAAATTACAATAGCAAAGCTGATAGCTCGTTTTTCCTTCCATTCACCATATTGGAACATCGTACAATAAAAAAAACCGCAGGTTTCGGACCAAATTTAAACATCCAATAGCACCGGCAGCAGCTTTTCGTTCGTTTGTTTGTTCATCGCTTTGTGCACGTTCGTTGTCCTCATCGACGAAATTTTTGGCACTGTTGAATACCAATTGTTTAAGGATTCGTCTGCCTTCAGGCTTCTGAACAATATGAAATTCACACTTTACCAAATGATTGCTTTCTCACTGCCTTAAATGAAATTATAAACAGGACAAAGGATGTTGTTGTAGTCGTAGTTGTTGTTGGCCATGTTGCACTGCAAGACGCCGTGGCAGAGTCAAAGAATTATTGCGCGTAATTGCATGGCGTTGAAGCGTGTACGATGACTTCGACGAAATGGAAGTCAGTTCGTCACTGGGTGATTGCTAGGTGAAAATGTCCATACCCAAGAAAAAAAGGCAAGCAACAGCGTGGAGCAGGAGTAGAAGAAGGACCCAAAAAAGAGAAATACGTGTTCGTAGTGCCACCATTGTATCACAGCACAGCGTGTGAGTGCTCGAATTAAATTTCAATAAAAAATGGATGATATCCCCTACCCAGAAAAGAAAAACAAGCGAATGAAAGAAAGAAAGTCGAATTAAAATAAAAATGCTGTTATGTTCTGTTGCTGCTGTTTTTTTCCAATCCTGACAACCGTAGTAGTAGTCTTCGTCGGGTCATAAAACAAGTGCTCATAAAATTTATATGAAATGAAATTATTTGATGTGTTCTGTACCATCATTTTTGGACCCTGTTCTTGCACTTAATTCAATACAATTGCTGCTGAGGTTATGACAGCAACACTGCTGGAGGATGGTTTGGGTTGGACTGGGCTGCTGATGGAGCGAGGCGAACCGAACAAAAGTATTAATGCCACAATGAGTTTTTCATCACATTTTAATTTCATGTTTATGCTTGCTCAGCATTTCGTGCTTTTTTTCTAATGTTTAGTGTCTGCCTTTTGGTTTTGCGTTGAATCATCGAATCATAGTGCGAAAGAAATGAAGGAATTTTAAAAAATATATGAGGATGGGAATAGAAGGAATTCGACTTAGAAGGCGAAAATTTTTTAAATAATTATTTCCGGAGACTACTCACGACGTAGATTTTTAAAATATTTTTTTCCAGAGATTACCAAAGTCGTAGATTTTTTAAAAAAAATTTCAAGAGACTACCAAAGGCGTAGATATTTAAAATAATTTTTTCAGAGACTACCCAAAGGGTAGATTTTTATACCCTTAACCACACTGTGGTACAGGGTATTATGTCTTTGTGCATATGTTTGTAACAGGCAAAAGGCATCGAGATAGACACATGGTCCCTTTTGAGAATATGCATAGAATCACTTTCTGAGTCGATTTACGCATGTCCGTCTGTCCCTCCGTCCGTCCATGTATTTTTGTGAACGAAATAGAGGTCGATATTATGATCCGATTTGAATGAAAGTTGGAACAGTTCACTTATTTGGACCAAGGAAGAACCCTATTGAAATTGGAGAAAATCGGTTCAAATTTAGATATAGCTCCCATATATAATTTCGTCCGATTTTTAGTGAATGATGTACCAAACTCCCAATATTGGCCCGATTGGGACAAAATTTTGCACAGCGCACTGTATCAGGTCCATACATATGTCAGCGTCAGGTCCATACTTATGTCAGTTTTGTTTGCGAAGACTGATGTTTGCGAAGTTTCATTAAAATCGGTTCAGATTTAGATTTAGCTCCCATATATAGCTTCGTCCGATTTTTAGTGAATGATGTACCAAACTCCCAATATTTGTTCGATTGAAAAAATATTCTGCACAGAGTACTGTATTGGGTCCAGATTGGTGTCTGTGAAGTTTCGTTAAAATCGGTTCAGATTTAGATATAGCTCCCATATATAGTTTCGTCCAATTTTATGTGAATGATGCACCAAACTCCCAATATTTGTCCGATTGGGACAAAATTGTGTTCAAAGTACTGAATTGGGTCCAGACTGATGTCTGCGAAGCTTTGTTAGAATCGGTTTAGATTTTGATATAGCACCCATATATAGTTTCGTCCGATTTTATGTAAATGGTGTACCAAAGTCCCTATATATCCTTCGATTTGCACAAAATTTTGCATAGCATAATGAATTAAGTCTAGAATGATGTGTGCTAAATTTCGTAAAACTCGGTTAAGATTTAGATATAGCTGTCATATATGTTTTCGTCCGATTTAATGTTAAAGGTGTTCCAAAGTCCCTATATATCTTTCGATTTTCACGAAATTTAGTATAGCGTATTGAATTGAGTCAATGATTATGTGTGATTTGTTTCATAAAAATCGGTTCAGATTTAGATATATATTTCAGATTTATATATCGATTTCGATTTGCATGAAATGGGGCATCGCGTACTGAATTCAGTCTAGAATGACGTGTGATATTGGTGCAGATTCAGACATAGCTGTAGTTCTGTAATTGAGATTACATTTTAACAGTGAGGCATACCGAATATGGTGTATCAAGGCTTTTACCAAATCGATTTACATAATATCACCCATTGCACGCAAACGTCTCTAAATCTGCCCGATTGTAATGAAATTTAACATAGGTGGCTTCGAAAAGCGACGCCTGTCAGGATACGTAATTTGAATATACCCAAGTGGTGAAGGGTATCATATAGTCGGCCCAGTCCGACTTTACTGGTTTTTGCTAAGACTATCCAAGGCGTAGATTTTTTAAAATAAATTTTTCCTAAGACTATCCGAGGCGTAGATTTTTTAAAATAAATTTTATCCATTTCCCTTGCTACCTCCTTCAAATCAAAATAAATATAAAATAAAGAATTGTATTTTGTTGCCTGGTAATGCTGCTTTATAAAGAAATCTAATATTTGTAGCAGCAGGAATATCAAACACCACTGGTCCTTCTCTCTCAACTACATTGATGTCTAATACCGACTGCCATCACCATTACCAACAATCGAGAACAATGGGTGGGCGAACATTTTCAAATGGGATTTTATAATCACAAGAAATGGAAATAAAATAAAAATACGTGTTTGGTATTTTGCAAATGAATTATTTGATATCTTACACACTGAAATGTCATGACGATGACAAAATGAAAGGTCATCCTTTTTGCAGGATGTCAGTTGTGGCGTTTATGTGTGTGGGAATTATTTACTTCCATTTGATTGCTTTACAAATGTAATATAAACTATAAATTTATTTCTCAAAATTAGTTACGCAAGACCTTTATCAACATTGACATTTTTCCTTTGCTGGGATGTCAAACTATAAAATCTATTTGATAAACTGGGGTCATTTTGGCAGCAGTGTCATCACAATCTTAACACTTGGCCAGTGCTAATAATGCCACATTTACCGGATTAAGGTTATTGGATTATTAAGGGCTATTTGAATTGGAATTTGAAATGTGTGAAATGTCAAAACAACAAACTGAAATTCTCAGAGTTTTTTTTTATTAATAAAAACAAATTAGGAAAAATATTGACAGGTTTCAGTAGTGACCAAAGTGTTTGATCTGATTTGCAGTTTCAAGGTTTTATATGTGACACTATCGAAGATGTAGATGTTTTAACGTTTCAAAAAATATATACCATTCTTACAATCACCCAACCTTTAGGACATCATCTGCTAGCTTCATTGTTTAATTTATTCATCTGTCCGGCAAAGGACCATCAAACAAACATCACGGATTAATAACAAACCTCAGAGAGTTCATAGGGAATTAAGAGAATGAAAGGATATGAAAAATAAAACAAATGAACAACTACCCATGGAATATGAACTCTGCGGAATATCCTTTGATAAACTAAAAGCCACAATGTTGTTACTAAAGGATTCTAATGGGAACATGAGCATGATGGACGATGGTCACAAATACAGACACAAACATTTGTTGCCGACCTTTATGGAAATCTTTACAATTATTCAAAGAACTGTGGTTTTATTTCAATTAAAAATAACAACAAAAATTAAGTTCATTTGAATATTAGATAATGTGTCTGATGATAGTTACAAGGTATATGTTATATAGAAGTGGTAGTTGAAAAAATCCACGCGTTGTATAGGTCGTTGAAAAAATATTCTTTAAACCAGTAAGGAAAGTAGTAAAGTCGGATGGTGGTACACCATTTACCTTATATTGGACGAAATTATATATGGGAGCTATATCTAAATCTGAACCAATTTTTTGGAAGCTTAACACACATCATTCTAGGCCTAATTTATTATGCTGTGCCAAATTTCGTGCAAATCGAAAAATATATAGGGACTTTTGTGGACCATTTACATTAAATCGGACGAAAATATATATGGGAGCTATATCTAAATCTGAACTGATTTTCACGAAACTTAGCACACGTCATTCAAGACTCAATTCAGTACGCCATGCCAAATTTCGAGCAAATCGAAGAATATACAGGGTTTTGGTGCACCAAGACATTAAATCGGACGAAAATATGTATGGGAGCTATATCTATATCTGAACCGATTTTCACGAAACTTAACACACATTATTCTACTCTTAATTCAGTGCACTGTACACAATTTCGTGCAAATCGAAAGATAAATAGAGACTTTGGTGCACCATTTACTTTAAATGGGACGAAAATATATATGGGAGCTATATCTAAATTTGAACCGATTTTCACGAAACTTAGGACACATCATTCTAGGCTCAATTCATTATGCTGTGCCAAATTTCGTGCAATTGAAAGATGTTTAGGGACTTTGGTTCACAATTTTCCTTAAATCGGACGAAAATATATATGGGAGCTATATTTAAATCGGAACCAATTTTCACGAAACTTAACACACACCATTCTAGACTTTATTCAATACGCTATAACAAATCGAAAGATATGTAGATACTTTGGTGGACCATTTACCTTAAATCGGACGAAAATATATATGGGAGATATATCTAAATCTGAACCGATTTTTCCCAATTTCAATAGGGTGCGTCCTTGGGTCGGATAAGTGACCTGTGCCAAATTTCATCCAATTCGAATCAAAAATTGGACCTGTACTTTGTTTACAATTTAACATGGACAGACAGACGGACGGACATGCATAAATCGACTTAGAAAGTGATTCTATGCACATTCTCAAAAGGAACCATGTGTCTATATCGTTTCCTTTTGCCTGTTACAAACATATGAACAAAGACATAATACCTTGCACCACAGTGTGGTGAAGGGTATAAAAATCCACGCCGTGTCATAGTCCTTGAAGAAAATATTCTTTAAAAAATCCACGCCTTGTCATGGTCCTTGAAAAAATATTCTTTAAAAAATCCACGCCTTGTCATGGTCCTTGAAAAAATATTCTTTAAAAAATCCACGCCTTGTCATGGTCCTTGAAAAAATATTCTTTAAAAAATCCACGCCTTGTCATGGTCCTTGAAAAAATATTCTTTAAAAAATCCACGCCTTGTTATGGTCTTTGAAAAAAAATATTCTTTAAAAAACCCACGCCTTGTAATGGTCCTTGAAAAAAATATTCTTTAAACCAGTAAGGAAAGTAGTAAAGTCGGACGGGGCCGACTATATGATACCCTTCACCACTATGGGTATATTAAACAGGACTATTAACATGAAATTGGATGAAATAATATATGTGATAATGTGAATCTACCTGGATATATCCATAAAGTATGTAAATCGACTTCAAACAAATATAAATAGGTCATACTTTGGGCTATGTCTGCACTTCTAGAAAACGCAACTACGTAGTTCTATGGTCAATTTTGTACGTTGTGCAAAATTTGATGTCAATCTGACTAACATGTGGAGTTTGATGTCCAAATTATTTGAAATCGGGCGAAAATATATATGGAAGCTCTATCCAAATATTAAGCGATTTCAACCAACTTGGCACAGGTTAGGTTATACTAATTTCAGAACGTTTTGTTCCTGTTGGTTCCTTGTTGCGTCAATTACTTAAAATATGTGAGCTAAATATGTGGGAGCTATTTAGAAATCTGGACCGATTTTCTCGAAACTTGGCAGACATCACTCTAGGCTCAATTCAGTACGTTATGCCAAATTTCCTGCAAATCGAAGGACATATAGGGACTTTGGGGCACCATTTACATGAAATCGGACGAAACTATATATGGGAGCTATATCTAAATCTGGACCGATTTTCTCGAAACTTGGCAGACATCAATCTAGGCTTAGTTCAGTACGTTGTGACGAATTTCGTGCAAATCCAAAGATATATAGGGACTTTGGGGCACCATTTACATGAAATCGGACGAAACTATATATGGGAGCTATATCTAAATCTGGACCGATTTTCACGAAACTTGGCAGACATCATTCTAGACTTAAATGATTAGGCTGTACCAAATTTCGTACAAATCGAAAGATATATAGGGACTTTGGGGCACCATATACATGAAATCGGACGAAACTATATATGGGAGCTAAATCTGGACCGATTTTCTCGAAACTTGTCAGACATCACTCTAGGCTCAATTCAGTACGTTATGCCAAATTTCCTGCAAATCGAAAGATATATAGGGACTTTGGGGCACCATTTACATGAAATCGGACGAAACTATATATGGGAGCTATATCTGAATCTGGACCGATTTTCTCGAAACTTGGCGGACATCAATCTAGGCTTAGTTAAGTACGTTGTGCCGAATTTCGTGCAAATCAAAAGATATATAGGGACTTTGGGCACCATTTACATGAAATCGGACGAAACTATGTATGGGAGCTATATCTAAATCTGGACCGATTTTCACGAAACTTGGCAGATATCATTCTAGACCTAAATGATTAGGCTGTACCAAATTTCGTGCAAATCGAAAGATATATAGGGACCGTTTACATTAAATCGGTTAAATGTATATATGGGAGCTATATTTAAATCTGAACCAATAGGGTTCGTCCTTGGGCCGAATAAGTGACCTATGCCGAATTTCATCCAATTCGGATCATAAATGCGACCTGTACTTTGTTTACAATTTAACACCAACATACGGACAGACGGACGGACGGACATGCATAAATCGACTTAAAAAGTGTTTCTATGCATATTCTCAAAAGGAACCATGTGTCTATCTCGTTTCCTTTTGTCTGTTACAAACATATGCACAAAGACATAATACCCTGTACCACAGTGTGGTGAAGGGTATAAAAATCCACGTCATGTCATGGTCCTTGAAAAAATATTCTTTAAAAAATCCACGCCTTGCAATGGTCCTTGAAAAAAATATTCTTTAAAAAGTCCACTCTTATGAGGGTTCTTGAAAAAATAGATGCCTATGGAGGTCTTTCAAAAATATACGTCGATGGAGGTCTTTGAAAAAATATTCTTCATAAATTCCACGACTATAGAGGTCCTCGAAAAAATATTTTTCAAAAAGTCTACGCCTATCGATGTCCTTGAAAAACAATGTATAAAAAATGCACAACTTGAAAAAATATTATTAAAAAATCGACGCCTATTTAGGTCCTTGAGCAAATATATGCCTATAAAGGTCCTTGAAAAAATATTTATTAAAAAGTCCATGCCTATGGATGTCCATAAAAAATATTTTTTAAAAAGCCAAATGGTGGTTTTTGAAGAAATATTATTTTAAAAATCCTCGCCAATTGAGGTCCCAGAAAAAAATTTCTTACAAATCAACGCCTTCAAGCTTAGAGTGCATTTTCTTTCAATGCATTTTCATTTGCATTTTCTTTCAAAAATACGCGCCTGTAGAGTGCCCTCGACGATAAGTAAATAAATAAAGTCATTCACACACACATTCACTCATCCAGGTCTTGTTCAACAAATGTAAAGGATATAATTTTGGCCAAAGCTGTGTCGGTATGTGCATGTGTTCTTTTTTTGTAGCCGTGCAGATTTGGCCAAAACATAAGGCTATATAAAAAGCCATTTCCGCCACAAAAATGAACACACGTGGACTTAAGTCAATACCATGAACATAAACCGCTCAAATATATGTAAGACTGGACAGACGAATGGATAAATGTTTCGATTTTTTTCTTGTTGTTGTTGTTTTTATCCTTTTTTCTTTTTTTTGGTGATAATGGTGATGATGATGAAGTTGCACTGGACGTCGACTACGAACGGGTTGATGCTAAGTATTATTGGTCATGCTGGTGGACAATTTTTATCTCCGTATATGCTTTGGTGGATTGAGTGGTGAGGGTCTGAGGGTGCTGATGGTTCTATTCATTTTAACTCAGAAGGGGGAATAAACAAGTACAACCTGAAGAGGGCAACAAAATTGTCTCTCGCTCTCCGTTCTATAAGCGGATTATGTCATTTCGTAACTTTACTTGTTTTTATATGATGTTGCTGGTGCTGTTGTTGTTTTTTGTTTTGCAGTTCACTTTTATTTTAAGTATTTTATGTATATTTTTATTTCTCTCAAATAGATTGCTGGTGTGTGTGCGAGTGTTTGCTTTTATTTTTGTATTGCAGGACAAAAAAAATACCAAAAGGCTATTTGCTGTCCTTTCGGCATGTTGTATTATCGTGTTGTTGTTGTTCGATGGTTTTTTGCTACTATCTGTTGTTATTGCTTAAAGCCGTTAGGCATCTGTGAATACCAGCATACAAAATTGGCAGAAAAAGAGTACGAAAAAAAAACAAAAATAAATGGAAAAATATTTAAAAAGTATTTATTTTTGGAACAGGATGTTATCGGTAAATCCATCAGATGGACTGTGGTGTCAGTAGTATCTATTGGTCCTTAAAAAAATATTCTTTTAAAAAGGCGGGGGCCGTCCATATGATACCCTACACAATTACCACAGAACTCTAACTTTTGCGTATGTTTATTTCGAGCCTGATCAATATTTCGTGATATTTGCAGCCTCTTGAACGATTAGAGATCAACAGCACCTCTTCCTTACACTGACATATTTTCCGAATATCCCAATATTTCGTACAGCCCTTCTAATTACTTCTCCAGATTCACTTCGCCGTGTGTTGTGTTGTGATTTTCGGTTTTATAGCCTATATATCGATTCGAAAAAATACAAACAATTTAGTTTTGGGTCCACTTCATCCCAACATTTTAATCTGATCATCACAAAAATTATAGGCGTTGTCCTTCACCATACCTGGATCCTCAAGGAAAATTTCAAAGCGATGAGCGCTATATTTCCCCCTCTATTGTGGCAATATGTTACTAAATAATATATGAATACGTAAGCTCCTGAAAATATTTAAGTGTAACTCCCACATCCGGGTACATACTATCTATGTCCTTCAGGAGTACATATATATACGCTATAGAATACAAATTTTGTAATTTTTCACACAAAAGTCAGGGTCCATTTGACCCGCTTAATATTGACCGATCTTTATCAAATCAGGCATGCTTATTCCTTGGCCCGATCCCCTTCTCCATGCAAAAATTCGCGATGTTTGGGCCATAATTGCGGCGTCTGGAACGACCAGAAAAACCGACAAAAATTAAGTATTTGGTCCATTTCATCCCTTAAATATTAACCGATCTTTACCAAAAACAATAGGGTTCTTCATTGGGCAGAACCCATCCTACATGCAAAATTTCGTGAAGATTGGTCCATAACTGTGGCCTGTATCGTATTTACAAATTATAATGGACAGACGGACGGACGGACACACATGTCTAGATCGACTCATCTAGTCGAGATATGATCGGTATATTTAAAGGTTGGTCTAGGACCAATATTTCGCGGTGTTACAAACTCTTGGGGCTGCACAAAGCTATAATACCCTGACAACATAGTTGTGTAGGGTATAAAAATATTCTTTAAAAAATCCCCGCCTTTGATAGTCCTTAAAAAAATATTCCTTAAAAAATCCCGACCTTTGATAGTCCTTAAAAAAATATTCCTTAAAAATCCCCGCCTTTGATAGTCCTTAAAAAAATATTCCTTAAAAAATCCCCACCTTTGATAGTCCTTAAAAAAATATTCCTTAAAAATCCCCGCCTTTGATAGTCCTTAAAAAAATATTCCTTAAAAAATCCCCACCTTTGATAGTCCTTAAAAAAATATTCCTTAAAAAATCCCCACCTTTGATAGTCATTGAAAAATATTATATTCTTTAATAAATCCACGCCTCAGTTGGCCCTTGAAAAATATTCTTTAATAAATCCACGCCTCAGTTGGCCCTTGAAAAATATTCTTTAATAAATCCCCGAATCAGTTGGCCCTTGAAAAATATTCTTTAATAAATCCACGCCTCAGTTGGCCCTTGAAAAATATTCTTTAATAAATCCACGCCTCAGTTGGCCCTTGA